>NC_142341.1:9188333-9529166 GCF_054954075.1 Amborella trichopoda | reverse complement strand
TACTACAGGATATGACTGTTATTTATTGTGATAGTCAAAGTGTAGTACATTTGGCAAATAACCAGGTATATCATGTAAGAGAGAAGTATATTGATGTCAGGTACCATTTTATGTGTGAGATCATAGCTGAAGGTGGTATCTTGTTGGTAAATATTAACAACAAGAAAAATGTTGTAGATATGTTGACAAAGTCGGTTCCATTACAGAAGTTCAAGCTATGCTTGGGCTTGACTAATGTGTTGCCAAAGTGAGCATCTGTGGAGACGCATGTGGAGAAGACACTTAATGGGAATTTATTTTGGAATTCAAGCTAAGGTGGATATCTGTTGATATTTATCTTAAATTTTTTAATCCCTAATTATATGGGATTGTTTTCCTTTAATTTAGGTTTTCTATTTATAGATAAGTCATACTCAGATTAGAATGGGCCTTGGGTCTACGTAGATAGAGATGAAATTAAGTTTCCTAACTTTATGGGAAAAGTAGAGGTCAACACCTACCACCTCTTTGGGGGTTTTTTTTTCTATTTATTAGGTTATTTAGAGAGAGAGAGAGAAAGATCTAGAAAAATAGAGGGAAACTTTTGGGGTTTTTGCAGAGAGAAACTTGTAGAGAAGAAGGATTGGTGAGAGATTGAGTCTTTGATTCTCTTCTTTGATTTAGTGAAAAACATCGATCATCTTCATTTGTGGATGTAGTCACATCCGTGATGAACCACGTAAATCTTGATGTTCTTTTTATGTTATTTTTTTCTTGCTTTATTTTTGTTGTTGGTTGCTTGTTTTTTGTCGATTCTTTTTTCGTACTTTATTTGCCAAAAATCAACTTGTTAGGTTTAGAGTTTTCGTGCACAACATCTTCGACCTAAGCAAATGAAATATCTTAATAACAATATTTTTAAGATTTTTTTTTGAATTTCCATTATTTTTTATTTAAATATCTAACTTATTTATATTAAAGTAAAAAAAAAAATACGAAGTATTTTCCAAATCTGTCAAAGCACCGAATTGTTTCATTTTTCTCACCAAACCGAAAAACACACTGAAATGAATATGACAACATTGGGTGTGACAATCTGGTAAACTTCAAACAAGCACCTAGTGCATTGCCCTACAAGATAATTGTATTATTTTTCTCATAATGATGTGTTCTCGAAATGGTGGATTCTCGCATGTTCATTCGTTTTTCTTCTATATTACTAGTTATCAATACGATTTATGTTGGTAATTTGAATATTACAGGCAATAGCCTGAGTAAAGTTGAATGAATTAGGGATTGTTTCTCCCAAAGATCTGAAATGAAGGATTTGGGCGAGAGTTTCAAAGTTTTCTTGGCATTGAAGTTATGATGAACAAGCCATATTGATCATGCAAAAGTTCATTACCTAATTTTATGCAACCACATTGAGCTCAATTACATTGGCATCTTCCAGTCATGCAAGCAGGGGCGTGGGAGTTGAAAGGACTGTGAGATGAGTATCCTCTTGTGTAACTCAAATCAGTCCCCCTCTCATCTCTTAAAACGTTTTAATTCCTATGCCCCCTACGTACCTCAATTTTCATGTGTCATCAAGAGGAGTGCGTGGAAGAGAGAAAGGATGAGAGAGAGAGTTTTTGGGAGTACTCCTTGAGAAAAATGGGAAAAAAGAAAAAACAAAAATAAGAGGGAAAGAAAAAATAAAGAAAACAAAGAGTTTGAGAGTATTATGGAAAAAGTGTTTCTTCGAAAGTTTTCTATACTTCCGCTACTGTATAGGCAATATATACTTCTCCCTATCCAGCCGTACAATTTAGATCAAGTGAGCTACAGACGGTTTGATATAAATCTGATGCTTCAGAGTATTTTATTTTTAGTTTTTTTTTCAAATTATATGAATATGAAATTCAGTACATGCCATCATATTAATGGGACGCACCTGAAAAAATATTAAAAAGGCTTTTTTATAAAATATAAGGACCAAAATACCCCTTGAATTTCAGGGCTATTTTGGAAATTTTAGTTTATTGAGAATATTTTTTATATTTTTTTACAAGTGCAAGTTTAAGAGAGGAGTGAATGCTCACAATTTTGTGTCAAAATATTTTGTAAAAAAAATTAAAAATAAAATAGTGTAGAGACATGACATTGTGATTGGGGCCGTCTCAGCCGTCCATTCAGATTGAGGGGCATAAAAATTGTTGATTTTATTTCTTCTAACCCCCTAAGCTAATTTAAACCTGTCTTTCTAAGCCAAACAAATTTAAAAAAACATGTCTTTTCTAACAGCCATCCTCCCAAACTTCTAGAGAAAAAGAAGGGCTTCATGGAGGTGAGAGGTTATCGGGAGGAGAGAGAGAGAGAAGTGTTTGGAGAAACACGTGAGGAGATAGAGAGTGAGAGAGAGGCAGGAAGAGAGAGAAAGAGAGAAGTTTGGGGTATATTAGTGAAGAGAGAGAAAGGCTTGGGTTTAGAAATAGCATGTCTTTCTCACATTTATTTAGGTTAAAAAATACGTTTATCAAGAAATGAAACTTAAAAATAAGAGATATAAAGATATTTTTCCTATTTTATTTCTCTCTTAATCTCTTTCTCTCAAATGGGACTACTGCCCCTATCTCTTTCACTCTCTCTCTCAAATGGCGTTGTTGTCCCACTCACCCAACACACACTCCTTATTTCCAAGATTATCATTGCCATATGGCCAACGCTCCTACCGGTCCCCTGCAATCTTCCTCTTCCTTTTCAGGTACTACTTATCCTTTGACCACTGTTTTATATTATGACAAACCATCACCTTCTTAAAGAGCATATTTTGTAGCCTTATCTTCCGCTAAAGAACCCTCCTCTTTCAAAATTGATGTAAAATCCCCTGAATGACGAGATGCTATGGCTACTGAGATGCACGCCCTTGAAGAAAACCACACATGGACCATTACCACATTGCCACCAGGCAAGCAACTCATTGGTTGCAAATGGGTACATAAAATAAAGCATCTTCCAGATGGTACCAGTGAACATTATAAAGTCCGCCATGCAGCAAATGGCTATACACAAAGGAGGGTCTCGATTATCATGAGACATTTGTGCCTATCGCCTAATTAGTCATCGTTCGATGCTTGTTAGCACTTGCCTCCATTAAGCAATGGTCCCTTCGTCCCGTCATCAACTTGATGTTAACAATGCTTTCCTTCATGGCGACCTAAAGGAGGAAGTGTATATGCGACTTCCACCTGATTTTCATACACAGGGAGAGCACCAAGTCTGTAAATTACAAAAATCTTTGTATGGGCTCAAACAAGCCTCTCACAATTGGTTTTCAAAGTTATTTGTTGCACTTCATGATGCTGGTTTTCTTCACTTTAAATCTGATTATTCCTTATTTCACAAAAATTATGACAACCATCATGTTTATGTTCTCATCTATATCGATGACATCATCACAACAGGAAATGATCCCATTGCCATCAACCTACTAAAATAATTTTTGTATTATCACTTCCACATCAAGGATTTGGGCCCTTTTAAGTACTTCTTTGGCATAGAAATGGCTCGATCCCTCAAGGGAATTTTTCTCAACCAGCGTAAATACACGTTGGAAATACTACAAGATATGGGTATGCTTGGATCCTGCCCAACTGCATTCCCTATGGAACGAAACCTCAAGTTAAATTATGAGGATGGTGACTTGCTAGACGATCCCTCTTCGTATCAAAGACTCATTGGTCGCCTCATATATTTGACAATAACTCGCCCAGACATTATTTTTTATGTTCATATCCTGAGTCAATTTATTCGAGCACCACGAAAGCCACATCTTGATGCTGCACTTCGGTTGCTTCGCTATCTAAAAGCCACTACTACTAGTGTTGGCATTCTTTTGGCATCAAGAAGAAAGCTTCACATCACTGTTACTGTGACTCTAATTGGGCGAGTTTCCCCATGACCCATCGTTCAACAAGTAGATATTGCACATTCATAGGGGACAACCCAATTTTTTAGAAAACCAAGAAACATAAAACAGTATCTCGTACTTCGGCAAAGGCTGAGTATCATTCCATGGCAATTCTAAGCTGCGAATGGACCTAGTTAAAGTATCTTCTCCATGATCTTGAAATTCCTCATAAACAGCCCATTACCATGTTCTGTGATAACAAAGCCGCCCTACATATCGCTGCTAATCCAGTTTTTCATGAGAGAACTAAGCACATTGAACTTGACTGCCATTTGATTCGTGAAAAGCTCCAATGTGGACTGCTAAAAATTGCCTACATCTATACTTCCAACCAAATCGCAGATATCTTCACCAAGGCCCTTGAACAAGATTGCTTTCAACACCTTATAGGCAAGTTGGGCATATTTTCTATTCATGCTCCAACTTGAGGGGTAGTATAAAAAAATATGGTCAGTACACATGTCAGTCCCATAACTCAAGAGATTTGTTCATGTGATATAGTCAACACAAGTTTGTTCATATGAAACGGTTTATTCCATGATCAAAGGATCATGATAATCATGTAATCACTTCAATCCCACAATTCAAAGGATTACCAAAACTACTTTGTACGTTTTTCTTATTTTTTGAGAAACAGTCACCAACTTTTCATTTCACAACTCAAAAGTCACATTACAACATATGAAAATTAAAAAAACAGAAACAGAAAACACTAACAGACCTCTCCAAACAAACCACCAAGTAATCATAGCAAAAAAGTCCACTCTGCAGCATTAAACCCTCTCTTAGCTAACCCATCTACTTCCATATTACTTTTCCGAAACACATGAACAAATCTACAATTCAAATTCTCATAACAATCCAACAATTCAACTATAAAGCTATGACGTCTCTATGGTCCCATCAACTATAAAACTACCAAGTGAGCTCCCATCAAAGTTTAATTTAATCCACCCCTCCTCTGGTCTAGATCACAAACCCATTCTAATTTTCCTTTTGTGACTTTTCTTTAATAAGCTCATGAAAATTATACATGAAATCCACCCATTCATCTCTAATGGATAACCAATTATTTTTAACAAGTTCAAATTGCTCTCATTTCGTTTGGCAAGTAGTATTCCTGGTGGATGAGGCAGAACAATGACATTAATAGTCAAGGAGATTAGGGAGAGGTAATCCCTAACCGAAGGAAACGCAACTAACAGGGGGTTCAACATGCTCCAAAAATGGAAGCATATATTGAAGTTAGGGCATGTGAAAATTGGTTTAGTAGTAATAATAATAATAATGAGCATCTATGAAGCTGCTGGCAAGTTTCCAAAACTCGACCAAGATGGAAAGGCATGTGTACCTCATGTATTCCTCTTGTCGAGCAACTACCCAAGTGACCCTGGAGTCCTCAAACGGACAAGTACCAAGTTTTTGTTTTTTTGGTGAGTTAGTGGGGAGAGGACCCCCTGGCAGGAATTGAGACTCGGTGTAACGTTGCCAATTGTCGCGTGCTAACCAATTAAGCTCAGGCTCTCTTCCAAACAAGTACTAAGTTTTTGCTTGAAAAAGGCCGTTGTGCATCATAGGACAGCGTTTCACCATGACACAAGTGTTTTATTTACCTTATAATTTTTTTTTTATATTTTGTTGTTAGCTCACTTTATTTAAGCAATAGCTAAAAAAAAATCCCAAGTTTCTTTTCTTTTTCCAACAGTTTTGGTGAGGGTGAGGTTTGCATGGCGAATTTAAACAATTAAAGTAAGGCGCACCTCCAAACTTTGTCATAAAATGCAATTTTGGTATCGAAAATTTTTAGGATCGTTCAAGAATTTATTTTTATCTCTAACTATACAATTTTAAACTCCAAAAGTAGTGAATTTCTATGAATATATGAAAATCTTGAAAATAGACAATCCAAATAATTTGTTCTAAGATGTACTATTTTTAAGATTTAAAATCTATGTTTTTTGTTCATATTTATACATCTCGATGTCGAGATGATCAATTAGAGGGTTTCTCAATATCAAAATAGAGCATTTTGAGATAGATTTCTAAGGTATGTCTTAATTCTAAAATTTAAGGCGTCAACCTTATCTATAAACTTTTTCCTTTTAGTTATATTCTTTCCTTTCTCCTTCTTATCATGGTGTTACTAATTTTGTTTCCTCTTTTAGGTGCAACGCACATGCAATTTTAGGTGTAAATTTCGAAAAAATTTATACATCACCATTTTGATGTACAAATGGGGAAGTCATCCTTCATATGATAATTGATTGGCTTTTGGAATGTGATCTTTGTCGTGACTCGTCCTAATAGTGTCGAATTGCATAGGACAATTTTGTCATGTCATATATTTTTAGGGTTGGTTGGTGGATAGGGTTAGTGCGTGTGTACCTTTTAATTTCTAGCCTGTTTTGAATGACCAAAATGGTCCGTGTTCCTTGTATTTTAGTGTTCCTTGTATTTTAGTCTTTCTTGTAGTACGGTGATTTTTCTTTTTAGTAATTTATCTATGAAATAAATTATTGTTGTAAATATTAGACATAATTTTTATTAATCATCATCAAAACCTTATTTTAATTATTTGCTGTTGGTGAAACAAATCATGTTATGCGATTTTTTTCTATCAAGGGCAATGTTCGTAAAATTGAATCGGAACGGTTAACCGAACGTAGGGCTATTAGCGATTAGAATCAGAACCGGACTAACCCTTGCGATTAACCGGTCTAACCGGTCAAGTAGAAATTTTTTTTTAAATGGATCAAAAACCCCCAAAAAAATAAAAATAAAAATAAAAACATAAATAGATAAATAAATAAAGGTAGAAAAACTTAGATTAAATGTATAATATCTTATTGCATACATTTATTTTACAAAAAAAAAATTGAAACAATTTTTTATAAATTAATATTTGAATACTATGGTCTTGTACATGATCTCAAGCAAGCCATATCAATCTTTTTGTTTCCCATAATGAAGTCTGATAATAAGCTTACAACACCCTACCATAAATTTATTACCCGGTATAAATATGCACTCTAGATATTCAGGTATTGTAACTCGGCAGAAACATTACATTAGTCTATGGTTATTGCTAAAAAATATAAGCACACATATATGTTTAGGCACTCCAGTTTCAAGTTTTACACCACTTTAAGATACTGCTAATCACAATTAGAAACAATAGTAAAGAAATTGATCCACCAATTTTTACATGTCCATCTAGAATTTCATTTGTAAAAGACAAGATGCCACAAGGTAGAGAGGCCGATACTTATAGGTTTTGTCATATAAATCAAAACAACATATTTCTATCAAAATAAATAGTTTTATCAAAAAATATTATTTTATTAAGAAAAATAAAAAAATGCTTCCCATATTTATCAAAAATAAAAATTTTATAAAGTAAAATAATTTTTTTGAAAATCGATTTCTCAAAAGTTCCTAAAATTAAGCAATATTTCAAGCAAGAAACGACCCTCAATATTTGGATAATCGAACAAAGCAACATACAAACACTATAAAGGCTTCGATCACCCTTTCAAACACACCAAAAATAATAAAAACAATTCAGTATTTTTTATGTAATTGAAAAAATCGTGGAAAGTTCAGATCTATGAAATTGAGCAAGAAAATAGTTCATATAAAAAATTTACTCAATAATAAATAAGCATACCTAATTTATGTGATAGATGAAGCCTTGATGATAAAAATACACAAATCGATTTGATTAAAAAAATGAACAAACAATCGATCCAAAATTTGTGTTTTTAGATCAAACACAGGTTCTTTGAGCAGCAAATTTTTGGGCCAAAATCAATCCCCAATATTTTGTTTTTTGAACAAATTGAAAGACGTATATGATAGATTATTCAATTAGGATTAAAAACCCTCAAATTTCAGCAAAAACCATTGGTTATTGAAGATGGTATTGATAAAATGACGGAAATTTCAAAAGGCATGAAAATCGTCATTTCAATCCACAAAATTTCTTGATTTTTCAATCTTGGATTCGAATTTTCTTGTTTTACAAACAATAAATAATGTTTTACAGCCATAAAGCATGAAAAATGCTAAAAAATGGTAGAAAAAGAATAAAAAAAGCTGGAAAAAATCAACTTGTGAATTTTTGCATCAAATAACAACTTCAATTGAAAATAACGGGTGTTATTTTAACTATACCGTTATTTGTTTATAAAACCCATTATATCAACTAATCGATCCAATTAGTTGAAAACTGACCGGTTTGATTAAAACACGGCCGGTTCAACCCTAATTGCCCGGTTTTGGGCCTAAAAATTTATGGGGTTCTACTCTAGGCTAGGAGATCACCAAAATTGCCCCTAATCGGACTCAAAACCCTAACGGTTCCGAGCTAACCGGCCGGTTTTTCTAATAATGATGAAGGGTCATACCCAAGACCATAAGTCTCCAGTATCTTTTCTCATTACTGTCAACCATATCTTTTTGGGCCTTCTCCTTACTCTTTTAGAGCCTTCCACTTGAACTAAATTGCACCTCTTAACCAGTATAATTTTGGGTCAATGCTTCACATGAACCGCCCCTCTAAATCTATTTTCCCTCATCTTATCGCCTATTGAAGCCACACTTAAGTCCCCTCAAATGTATTTATTCTCATATCAGTTACACTCATCCTATGAGTATGTTGTTTCTTGATCACTCAATATTTTATCCCATAAAGCAAAGCTGGTCTCACAACTGCCCTATAGAACTTCCCCTTTAGCTTCAATAGTATGCGGCAATCAAATAAAATTTTAGATGCACACGTCCACTTTGCCCAATCAGTATTAATCCTATGTGCGACATATTTGTTGTTCTTTTAAACTAACAAAAACCTTTAGCTTTTTGGTGGTTAAGACTCGCATTCCTTGTAATAAACTTCTTGCACAAATTCTCTCTAAGAGGAAAGCTTTCAGCAAATAATTTGGAATATCCTTTTGACTCTGTTAGCCCTTGAGGATTTAGGTATGGTTTCATGGTTGATATTTTTTAGACCCTGCATAAACCCAAAGGATTTAGGTTTGGTTTTAGAGTTATAAGAGAAAATTTTAAAATAAATATAATGGATCTTGCTTTTTTCGAAGTGTTGAATGCTTCCAACTGAAAGAGAATTATGGGATCAGTCCAAGCAAGCATATTTCTGGGATACAACCAGTACAACTATAAAGTGTGTAAAATGTCATTAGAACTTTGAGTTCCACTATCGAAGATCTTTTAAAATCACAACTTTCTTTGAATTTTGTAGTCATACTAGTAAGGGTTTCAATCAACTTTGATTTAACACTAATTTCAAATAAAATAAATTTATGGTTATGAAAAAGTTAGAGGTTGGAAACGAAATGTATAGAATGAGACCATCTATGTTTTATACAAGGAGTTCACAAGCATCATTTGTAATTAAATTTGAAATTGGGTGGTGAGGATGTGTAATTGTTTGGTACAAAAGTCCAAAATAAAATATCTTGAATGTTGTGACACTTTCATCTATTAGATTTCACATCCAATGGCTAAAAATAATTGTGACCTTCTTGTAACAAAAATAAATGGTTTCATAATATTTAGTCCCAATTAGAAATTAAACAAATTTACAATTATAAAGAAAAGAGGTTGGGAATCTAATCTTTTCTACATAAATCTTGAGAGAAAACCGAGAGAGCAGTCAAAATCATGAACCCACCTTGATTATGAATGCTCTATACTTTATATGGAAAGTTTAATAAATAATGGAAATATACAATGAGACAATTTATTTTTGGTACAAAGAGGTCACAATCATAGTTGAGCATTAAATTTAAAATTGGGTAATTGAGGATGTGTTATTGTTCAAGCAAAATGTCTAAAGTAAAATTTTTCGAATATTGTGATACATTTTATATATTGGATTTCACATCCAATGACTAAAAACGATTGTGACCATCTCGTACAAAAAATAAATAGTCTCATAGTATATAATCTCATAAATAATAACAAAATGGTTGACACCTATTAAGCAACTAAAAAATTAATATGGAGTAACAAACTCCTCGAAGACGCGGTTAGCATGCGGCCAACCCGTATATTGTAGAAATGCGGCTTGGCAATAAATACAATTTTCAAATATAATTTAATCGTAATTTTAAAATAATATAAAAATTTTAACATTGAGACCATGAATATAAAAAAAAAAAAAATTAAAAACTAAAAATAATAATTATATTAAAAAAATATTTAACCTGTTAGTTACAATTGTTTTTAAGATGGACCACCTATTTACATCCATCGTTAAAATGGATACTTTATACCCTTATACCGCATATTATAGAAATGCGGTCCAGCTCCCATAAAACAACTTTCCTTCGCATTATAAGAACGAAGAAGAAAAAGTCACATCTCATGCGGCACTCAACAATAAGGAAGAAAGGCGTCATGCCAAAATCTGCTACCAACCAAAATGATGGACACGTGGGAGGGCCAAAAGGATGGTGGACCTAATGAGCAGCGGTTGAAAGACCTCGCCACTCGAAAAAAATGACCACGACGGTGCTATGAGTGATGGACCTCCATGGTGATGGAAGGAAATTTTATGTACTAGCTAGGTAAAATAATGGTTATTTTTGGGCTCTTAAGTTTGATAATTTTACCATGATGTCTATTTTTTCAATTTCATCTACTCAATGTTTGAAACGTCAAAGAACTTATTTTTTTGAATTTTTTGATATTTGTGAGGCAATATAATGTTCAATGTATCGCACTGTCCCATTTATAGGGTGGTCCAATAACCACAACATCAAACCGCACAATATTTTTTTACCCAATGTTGCCCACACGGCGGTCCAATGTTATAACTATTGGACAGCTTTTTTCCATAGTTTTTTGTATTTAAGTGGTCTAAGCTTTCGAACATTGGACCACTTATGAAGTACTTTGCTCGAAATCTCGTAGCATTAAAATATAAAAAACTATGAAAAAGGGTAGTTCGATGTTTGTAATATGGGGCTGGCCTATAAAGATGGATGGGCTAAAAAACGTAAGGTGATCTAGTGTCGCAGTTATTGAATCCTCCTACAAAGAGGGTGGTTCGATATTTTAGACCTCCAGGTTGCCCCACAAATGCCAGAAAAAAATAAAAAACTGAAAGAATAAGTATTTCAATTTTTATATGGGAGCAAAATTAGAAAAAAAAAAATCATGGGAGTAGGACCTAATAGTGAGATTACCGAACTTATGGGCCAAATGGTAAATCCAATAATTTTATTCAGCTCACAATGGACAATAGTGTTGGATATAGTGATTATCCAAAATCACCCACATAAGACATGTGGGATTGAGATAGATATTGATAAGTTTTTTAAAAAATTATAGAAATCCAAAAAGATTAAGACTTGAAGATATATATGTTCGTTCTTGAGATATATGTAACACATCTAAGAAGTTTTTCATTTGGTGTGGAATCCTAACATTATATATATGGGATGAAGTGCATAAAATTTGTGTGCCCTATTTGGATCATCATATGGGAAAAGTGAGAGAGAGGCAGGGGCCTCCTGTGCATGAGAGGTAAGGTCTACCCTTCAGAGAGAAGAGAGCTTCCTATAGAGAGAAACTCTACATTATGCCTCCTCTAGTTTAAGAGGCTGGTTTCTTGTGGAGAAGTGGTTCTCATGAATATTTTGGATAAGTTCACTTTTAGTGAGAGAAAGATTTTGACCCTCTCAAGGGTCTCTTCTTGGACAACCGTTTAGCTGTGGAATAGAGATGGGTCACTTTCTAGATATTGATTTAGCTGTGGAATAGAGATGAGCAATCGGCGGGTCACTTTTTAGACATTGATTTAGCTGTGGAATAGAGATGAGCGATCAGTGAGTAGTGCTGATCGAGAGAGCAGGTCTAAAAGGATTTATAGGTTTTGTCGAAGGTTAGAGAGATAGCTCTATGTCCCAAAATCTGTAATATAACTTTCATCGGTATAGTGAATTTCAATTTGTCGTACCCGTGGATATAGCCTTCTTGGAATGAACCACGTAAATCTCTATGTTCTTATGATGTGTATGTTCCATGCTCTCTCTTATTTTATATCTCACTGAATAAGTACATGGTGAGATCCAACTTTTGAAATTCTTATTTCCGTATTTAAGAGTGTTCTTAAATCCTAACAAATAGTCACTCGGGTTGAACCTAATGTTTACTCGTGTCGAACTTAGATGTAGAAACAAGAGCCCTTAATGATAGGATCCCATTCATATTGGGTACTTAATCAGGTAAACAACAAAACAATGAGCATGAGAAATAAAACATAAAAAATACGTGTCTTAAGAGTACAAAGTTTCACGTGGTTCGCCCAAGGGGCTACATCCACGATCATTGATAAATTGAAATCCACTTTGACGAGAGTTTCATTAAGTATTTGGGAAACAAAAGGTATCTTATTAACCAAACATAACACCTAGTTGAGCAACCTTTAAAACCATTGCTCCTACTAACATCGCATGTTTGTTTTTCCTCTCTTTACTTTTGAAAACTACTTTTGAAAACTATTACCGAATATATCAGATAGTGATGTGAGGGAGAAACTAATTTTCTCTTTATAAAAAGAATACCACCTAAAATCTACATAAAAACCACTGCCCTATAAAAAATAAGTGTTTCTTTTTCACTACTCCTTTTCCTTTGTACAGGAGGACCTTGTTCTCTTTTTGTTTTTTTTTTAGCAAAGGAGGCCCTTGCCCTCTCTAGAGGGAATTCTATATGGGACCAAACATCTTTTATTTCATATATATATATATATATATATATATATATATATATATATATATATATATATATATATATATATATATATATATATATATATATATATATATATATATATATATATATATAGTTAGGAATGCATATCAAATAATAATAAACTTCCTATAAATGTCATATATATTCAAATACTTAGCGATATATTTAAGAGTCCTAATCTTACTGGATTATTATTTTCATTACTCAATATTAATCCTGCTTGTACTAGGATCTCTATTGGATGGCAACCATCTCTGAATAAACCTCTTGTCACCATCTCTAAATAAACTCCCTTATAAGAAATAAATTTTTTAATTGAATTCAGATAAAGAAAATGACAAAACTAGGAAAATAAAATAATTAAATAAAAATAAGTGAAGTGTGAGTTGCAATCAGGAACATTTGTCACACCTGCCTTCATGTTTTGCCATGCACGTATGTGCATCAAATAGGAAGATATCCCAAACATGCCGAAAAGTCCAAAGGGAAGTTTGAAATTTATCAAATTTTAATAATTTAACACTTTTGATTTAATTTCAATATCATAAAAGTACATCTTCTTGAGTTAGAATAGTAGGAAACGGGTAATATATTTAAAAAAAAAAAAAAAAAGTTATATAAGGTTGTAACTTTAAACTGTAGAAAAGGGCACGCTTCAAAAATCCATAAAAAAAAAAAAAAAAAGGTTATTTTGACTATGAAATACCCTTTAATCGATCACCTTAACCTCGAGATGTACGAATGTAGGGGGAAAAAAAAGAAAGATTTACTGAAAATGGTACATCTCGTCATATATAATCTAGACCATCCATTCTTAATATTTTCATGTGGTTATAATATGCTCAATCTATACCATTTTTTGAGTTTTAAATTTTCTGAGTTAGTTTTTCAGGTCATCTTTGAAATTTCTGACATTTCTGAAATCAAAATTATATCCTTCGATGAACTTTGGAGGTGCGCATTAAATGGATTGTATAACCACACTATATTAAATACTCCATATCTTATGGGAATTTTGACAAATTTTCCAAACCAATCACTTTGAAATACAAATTACACACATATACAACAATCACCCAAGAAAGGTCTTGCATGATAGGTTTGAACCGCGCGCTTGCAAACCATCCTCAACCACCGAAATTAAGAGAAAAAGCATTTGATAGTTTGAGAATTTAATTTTATTTGATTTTAGGTTGATTATCATGGGAAATCTTTGAAAGAAAAAGTACACTATACAACTATTTATGATTGGTATAAGAAGGTAACAATCACGTAGATGGTTGAAATGGATCGGGTTAATATAACCTTGGCTCCCCAGTTTCTCTTTTGATGATCTTTATATATTAGAAAGCAATAGTGTTATAATAAAATCTAATTTTATAGGGGTGGGAAATGGACCGGCTTAACGCATCGACCCAATTAGATCTAGGACCACCCAGAAAATGGACCCAATGAGTCCATCTAGGTCCAATTAACCTTAACCAAATTCAAGTTCATTCCTGCTTTGATCCTATCTGGTCAGGTCGGTTATAAATTATCTATAATGAATTTTTACGTTCAGGTCGGTTATAAATTATCTATAATGAATTTTTACGTTTGGTCATATACAACATTGATCTAGAATAACACTGGTTAGGGGTGGTGATTTTGTTCAAGTGGAAGACTCTTCAAGGGTAAGGAGAAGGCCCCAAAGGATATAAATGGAAGTAGTGAGAAAAGTTATATCAGGTCTAATATAATGTATGACTTTTGACAAAAGAGAATGACGTAGCACGATTTATATAACCAACTCCAAATAGTTGGGATAAGTGTTGGATGATGATGATAATAGTATAAACTATAGGAAAAGTATAGAATGATACTATTTATTTTTGATACAAGGTGATCACAATAATCATATGACCATTGGATGTGAAATTGAGTGGCTGCAATTATTTCATTGATCAAGTTCAAACTTAAAAAAAAAAATTATCGAACTTTGTAACACATCCAAACTATCAAATTTCACATCAAATGGTTGTAAGGAATTGCGACCACTTTGCATCAAAAATAAATGGTCTCATTGTATACAATCGCTAAAATATATTTTTATTTGTTTTCTTATATTCTTAAACCTAGAGTTAGACAAGTTCAATCAAGGTTGGGATTGACATGGAATCCGACCCGTTTACAGCCCTACGTTTCTAGTAAACCTTGAATTTCAATCTCTACCCTATCAAAATTTGGTGCTCGATGGGTAGGTTCTTGCCAAGTGCATTTGCGCAGGTCTTCAAAGTGACGTAGGACCTTAAGCTGCAATCGTGGTTTTATTTGAGGATTTGATATTGAGAGATGTGGGAGATTGTGGAAAATTTTGATAAGAGAAGTACACATAGAGGCTATCTAGTATAAGCACATCACAAACAATCATGTCGGTCAAATTTCAATTTGAGTGGTTGTAAGATTCTCATTGACTAGATTCAAAATTCAACAAAAAAAACTCTTGAACTTTGTGACACACCCCAAACCATCTAATTTAACATCTAACGAAGATAAGTAATTGTAGCCTCCTTGCAACAAAAATAATTGATCTCATAGTGTACAATCCCATTTTGATATTGTGAAAAGTACTTGGTGTCCAAAGTACATTACTTAAATGTCACTTTATATCACCACGAAGTGAACTTGGTCTTCACATTTTCAAGAAGTTGCTAACCTTAGTTATAATTGGGAAAAACAAAATGACAAAATGGGGTGGTTGAAAATGTGTAATTATTTGGGCACAAAATCTGTTGTGATGCTCTTTCATCTATTTGATTTCTAGTTAAAAGTAATTGCGACCTCCTTGCATCCAAAAAAATGGTCTCATAGTATACAATACCAAAACTAATTATATCTTTTGCATGGTTCATTATAAGATACAATTTAAATGTTTCTGAATGATTTAATTTTATCTTTTCAATGATTTGTAATTTGTTATTACATATTGTTGGTTTCCTATAGGTTTAATTAGAATTAGGGGTATGATCTAAGCAAAACTAATCTTTTTTTTTTAAGATATAAAAATAAGTAAAAATTTTAAAATGTACTAAAAAATGATGGCCAACTTTATTTAGTCAGACCAACTGATAAAAAAACAGTCGATTAGACAACCAAAACTAATCATATATTAAGTTTGACTACTTTTTCTTATCGGACCTGATTTGCTTGGAGAGGAAGGGTACAACCAATTGGACTGGCGTGATAGCACTAGCTGAAGGATGAAGACCTCATAATCTTGTATGTCTATTTTCATTTTCCTATTGATGCTTCTTTTGTGATGGAACACTGAATCCGTCCAATAGGTGATGGTAAGTAAAGCAACATAATGCGTATATGAGAAATAATTTGGAAGAGAGCGAGGCCATTTTATTCTTTGCATTTGACAATTTGTAACTTGGAATTTGTCTCCTCGGATTCTTTTGCCCTCCATCGTCCTTTGGCCCCGTTGTCCAATCATATCAAATGCGGGGGGATAAATGGAAAGTGGCGAGCAAAGGCTTCAAAAAGTGGACGAAGGACAACATTCAAAAAGGGCTATCTCAAAAGTAAAAAACCCAAGAAAAAAAAAAAAAAAAGAGTAGAGGCAACCTTCCTTATTTCCAGTGCTAAATTAGTATGATACTGTTAAAAACAAAAATGAATAATGTTTTACTCGCAGCGGCTCGTATAGAGCAGTTGTGATTTCTCGTGTTTTTTGAGTGAGAAATCGATCGTACCGGACATGCTACGTTCATTGCGATACCACAATAGACATAGGATGTCCGGTGTGGTCAATTTATCCATGCCGTCGGAAAAATTCAGAAGGCGCCGAGCCTATGGGCAAAAACATTGTTCATTTTCACTTATAGGCATTGCGGAGTGGCCTTTTTTTTCCTATATATATATATATATATATATATATATATATATATATATATATATATATATATATGTGTGTGTGTGTGCATGCTCTCTAAAATCAAATAAGGGTCTTGGCATTACTTTCCATTTGCTGAGATTGAAGAAAGACCTAGATCCCGTACACCATCGGTGGAGGAGATCTGGTGTGAGGTGTGCAAAGTCTATTAGAAGTAATGTTTTGGCACATATACTTGTTTTATGTTCCTAAATTTCAATTGAGGTAGTTTTTTATTATGTAATAAAGAATTTTGAAAGCGAAAGCAAGTGAAAATGCATCTATCATATTTCCTTTCATTTATTTGTTGTAGCATTTGGAGACATAAGTAAATGTTTTAGCTAGTATAATAAAAGAAAATTATAAAACTGTATAGACCGTACTAGTTCACATCGTTCACTTTTAAATTTTTCTTTCGAAAATTTAGAGCTCCCTAAGAATTTTTAGTGAGAAAAAACTCCTAAAAAGAGAAAATCCCCCCAAAAAAAAAAAATACTCCCTCATGCATTGACCCCAAGCAAGCTTGGCCAACCTAACCTACATAGACGAGGTTGCTCGTTTCCCAAAAGCGTCTTAGGCAAAACTGTTGTAGGGTATGCCTCCCCTAAGCTTGGAACTTTGGTATAGAGAGGGTCCGGCTATTTACCCTTTCATGGAGAAAATTTATCCCAGAGCTTAAAACCCCAGCATAGAGAGGGTGTGGCCATTCGCCCTCTTGAGAAAAAATAAACCCTTTCGTAATCTCATAATATTTCCACCGTAGTCGTCGTCGTGAGCATGGGTCTCGACGGGTATCCAACAAGCCAGTGGTCTAATAGGTTTTGGGCAACTCGCCCCCGTAGAGTTTGAATCCTTTCAAATCCGAGGTAAGGGTTCCCACCCTGTGATTATGGCTTCCATTAATAAAAGCTGTTTCTTTGGTTGCATGTTTCTGGTGTGAATTTTATTTTCTTGCCTATCCATATTTAGACTAAATTTCTCCTAGGCAAAAAGCCAACACACCCGCATACACACACAATCAGACACAAACAGGCACCATAACATAACCCCTTTTTTAAAATGCGTATGTATTTTTAATGCTGAAAAATATCCATTTTGATTTAAAAATTCATGATCCAAAATAAAAATATATAATACATTCTAAATTTCCTGATCTAAAAATTATTTAAAACATAAATAAACATATTTAGAAGATAATTGGGTTAGGAATATGCAAATTACTAAAGCACTCCAATCATGCTAGTTTCCATGTTCCTCAGACTATCATCTTAGACCAATCCAATAGAACCATGAAATAGGAGCTTATGATTCATCCATACAAGTTTGGCTAATACATAGCGAAAATAGAAGACTAGTGTGTGGGTTACATGTTCCTCCGAAGGACAATTCATATCCCAAATGAACATATGCACATTATCACAATTGTACAAGAGGTCCTTTCTTTTAGCATATGTACATGAACTACCCTCACTGGTCATTTAGCACATGTACATGCACTGCCCTCACTTGTCGTTTCCCATAAATTTTGCTATCATACGCATATGTCGTGTGGTGGTAATATTGAGGATTTAGCTCTTGCCCTGGCAAGTCACAAACCATACATAGGAGATCGGCTACGTCTTGGCTAAAACCACCCTGGACATCTCTTCGACCTACACAACGACCTTTTTGCCTAGGCTAAATGGTTGTGCCTTATACCATGCGCTTCTCTCCTAACCTTGTAGACCCTCTAGGGTTGTGCTTTATGCCCTTGACTAAAAGGTTTTGGACTCCATTCCAAAGCTTAAATCATTAAACTCACGTGAGTCAACAAGTATTATATGAAAGAAATACCTATATAATCTTTTGCCGGGGAAATACAATTTTTTTAAAAAAATAATAATAATAATAACCCCTTATAATTTTGGCAAAAAGATCATTCACAGATAGTCTTCTTACAAACAATAGAAATTCCAAAAATATAAATAACACATCAATAAAATAAATCTCAACTACTTGATGTCATTCATACAACCTAATAATGTACTCGAGAATATAAAATAAAAGAACAAACAATTAAAAGAAAAGATGTCGGAGATTACCTCAATCGGGCTTTTTACATCCCATATCGAGTCACCACATCTAATGGTGCCGGATCAGCGATCTAGCTTCAATCTCGAACCGGGAAAGCTAATTTCAATCAAACTAGGTAACCACCTTTAAATCTCTACAAACGCTAACTCCAAAATAATTAGGCTCTATGTTGGGGCATGCCCCCTAAGGTCTTTTTCGGAAAAAGAGTCTCCATGTTGGGGCGTGCCCCTTAGGGTCTTTTTAGGAGAGAAAGTAGAGAGAGAGAGGCATAACCCCAAGGGAAGAGAGATAAAGATGGGAGAGAGAGGTGTGTAGAGATGTGGGGGAGAGCACCCCTATTTATAGTGAATTTTAAGTCTAGGATTTCTTTAGGGTTTCCCATAATTTGTCTCTTTCTTAAGATTGAATATGGACCGTTGATCAAGGTGACTTGTGGGGTGAGAGATCTGAGCCATCCATTCTATAGATGGGCCATCAATATTATAGAAGGTGCATGAACTATTATCCCCATTTTCTTAAACTATTTTCCCATCAAAATATTTAAATAAATTAAATCCATCAAAGATATAGTGCATACCATAAATTGTATATTCCATCTCATATTTTTCATAAGAATATTTCAATAATATCAAGTCAAGATATTCTTTCAATAATCAAGATGAGATATGGTCAATATTTTCTAATCAATATTTGACCGTATGCTACAAGATATAGTTACCATAGTTAATAGACTTGAAGACAAAGCAACAAGAGAAGGTATCCAAGGGTGGGGCGTGCCACCCATGTATGGTATGTGGGGGCCCACCTAATACCCACATGGTGGGCCCATGTGCACTATGTGCCCCTATATATTTTTTTAATAAATATTTTAAAATTAAACAAAATGAATTTTAAAACATTATAACTTTGTAAATTAATAACTTCATTTTTTATAAGTTCAAAAATAAGAAATAAAATATCAAATGACTTATAAAAAATTGAAATAATAAATCTAAAATAATTTAATAATAAAATAAACACAATTAAATTAATAAGATGGAAAGTGGATCCATATGTTTAGGAATTCAATCAACAATCACGGGGTACTCCACCTTCAACTGTGGACTACAGACCACACTTGTTATCGAGCCGACCCAGTGTTTCCCATGACCCACAGTCTAAGTAGGGGCTCATTAGCGGGTCACCAAAGTCTGGTCGATAAGCCAAAGAGTCTCAATTCCCGTCTGTGGATTACAGGTCATCCCCTAGAGACAAGTCAAGGTCACTACGACCTAATGCGACCACAACTCTATGGCGTATAGGGGTGTCTCTCGCACATGCATATGCTTCACCCAAAGTTGGATATCTAGCTTTCACAAACGATCTATCTATATACATACCGTGTGATAGAACATGGATGAGGTTTTGACCCCCGTCTCTGTAAGCCTACCATCACACACAAGGGTCACACAATCCCTCGGCTCACTCATCTAGGCATAGCTCCGACCTCATCAAGGGCTAGCCCAAAAACCCTTCTCGGTTTATTTTTATGCCCAGGTACCTTGGGTTTCCAACCGACTGGTCTAGATCGTCAAGCACAGTCCGATATCCATAAATATCATTTGTTTAGTATGGTCTTCGAGGGACCATACTCCCATTGAGTTTATGTTCTACTATAATAAATATTTTTCATTACACACTCATAAGGCCTTTAAAGGCCACATAAACC
This sequence comes from Amborella trichopoda, assembly GCF_054954075.1. Classification (NCBI taxonomy): domain Eukaryota; kingdom Viridiplantae; phylum Streptophyta; class Magnoliopsida; order Amborellales; family Amborellaceae; genus Amborella; species Amborella trichopoda. The sequence continues at coordinate 9,508,760 of NC_142341.1, read as the reverse complement.
CAACATTATAAAATATGCTCTCTAGTCCCACATAGATCACACTCCCGCTAGATTACAACATCATTATAATCATAATTTTTACATGTTCTTATAGCCTTTCAAAGCCAAAAAAAAAAACCAAGACACCTCTCACCTATTTACCGGTAGAACGGGAGGGGGGGAAACTAAGAGACAGCTATCAAAAAGGCCAATATTTCCAATCTAGGCCTCTTCCCGACATTATATATCACAACAGTTTAGCGTACATCTTGCGCTACTATTTTTATCCAAAAAGCAAATAAGGCTGCAACCGTGTCCCCCATTTAAAATCATCCAAATATGGTCAAGTGTTTGCTTCCTTTGTGAAAATATTGGTCAATGTATATTGGCATGACACTTAGATTTTGAAATACGAGAAACTCATATAATTTAAATCTGGTTACATGCGATACTTTGAAAAACATCATATGTTGTATTGGTTGTAAACCGTTTTAAAAAGGGAAATATTTTCTGATTTTTTCAAAAAATCTTCGATGTTTTGAAATTCGATAAGAACTCCTCATTTTTTCAAAAGATCTTCAAAAAATCATGTTTTTCTAATGGAACTGATATAAATCCATATTTTATCTTTTTTCAAAAAAATGTTTTAAAAAAACCTCTACCCTATAACTTTATTTTTTTATTAACTTAATATTATTGAATTTTAACAGTGGGAGTAAATTAAAAAATTTAATTTAACAAAACAATTCCATACAAAATTTCACCAATAAGTTCCTTTTAAAAAAGTATACGAATAAATCCAAGTAATATATTCTAAAAAAACATAAAAAACGATATCAAAACAATCATATGTATCAAAATAATAAGTACAGTTAGAAGAAGAGTAGCCAATAAAAAATCTTTTTTTTTTTAAACCTAAAGCGTCCTTATAAAGAGCAAAAGAAATATTCAATGATACTAAAGATTTAGGCATATAGGAGTGAGATTTGAATTTGTTTAAGCATTTTGTTGCTTTCTTTATACATAGAGACGTTTGGTTTCATATTTTTATTTTTTATTTTTTTAATTTCATTAGTGTATACAACATATTATTTTGGATGGACCACTATTTTGCATATTTGTTTATTTGTTTTCGAAACAATCATATGTATCAAAATAATAAGTATAATTAGAAGAAGAGTAACCTAATAAAAGATATTATTTTTTATTTAAACCTAGAGTATCCTTATAAGGAGCAAGAGAAAAATTCATTGAGACTAAAGATTTAGGCATTTAGGAATTCAGTGAGATTTGAATTTGCTTAAGCATTTTGTTGCTTTCTTTATACATAGAGAAGTCTGATTTCATATTTTTATTTTTATTTTTGAAGTTCATTAATATATACAATATAGTATTTCAGATGGACCACTATTTTACATATTTGGGTATTTGTTTTTAGTTTTAGTTAACTGCAATTCTATATTGAATTTTTTTTTTTTTTTTTCTTTGAACAATAATATATACATTAGTTTACAATTCTTATTATTTACTGATGTAGTTCTCATATTTAATATTATTGTTATTGTTTTATGCTCCTAATAAATATATGATATGTTTGTGTTACAACAGTAGAATAAGCATTGTGGATAGATTTCTTGGAAGTTTAGACAATAAATTGTCAAGTATTACTTTATGGGTGAGGTTTCTATGAGGTTACAACCTTAAACCATCCAATTAAGGCACATCTCTAAATTTTATCATTAATTTTGGTACACAAAATTCTTAGGATTATTTGAAAATCTATTTTCATATCTCATAGAATTTTAAACTCCAACAATAGTTAAAATCAAGTACATCTATAAACATATGAAAACCTTGAAAATGGACGTTCTAGATAAAGTATTACAAGATGTACTATTTCTGAGGCTAAAAATATATTTTTTATTTTTTACATCTCGATGTCAAGATGATCCATTAGAAAGTTTTTCAGCATTAAAACAACATTTTTCGATAGATTTCTGTGGTGCATTCTTATTTCTACCTTTTAAGGTTGCGACCTTATATAAATTTTTTCCTTACTAATGACACTAGGTAATGCTATAAAATTATGTTTCAATGGATTTAATGTATCTATAAAACAGTTGCAAATTATTATCCAATATAATGTCATATTTACATATCTGATTTTTTTACTCCATTTTTTTATTCAAATTCAAAATATTCATGATTTTATAACTTACCTTATTGATTAGTGATCTATATTTTTTATCCAATTTTTTCCACTAATTTTTTGAAACAAAACCAATTTATTATTAATATTTTAGTTTGTCGATATATTATTATTTCCCGACATCTATTATTTCCCGACATCTGGTCGACTAAGGCAACAGGATTTTAGAAAGGACCGGCCCTTTTCTAATGTTTTTATTTATCTTAATAGAAGCAACTTGTACCCTAAAAGGGCTGGTTGGTCCATGTGGCATCAGCCAAGACGTTGAATGTGTTTGCCTGCTAATGGTACAATGTGGACCCACCACAATGAATGTGAAAGTACGAAAATGCCCCCAAACTCTAAGAATTAGCGATACCTGATTTATGTTTTGGATTTTCTTCAAATATACCATTTATCTTTTGGACGTATTCACTTTCATTCTCATCCATTAGATATCACATTGGATGGCATGGGTTGACTTATAAAATTCTTTCTTTTTTTTTGAACTTTGTATCTATTTAATAACACTCTTACAACCACCCATTTTAAAATTTAAAAGACAAGAATAATTGTGACCTCAAAACTAAGTTGAAAATACATTTTTGGTGCTGCTAATATTAGCGATGATATAAAAATCTATTGTTACCCCTAATTATAAGATTTAAAACTTCAAAAATGATGACAATCAAGCAGATCTATAAACACTTGAAAATAGACGGTCAAGATAATGTGTTAGAAGATGAACTATTTTTAGGACTAAAAATCCCTCTTTTTTTTCATGTCTATGAATCTTAGAGTCGAGATGATCAATTTGAGAGGTTTTCAGCATAAGAACAAACGTCTCTAGTGGGTTTTTTAGGTGCACCTTACTCATCCAATATAAGGTTGACACCTTATATAAACATTTTCCTAATATAAATGACCAGAGAAGCCACAAGTTAGAATGGCCAAAATGATGTTTTTTTTTCTTTTGGTAGATTAGTGGGAAATACGGGCCCCTACCTGTTTTTAGAATAATTAGAGGTTTTCAAATGCGTTAGTGGCAATGGAAACCTCTAGTGGTGCTGCCACCACAACCTCAATATTCCCCACAAATTTCGGGCATGACCTCTTTCCAAAATTTCATCGAAAAGGGGGAACTCGGTCCGAAACTTTCCCAAGATTTCGGCCTGCAACAAAGTTTAAACATAATGGAACCAAGGTGAAGCGGGGTCACATAAAATGAAATAAGAATATTTTTGCAGGCGATGGTTCGCACTAGAGATTTGGAGCGGTCGAATCTCTATTGGACGGTTAAGATTGTATGGCTCGTACGTGAATTCTAGCTTCTATGCTTTTAACGTCGGATGAAGTTTCTATAAGCCCTAGGCTCTATGAAAACCAAATAAAGCCTCACTTTAAATCCTCGTGTAGAAAGCATTTTCAGTCATGGAAATCTCTATGATTGCTCTAAAATCAATTATTAACATTGACAATAAAATTTGAAACTCAAAAAGTTGTACAGATCTTGTGGATCTTTGAACACTTATTTTTATGACAAAATAGACAGTCTAAATAATTAGTTAAAATATACACTATTTTTTAGAGTTTGAAATCTTAATTTTTTTCACAACCATAATGTTCAAGTCGAGATGATCAATGTAAAGGGTTTCCAATACTTGAATTCCAATTATCGATGAGTCATTAGGTGAGGCTTTACTTATTTTCAAAGGGCTGCAACCCTGTCAACCCATTTTCCTTATCCTTAACGGAAGAGGGAAAGTTAAGAGAACAAAAAATAAATCAAGTGTCTAAAAAGGTCATTTAGGTGTAGGTAGTACTCAATGAACCAGAGTGGTTTTTGTCTCTCTAGTATTGAACTAGAGTCATATATTTAGGACCATATCCTTTGTCTATTCTTTTTTGGGAAAATTAGTGGGGATAATAAGCCCCTACCCGTTTTCTTTTTATCAATGAACAGAAGAAAAAAGTTATATCACATAGGAGAACATGTACAAGAAATCAACCAGGCATTTCAAGAGGGACATTGGCATTATCCCACGAAATAAAGGGAGTGACAAAATCAAGGGGACGGGCCCACCAAATTATGGCTTGTGTCATGAATGCTGCTTGCTTAGCAAGGCAATCAGCAGCCCAATTCGTCTCCCATAATACATGCAATATCTGCCACTGGTGATCTGCAAAGGAGGAGAGCTTTTCCCTACAGTTGGACATGAGGATGTGAAGCCTCCATGAGGGAGAGCTGTAGTAGGTGAGTGAGTCAACTAGTAACTTGGAGTCACTTTCAATTATAAGAGGGAAACAATCTATCTCATGCGTCAAGGAGATGCTTCGATCCAAGGCATGGAACTCAGCGACATTATTAGAACTAGTGCCAAGAGGGACAACAAAGGCCATTACGAAGTCACCTGTGTCATTTCTGATGATCCCCCCATATCCAGCAGTGCATGGGATGCAAAAGGACGAGCCATCGATGTTGAGTTTAAAATACCCTGTGGGTGGGAGAAACCATGCAATTGGGATTGGGGTGGACGGGGGGGGGGCATTTAAGCTTGAGGTCTGTGGAAATATGAAGCTTACAGGGGTGGAAAGCCCAACCCTTCCCTTCTCCTAACTTACTCACAAAGTGAATGATGCGCCTAGAGGATCTTCTCCCCTCATAAATACGTGCATTATGCTCGATCAACAAGTGTTAGACAGTGGTGGAGAAGATGGAAATCCAAATGTTCTTCATGCCATTGGATTTGAATTAGAACTTTAGCCACTTTGCCATCATCATGATTACAAATTGCTCGAGTGGTATGCATTTGCCAAATCTCCAAAGTATGGATCTCCAAAGGACCTACAAAAGCACACATTGCATAATTATATAATCAGTTGACTCTTCCTCTTGGAGGCAGAAGGGGCAGCCAAAGACCAAAGGGCGGCCCCTAGACGAGAGAAGGCTCGTGGTGGGTAATCGAGAGTGCATGGCAAGCCAAGTAAACCACTTTGCTCTAGGATGGAGGTGGTTTTCCAAAGAGCTCTGAAAGCTTATTATATTGACGCACTTTTTTTGATGTGGTCCCAAGCGCCACTCACAGAGAACTTGCCATTGGCTGAGTGCATCCATACCAATTGGTTCAGAGAGGGGTAAATAGGAAATATATATGAATAAATCTCCTCACATGCACATATGAGTAGAGTAGAGGTAGGAATCGAAAGAGTCCATTTTTGTGGTGTCCCCTCAATGAATCTGAGACCTTGGATTTTGTCATGTTCCCAAAGGTCTCATGAGCATTAGCACCATATAGCTCTCATAAAGATGACTTTGAAAGCCATGGGTTAGCCTAGAAGTCCACCAGCTTGCTATCACCAAATATCTATCTTACATTGCCTTACAGTCTACTCAAGCCCTTTAATATACCCCTCCAGGAGTAGCTCTAAGGGTGAGTAGTCCGGACCGACAAGTGGCGAAAGTACCTATGTTTGAAGAATTAGGAGAAGAGAGAGGAGGGATTGGAGATGATTCTCCATGCTATCTTCATCATGCCCTCCATATTAAAGTCATGAAGGCTACGAATCCCAATACCTCCTTCATTTGTTTTTTAACATATGGTATCCCAGTTCACCAAGTGCAAACCCCTATCCTCTGAAGTCCCTGCCCACAAAAAGTTGTGTTGCATAGTGCACATACGACTGGGGAGACAGAAGGAGATCAATCAGTAAATGGAAGAAGCATTGAGTATTGATCTTAAGAGTTGTAGTTGTCTTGCAAAGGATAAAGATAATGCCTGCCATGAGCCAATCCAAGCAATGGTCTTCCCAATAAGATTATGACAGTGTAAATGCTTCAAGGGGCCATGAAAGAGGGGAAGTCCTAGACATCTGGCCGAAAGGTCCCCTAAACCAAACTGAAGTTTTTGAAGCACTTGTGCTCTCAGATTGCTACTAACCCCAAAGAACATGACTTTGCTCTTTTGGTAATTAATTTTTTGACCTGTCACCCCACAAAAATCATCAATGATGTTCCTAATTGTCCTTGCCACTGAGGTCGAAGCCTCGTTGAAGATAAGGGTGTCATCGGCATAAAGGAGATGACTGACCCCATAGTTGCATCTGATGGAAAAGGAGGGGGAGTGATCTGTTAGCAGTAGTGGCATCGATCATTCTATTAAGATAGTCTGTGACAAGGAGGAAGAGATATGGGGATAGATGGTCACCTTGTCTAAGGCGCCTCTTACTCTTGAAATAGCCCACAAGGGATCCATTATGCAAAATAAAGAAAGATGGGGTAGTAAGGCAATGCTGAACCCAAGCTATAAAAATGTCTGAAAATCCCATTGCATGTAGTCTATTGGCTATGAACCGCCATGAGACCTTGTCAGAGGCACTGTTGAGGTCCAACTAAAGACACATCTTCGGTTTGGCTGAATTCTTATGGCACAATGAGATCAGTTCATTGGTCATGAGGACATTATCAATGATTAGCCTCCCTTTGAGAAATGCAGCCTGACAAGGATGGATTAGTGCATCAAGTATCCTCTTGATCCTATTCGCCATTATCTTGCTAATGATTTTGTACGAAACATTACAAAAGCCAATTGGTCAGAAATCCTCCATAATAGTGGGGCAGGAGACTTTGGGAATCAGGCATATGAAGGTAGAATTAACGGCCTTGAAAAATTTTCCTTCACCAAAGAATTCCTTAAGAGCACTTAAGAAATCACTCTTGATAGCATCTCAGCTGAACTTATAAAACTCCACCCCGAATCCATCTGGTCCCAGTGCACTTTCTGATTTCATATCCGATATGCACTTTTGAATTTCCTCCAGGGAAATATCATTTGTTAACACATCACATTCTTCCTTTATAATGTACTTGTCTGGAAGGAAATCTGCAGCCGTGGGACCTATTAGAGCGGCTTCTTGTGTCTCAGGTACTAAAAGCTCCTCAAAATATGCAATGATGTGGCTTTCAATGGCTTTAGGGTCTGAACTTTGGTTGCCGGTGGAATCTTTGAGGAAGAGGATTTTATCATGCCACCTTCTGATTATGGTAGACATATGGAAAATTTTGGTGCTAGAGTTCCCCTCTATATTTTCTATCTCCACATACTCTCCTCATGTGCTAGATATTGTTTCAATTGGGATGTAAGCTAAGCTTCTTTAAGGTAAGGGAAACGTCATCAAGATTTTCACTTAACATATCATGCAGGGTCGAGAGCCTATCTCTGGTATCTCTTATCTTGGTGTCAACTAGTCCAAATGTCCATTTATGCCATCTACTTCTATCCCCACACAATCTTTTGAGTTTGGATGCAAATATGTATATAGGGGTGCCCCCAAGCTTTAACTGCCAAGATTGTTGAATGAGGTCCATAAAGTCTGAGACTACCTGCCACATGGTGAAGTATCAGAAAGGTTTAGGGCCAGGTGATGGTATGGGGATAAGGGAGACAAGTAATGGGGAGTGGTCTGAGGTGCCTTTGGTAAGAGTTAAACCTTGACCTCAGGCATTGCCAACATTCACTATGTATACCAAAGCTCTGTCAAGTTGCTCTAGAATGCACCGGGACACCAAACTACGATTCGACCTTGAGAACCAACCTCTCGAGGAATTCAAGTCAACAAGGGCACAGTCCACTAGCATCTTTGCAAAACTCTCAGAGTCTGGATTAATTGCATTTCGACTACCAAGCTTCTCTGACCAGTCCAAAATAGAATTGAAATCCCCATACACAAGCCATGCCCTAACGATACTGAGCTTGATGTTCTGTAGGTGGTCCCACAAAACCTCTCTCTGCGACAGAATTCCTACCATACACTCTTGTTATGATGAACAACAATCCATTGCTAGGTCGAGACACCTCTGCAGTATGGGCTTGGTCATGGACATTAACGATATTAATAATATAGATATTCAGTTCCATAATAGCTTAATTCGTGATTTTTCATCTATCTTATTGAACACAAAAGAAGTATAAAAACCACACCTCTTAGACCATCTTCCTGCTAATGAAACTTACATTTTCGTTTCCAAAAGAAAGTACACTCTAACATCATGGCTTTTTATAAGATTTCGAACATCTGATGTTCAACCAGCTATATTGATTCCTCTAATATATTATGACATAATAGACATGATAAAAATTGAAGAAATAATTAAGAGGAAGAGGTTGTCCCTGGGGGGTGACCACCCCCTCCTGTTGCACAACAATGGATTTTCTCTTTGAGGTTCTTTGTGCCTTCAATGTCTTGTGTTTCTGCTCGTCCATATAGCTCTCATCTTTGATGTGGTCTTAAGAGGATAACTTGCACCTTCAGCGCCTTGTCTAGCATGGGCCTCCACAGGTGTACCAGCAACATTTGAGTTAGGTTGCTCGACATCGGCTTCTAATATAGTAGTAGTCCTATGGGTGGTGACAGCCGAGTCCCTAGCTACAAGCCTTCTCAAACGATGGATAATGGACACTAGTTCACCCGGAAACTCACGATCAACACCAGTCGACTGTGGGTCGACCCTTGCATTTCGTTGCCCCACAGTTTAGCTTCATCATCTGCAAGTTTAAGAACCTCATCTTTCTTACCCTGACCTCGTTTTATGTTTGTTGCCCCTCTACCAATAACAAGCCATTCGTCATCACTTCATGCTCAGCTGATCCCTGTAAGGTTGTTTCCTCATCCTCTGCCAATGAAAGATCATTAGTCGATTGAGGGTTATCCAATCTTGCAATTTCAATATGAGCAACAGAAAGTTGCACCTCACGATATTTTTCCATAAATGTGCAAGAGACCAGCAGCTTCCTTCTTGTCTAGGGTCAAAGACACATCACCATCAAGCATGCATGCCTTTGCTATTTGTTCTCTATTGTCTTCAAGCATGGAACATGCTTCTTATTACTTTCCAATAGTGGCGAAACTAAGCTCATACCAAGAGTAGCTTGAACCACGTTCCCACCTTCATGAGTGTTCCAAAGCAAGTGTAGGTGCGGCTATCGTCAGTATTGTCAGCATGGACGTCTTCTCTCTCCTCAGAGATATATCGAGAATTGTTTCCTTCTTCCGTATAATAGGAAAACTTGGGGTTGGCTTGGCCATTGGATGTAGAGATTGGTCGTGTAGGTAGTTCTTCTTCAATATTTCTTACCCTCATTGATGGTTGGCCTCTACTATCATCGTGTGATTTTGAAAATTGAACATCAATGTTGTCCACACCTCTTAACCGCGGTCAAGGTTGGATGTCATCGTCATCCATGGTTGACGTGGGGGGCTCTTGGGTGCCTCATCAGTTTGGGGTTGAGAGGGGTCACACTGGAATCGTTCATTCGTCACCCTGCAATCATGCTACTGCCCTTCTTAACCTGCCAAATCTCCTCACCCCTGGAAGATGGGGGGTTTCTTTCCTTGGTTGTATTGTTGGTTGTAATGGTATTGAAGATAGATCTTCTACAAAGCTCACTTTTATGTCTGAATGCTTTACATTTTGAGCACATAATAGGAATAAATTCGTAGACCACCTTTTTCCTTCTGATCCTTCCATTCAAGTTGACGAGAATTTCATCTGGACACTCCATGTCGTGCTCCATAGCCACACATACTCGGCCCTCAAGTCTTGACTATAGATGAGTGGGCTTGTCCATAAACATTGGTTTATCAATTAGGGAGGCAAGCTTGAACAAGATTTTTGGTTTCCAACACATAAGGAAAAGTTTTGGAATCGATTTCTGTAACACCAAGCATTTCTTGTTAATGAACCATGGCCCCCCAGTCATCGCAATCTCCATCTCCTTAGCCGATTGAAATCTGAACAGCAGGAAGTCGTCGTTTAGTGAGATGATCACCAACTCCGATTGGGTTCTCCACATTTTTGTGAGCATGGATTTCATGTACATCTATTCAGGTCTTCTCCCAAGGAAGTATCCAAGTAAACAGTTCTCCCACCGTGAGGCGCAAGAATTGTAGAGATCTGAATCCACCATGGTGCACCTTTTGCCATCCACCATAGTGGCTGGTTCATTGGTCATATCTTTGAAGTAGATATCCCCACTTTGGACATTGTGGTTGCCAAACAGGAAAAGGGATGAAAAGGTGCTCTGTTACCACACGTTGTTGGTGCTAGTTTTGTTCAAGCATGCCAAATATGGCCCATTCGGTGCTGAAGATGGGTCTTCCGGAGTCAGTGGTAGCACACGAGGAGGGGAACTCGGAAGGATTGAGATTCATATTAGGGACATGCCCATCCCCTATAGGTGAAGAAGGTCAGCCCTCTTGTTTTGATGCAAGTAGGTCAGTCCCATCTTTTGGGTTACAGGGGACCTGTTGTTGCAGCACGAGCATAGAGGATGACAAGACCTTAAGAATTGCAAAAGAAGAAGGCAACAAGGAAGAAGAAGGGTCAAGAGGTTTGGGTTCCATAGGGGCCACCATTGCAGTACTTGTACCCGTAAGAGGCGGAGGGAGAAGGCGGTAGGGACTCATTATTTCACGGTCTCCGCTCGTCCTACGGCAGTCAAAAGTGAGAGAGAGAGACATGCCTAATGTGCTATGTGTATGCTACACAATGATTTAAAAAATGATGTACAGCATGGAATCGTCGGGTCCAACTGGGTTTAGAAGAGATCCATCGACAATAAAATGACGTTTTGCTATAGTAAAAAAGTTGTTTTACTACAGTAAAAATTCCTCCGGACCAGTTCTTGGTAGGTGCACTATCTTTGCATGTGTTTTTTTGCTAGTTCAATATTCTTTAACGTAGTAAAATGGCAATCCGGACTGTGGATTCACAGATATAGACCGATTTTTACAATGCCCGATCCTCATCACCGATCCGTTTTTCAAATCATTGATGCTGCAGTTTAAATAAATTACCAAATAAAATCTCTATTTTTTGTAAAAAAATAGTGTCTAAAGATTGAATCGAGACCATACAAATTTTGAAATGCTAGATATAAGTATCACAAAAACTCAAATTTTATTTATTTTTTCTTTTGAAAATAATCACTTAGTAATTATTAGGGAAAATTAAGTAAATATCTGTTTTATTTTCTATTATTATTAAAATACTTAAAACTTTATGTTATTACTCATATATTCGTTTTTTGAAATTCATGACAATTTTTTTTTTAAAGATGAAAAATACTCATTTTCAGTTTTTGAAAAGTCAAAATTTTGGTTTTTAAAAAACTGAATTTCACTGTTTGTGGACTCGACCAAGTTAATTGGCATTGGCCTATGCATCGACTGTTTTATCTATATTATGTATGCCCAAACATTTAAATTTGGGGATGTCTTGGCTTTTTGGTCATCATGCATGCCTCTACACTTCACGTTAAGAGTCGTGTCCTACCACACGCAACCTAATTTTTTTCAATAAAAAATAAATATTTTTTAGTTTATTAAGAAACAAAAAAAAATGCCCATCATGGAATAGGTGGGATGTGATACCAAAACTTCTTGAAGAGGTCAGTATGATTTTACCGATATACTATTTGAATAATAATAATAATAGAACCAGGAATCGTATTATACCTAAGGAATACAAGATTTAGACCAGTTTTAGAGAGAAAAGTTTTAGTTTTTCAAAAACCAAACAATAAATAAATTTGGTTTTTAAAAAATAAAAATTTAAAATTTTTAATTTTTTGAAAATGGGTAGTTTCATCTTTTTTAAAAGAAATTGTTATGAAGTTCAAAAAACAGACATATGAGTATTAATAAAAAAATTTAAATATTTTCATAATAACATAAAATAAAACGGATATATATGTAATTTTTCCTAATTATTACGTGATTCCCAAAATTTTAGACCAAACCACTCTTCCTAAAAAGGTGTTTTGGGCGAGAGAGAATATACACAGCGTACTCCGCGGGAACATAGAATACGTGCTTAAAAGTTTTAAGACAGCACCAGAGCTCGCATAAAATGTCCTGAAGTGGATTTAGGAATACACCACCGTGGAAGCTGCGTAACTGGACACGTGGCAAACACTATATAGTTCCGCAAACAGCCGAATATTTTAAGGTTCCATCTATCCCCTCATTTTGCTTACCCGTTAATTAATTAAAGCGGCTGATTGCTTTGCTTTGATGATGGCAGGCTAAAAGCTGAGAAACTAGGGTTTCAACAAAAGGACAGGTCCCCTAGACACAGAATACTTTACGGACAGAGAGAGGGACACTGGTTCTTATAGTCCTGAGGAGAGAGTTCGTTTTAAAGGGAAACTGGTTTTTTTCGACAATAGAGAGAGACTGAGAGTGTGCCAAAGAGAACCTAGACCGTTGAAATAGAGAGAGAGAGACAATCAAAGAGAGAGATACCGCTTTTCGGGTTAGAGAGAGAGATGAACAGATTTCCAAAACGAGAAAGTGAGGTATTTAGAGAGAGAAAGTGATTTCTTTTTGAGAATCTAGAGAGAGAGAGAGTGATGTCAAAACCAGAATGTGAGATAGATAGAGAGAGTGACTGATTTCCAAGGCCTTAAGAGTGAGAGATTATTTCCAAAGAGACCAGACCAGGAAGAGAGAGAGTGGTAGAAGGAAACCAGTTTTCACTTTTCAAGACAAGAGAGAGACCAGTTTCTAGAGAGAGAGAGTGTGCGAATTTCTTTCAGGACCTCATATAAGATCTTAGAGAGGTAATAATGGGGAGAGGACGAGTGGAGCTGAAGCGTATTGAGAACAAGATTAACCGTCAAGTCACCTTCGCCAAAAGGAGAAATGGCCTGCTGAAGAAGGCCTATGAGCTCTCGGTTTTATGCGATGCAGAGGTCGCTCTCATCATCTTCTCTAACAGAGGAAAACAGTACGAGTTTTGCAGTAGCTCCAGGTAAAAACTGCTTCCCTTTCAGGTCTCATTTTTTAAAACATTTTTACGAATATTTTGAAAGCAAATTTTTTGGGAACTTTCTATGTGATATGACCATAATGCAGTGGATTTCCATCACAAAAATATATATTACTCGGATTTTCCCTTGATTGACATTAGTTTTACAAATTCTCAGTTGAAAATGGAGTTGTCACCTTCGCGTTTGGTACAAATTTGAGTGCTGTTCGATTTTAATGTGAAGATCCTCTCGATCTTGTAGTACATGAGCCCTTTTCGTTATGTACTATAATTGATTTTGATTATTCATATGAGTAGATTCGATTTCAGTTTGAAATGGAAGATATCATGACAAATCTCTTTGTAAGAAATTTAATTTCAGGTGATTTACACAGTGGAAGTTTATTCTATTTGTTTATTTCCTTCAAATTGACTGTGATAATTTAAAAATCATAGGTCTGGTTGGATCTACGTTCAAAAACTATATTATTTTATAGGAAAAAACCACAGGGAGTACAGTTAAGTATCAGAACATGGTCCCTAAAAGTTCCTGCACCTCTCTATTTCCTTAACTCGAATTTTACTTATTTTTGTCTTCGGAATACAAGGTTAATGGCTATTTCTGGATTAGCCAAATCCACAATCATGAGACATAGGAATTCAGTCCCTCATACGTCTCTTATTTTGCAAAATGCAAACAAATGGTTACAGATTCAAAATATGTGTTTCCAGATCATTGGTAGCTCATCCTTCCACCTTAGCTCAGTGATTCAACGAAGAAAAATGAGAATAGTCGATTCTATTGAAGGTATGCCATGAAAGGTTTATGTGACTGTGAACAAATTCTCCTAGAGCTTTATGAAAGTCTATACTTCTCCTTCCCCTCAAATGCCTGACTTATTCCATTGTTATGTCAAAATCATGTTTTCTAATCTTTTCGAGTCCCACTCTTTTAATCGTTTTATCTCACTAGCATTTGAATCTATCATGAATCTTTTAGATCTTTAGATAAATGATAATTATGTGAATCTGTGAGTCGGCTTACAGGGAGGAATAAGTTTGTTTTTAATTTTTTTTTTTAATTTGGGGTCTTTTCCTACGGTTTTTAAAGTTTGTTAAGTGTATATAACCTCCCTTTCAGCAATGTTATGTTCTAAAGTGAAGCTCCTGCAAACAAAATGTTTAGTTGCTCCCATGAAGACCATGAGAAGCTTAGTTGTTACTGTGTAAAGTATACTATATCCTTTAGCAGTCTGCCATAGGATTCTATTCGATGGTTCATTTTGATATTCAGTTAATAATTAGAAGGTAAATTTTGAGGTTGTTTCAATGAATTTCAGATTGAAAAATGCCATATCTTCTTATTGAACAAGCTATTTAATTTGCATGAAAGCGTTTCATGGTTTGTGAAGATTTACCATTAAACTCTTGATTGGGGTTACTTATTTCTTCTTCGTAGTGCTTATGTTTGAGTCCAGACAGCTTGCTTGCTCCGATATGTAACATAATATCATGGCGAACTATATTGGAGCTACCGCTGACTATTGGTGCCAATTATATATATATATATATATATGTGTGGTTGGATTTGTTTATGAAATTTCTTTCATATGAGGCGGTCTTAAAATGCAAAAGGAAATCCTTCCTCCCATTTCTGAATTTCTTAAGATATCAGCTAATCTATCATTAAAAATAAGATGGTTTAGCGCTCGTCCTAAAAAGAAACTCTTTTCTTATTTTTTAGTTCAGAATTGGACTTTTCTCCAGTAACGTGACTGGTAAAAGATTTAGATCTTTCCATATGTTAACTTTTGTTTGTATTTCAAAACATATGTGAAGTAGATCTTTATATACTTCATGTAAATTTAGAGAAAACTAAGATAATATCTGGGTGGTAAATTATTGTGATCCTTTAAACAATTTTATGCACAATAGTCCTTTTCACTGTGGTAGCCTTTTTCACCGTGGTAGACCTTTTCAATATGGCAGCCGCTTTTACTGCGGTAGACCTTTTCACTGCAGTGGCCACCGCAATAGACCTTTTCACTATGTTAGCCTTTTTCACTTGCGAGAAAGTTCTCCACAAGCTTTTTTAAGCTATAAGCTTGATTTCTTATGCTCATGTGGCCTAGCCTCTTATATGTATTATTTTGCTTTTGGCTGGATTTTATTCTTTTTATTTTGACATTGGACGTAGCATGTATTGGCATGAATACATATTTTTATATATGTAATTAGATTATGTAACATATATTTTTCCTCACTTATCTTGCTATTGTATGATGAGGTGTTCTTATCATAATCAAGGTTTCAAAAAATGCTAGGTGGCCCCTAATATGGCTGGCGTGGCACCCACCGCCCAAAGCCTTAGATGCCTTGTAGTACAAATTCTTTAGATACATGCATATATGTTTGCCCAAACGCACATATATGTATATATTAATGTCAATTTTACAATTTATTGCATTTGTATGCATTGTAACATACTTTTTATATACAAACATGTCGCATGTTAAGAATAACTTAAAAAATATCACAAATTTTTTTAAAAAGTTAAAATTCTGATACTCTGTGTATTAGAATTAGTCTCCAGCTCTCCGTATTCCATGATAACATGGACTCCAACTCTCCAGGTCTTAAACAAAGTTACAAAAGTCTAAACCCAAACAACCAATAGTCCAAAAGATTAAAAAGTCCAACATCAAAATATCTTAAGTCCAAACCAAGATGGTGCAATAAAAATAAAATATAAAACTACAAAAGAAGAGATAGGAGATCTGTGTTTCTCCAATTGTCATCAGTAAGAATTAGAATCAATATCATCATTTCTCACATATGCTTCTGAATCGATGCCATCATCATTGGAACTACCACCCTCTTAAACATATTGTTCTTCCACAATTTCTTTTGTATTGGGCTCCTCCTCGTCTATCTCCCTTGCCATCTGTGGGTGTGAAGTATCAGCAACAGTTGTTGTTCGAGTGGCCCTCCTAGGATTAGAAGCTAGACCAGCCTCCTTGACCATCTCCCAGGTCAAACCCTCCCCGAGGAAGACCTCCTCAGTGCCAGGGTCTTCTACTAGCCAATCAAAAGCATTCTCCCTGTCTTTCGAAGTGATGTGATCCTTCTTTTTGGTTAAAATTCTCCTTGATCCTAAACCATGTTATTGAGCTTCCTTTGCTAAAGCCTATTTCTTCTCTTTATACTAATAAAAAAAAATACATTAGTCGTGCACTACTAGTCTACTACTACTACTACTACTAATTGACCCAACTGTTAGTAATATACTAATGTATTATATCACATGTTAATATGTTTATATCTATTATCTTCTATGAATCTATATTAGAAAAATGAACTTGTAAACAAGAAAAAAATAAAAAATACTATCTCAAATGAACTCTAATTGCACTTACAACCAGAAGAGCTATGTCAAACTCAAGATTTGAATAGCCATGTTCTAGAGGTGTGGTGAGCGCAACTCTGATGTTGTCTCTACTATTGGGCTGCATTTAACATTATCATAAAGAATTTTACCAAATTTAAAATACAATATTAGTTATTAGGGACTTGAAAGAAAATTTCCGAATGAAAGTACAAAATGTACTATTATTACCTTGTTCTGCTTTGCTCCTCTATCATAGTGTCATTTCTTTCCCTAACGAATTCAAAACACATTTGTACAAAATGATCTCTTCAGTTTATATCTTATCTTGGACATTCGGCTCGGGAACTAATCTCTCAAAGCACTCATAAAACCTTTTATAATTGTATCTTTTGCCTCAATACCACCATCAGTATAAAAAAACCTTGGGCTTCAAGTAGTTCCCTGCTGTATATAGTGGTCTATAGAGCTGTCTATCCTACTTGTTATCTATAATCAACCAAATTGAGCCATATTTAGCCTCATCATTGCCTTGATTCTATGCAATCTCCTTTTTAGCTCCTACAAGTGCATCATATATAAAGTACATAGAGGGCTTATCAGCATCAACCAAGCTCAAGAACTTTACCAAGGGTAGAAATACTCATATTGCATGCTTTGCGCACAGAAAAAATATTTAGAAAGAATAATATATTGTGCCTTCTTTCCCTTAGCATCTCTAGACACCTCCACTTTCTCCAATCCTCTGAAGCAAACATAGTCCTCAGTGGGATCCTCCTTTTATACATTCTCTTAAGACTAAGATAGGCAATGGTAAATCTAGTGACCCCGAGCCTCACTGGGTCCCTCTTCCTAGTAAACTTTCATATCATGCTAAAGGTAATGGTGTGATTATATATGAAAATTGGGGTCAGGTGAGGCCTCGGGCCAGTTGGGCTATGCATCTAAGGGAGATTTGCGAGCCTCATCCTTGACCAACACGTATGCAACCAACAGGGGTCTTGACAGTAGCATTTTTCACTACGGTAAACAAGTTCTCCCCAAGCTTTTGCAAGCTATAAGCTTGCTTTGTTGTGCTCATGTGGCCTAGCCCTTATAGATATAATTTTATTTTTGGCTAGTTTTTACTCCATATACTTTAATAATATTTTGGTACATCCTTTTCCTAGCTTCCTATGAGGGTGACGTGGGGCTTTTTCTTTTGAAATGGGATGTGACATGTATTGCATGAGCACGGGTCTTCACATTTGTATTTATTATATCAACTATTGCGTTAACTTGCCACTTTTCTGACGAGGTGTTCTCATCATAGTCATTCTTTATATACCCCATCGTCACCCTTTATTAACTCTCTGACAATCTTGTATCTCTCTCTCTTCCCCCCCCCCTCCTTTCAATAGCCTATCTTTATGGGAGATCACATGCAGCTCCAAATTTTGTGATCTGATGAGGCCATGACTTGAGATGGGCATACAGTTTATACATGTACAAATTTTATTTTTCTAGTTCTTTTCTAGTGTAATCTATTAATAAATACAAGTAAATTTATTCATGTATTTCAGTATTTCCTATCAAGTCTTTGTGGTATTATTATTGACTGGAAGAAGTATCAGTTTTTTAAGCTGCACTGAGAGAAGTATTTATTGTTATTTTGAATTATTGTTTCCAATCGATATATATTGAAACTACTACCAATTGAAAGACATCAGTATTCGGTGTTGAGGTTTTGTACAAGTCATTTAATCATGCAACTTAGAGGTTCAAGAAGAACTTTTTTTATTTGGCTGCATCGTAGGAGTGTACTCGCCAAGACCGATTGCACCTTAAAGTTCTTTTGAATCAAGGGTATTTAACACTTCGAAGAATGCAAGTTCTCTTATATCTCCAAATTTTTAACTTTTGTCTCCCTAAAGATCTTTATCAAATTTAATTGAGGTCTATTAACCACTTTTCCAAATTTAAATGGAAGTCAAGAAACTAACCAAGACCATATCATGTTCTGCTGGGGAGTTGGGGAGCCTCAATGCGCATTCTTGCTATTATGTCTTCCTCAATATTCAACAGCATATTTGTGCATTCCTCAGCAAGAAAATTTTGATGCTTATGGTATCTGTTCTATATTTATCGTTCTACTTAAACCAAGATAATAGATTAATGAAACTTTTGTGGTTGGAAGATCAGTTTGATAGTACCATAGTTGAATTCAAAAGCCTCACTACTTTATTATGTACATTGAGTGGATATTTCCTACGGGTATTCCTGGATATTCTACGATTTTTACATCAACATTTGTACATCAGTCTTGAACTCTGGATGCATTTTACCCATTGCACAAAAATTTGGCAACCCACTTAAAAGCATACATATGTGGTTCATGTGAAGGGACTATAACCATGGGCATGACAAATTGAAATTCACTATATTAAATTTTGGGATAGATAGTAACCTCTCTAACCATCAATAAGACCCTATCGAGTGACCATTTTTAAACCAACTATCCTAATTGAATCTTGTGTCGATCACCCGTCTCTATTCCACAGCTAAATTACTATTGAGGAAGTGAACTTTAGAGCAACGAGGACTTTCTCTCACTAAAAGGGATATTAGACTCTTTTGATAAGTATGCAAAGCCCAAAGTTTCTATGTTTATTAGGATACCCATTTTGTACGATGTTAATCTGTTTCTTTCTAGGAAACCAAATTATATAGGAAGTACATTTATTTCCTAATGGTGTAAGGGTTCCTAATTTTGGGTATTTAAGACTCCCATTATTTTAGGGAAGTTTCACCTAAATATATGGGAAGATGAAATCTTTATATTCTGAGAAGGGAATCGGAATGAGAGGGCACTAAGCGAGTCACTATTTGGTTCCTCTCTATATAAAATAACTTGTAGAGAGAGAAAGTGAATATGTATGCCAGGAAACACCAAGAGAGTAGGGTGGGTTTTCTAGAGAGAAAACCCCCCGTTTAGTGCTTGCGTGAGAGATCTTGAAAACTATGGTAATTAAGATGCTTGTATAGTGTTTTTTTTATTAGTAGAAGAGAGGTTGATGTCCCATGGATGTTGAAAATTACTGAATGACATAAATCTTTCTATTTTGCTCCTTTAATTTTATGTACTAATTTTCCCCCCTTATTTTTGCCCAAAACTTGGTTTTTATCCTCTACAATTGCTTTAAGAGCCTTGTTGAGCACAAGATTGGTGGTGGATTGCATAACTTTAACAATGACTATCGGAAGTTCAATTAAATATGAAATCCCAAAATTTGATGCTTTGAATTTCTCAATCTAGAAGTTGAAAATGCACACAGTTAGTGAAAAATAGTTGTGTTGTTGCTTTAAATGGCAAAGGAAATATAC
This sequence comes from Amborella trichopoda, assembly GCF_054954075.1. Classification (NCBI taxonomy): domain Eukaryota; kingdom Viridiplantae; phylum Streptophyta; class Magnoliopsida; order Amborellales; family Amborellaceae; genus Amborella; species Amborella trichopoda. The sequence goes on along the minus strand of NC_142341.1, from coordinate 9,489,038 downwards.
TTGCAAAGATGGATGAAGAAGAATTTGATGAAAAGGATGAGTCGACCAAGGCATATATTCTTTTGTCTTATATAAATTTGTTTTATTCAATGTATCCTCAGAAACTATAATGAAAGATTTATGGAACATGCTAAAAAATACTTATGAAGGTAAGTCTCTTCCTAATAAAATTTTTCTTCATTGACAACTTTATAATCTTAAAATGAGTGACGTTTCTTCCTTGTAATGGCACTTAAATGAGTTCAATGCGCTGATTAGCAAGTTGATTTCACTAACTATGAAAATCAATGAAGAAGATAAAGCAGCCATATTACTTTATTCTATGCTGAAAGCATGGGTATGCTGACCATGAATCTTAATAGTGCCATGTCACTTGAATTTGATTGCATCAACACTTCTTATAGAGAAGTCTAGACAAAATTTTGGTCAAGATTCCTCTGTGAATGCATTTGTAGCATGGGTAGATTAACAAGAAACTTTTGAAATGGGTCAATCAAGATCCAAGTTGAGAGGGCGTAAGAAAGTCAAGTGTTGGGGCTATAGAAAATTAATATATATGAAGAAAGATTGTAAAGAACTGAAACAAAATTTCGAAGCCCATAAATATCGTTCTAATGGGAATCCTGGTACAAGTGAATCTCAAAAAATCTAGTAGAAGAAATTGAGATTTTTGGAGATAGAGAACTTTCATTTGTGGATAAGGAGAAAGTTTGCTCTATTCGCTATTTGATTCAGGTGCATCCTTTCACATGAGTCGACATAGGGATTGGTTCTGTAACTACCAATCATGTAATGGAGATATTGTTTACATGGGAAATAATGACTCATTTAAAATAGTGGGAATTAGGGATATGAGAATCAAGATATTCAATAGAGTAGCATGCACAATCCTGGGTATCAAACATGTTCCAAGTCTTAGAAAAATCTCCTATCCTTAGGAAAATTTGATGTGCAATATTTCAAGATGGTAGTAATTGTTTGAAATTTTTCAAGGGAGTCCCAATAGTTGCAAGAAGACAATTAACAAACAATCTGTACAGACTTATTGGAGAAACAATTTTGGAAAGGTTGATATTACAGAGGTGGACTTCACCATGACATGGCATATATGTTTGAGCCACATGAACGAGTGGGAACTCAAGGTAGTTCTTGAGAAAAACCTCCTCCCTAGTTTAAAATTTTTTACTTTAGATTTATGTGAGTCATGCTTATTTGAAAAGTAGAATAGATTATACTTTGCTTTATCTATCAATAGAAGTAAATATTTTTTGGAATTGATTCACTTGGACACATAGGAATCATCTGTTGTCCTTATGGGGGGTGCTACTGATTTTGTCATTTTATTAATGATTTTTCTAGAAAACTATCGATTTATATGCTAAAAAGGAAATCAGATGCCTTCAGTTGTTTCAAAAATTTCAAGGCTTAGTAGAAAATAATAAAGGAAGGATAGCATCAAGTGTCTAAAAACAGGGAGAATTTTGTTAAGGTGAATTTAATAATTTTTGTAGTGAGCATGATATTGGTAGGCAGTTCATAACCTCAACAAAATAGAGTTATTGAGAGGATGGATCATATCATTATAGAGTGCGCTAGGTATATGTTGATTTTTGCTAGGTTAAAGCAGTGTTTCTGGATAAAAGCAGTTCATATAGCTTGTTTCCTAATTAAATAGATCTCTCAATGTTATTTATTGACTACAAGCGGCCAAGAGATGTTTGAATAGGTAAACCAGTTGATTATTCTTTCCTTTATGTTTTTGGATAGTGATGCATATCCTTTAATTCCAAATGAGAAGAGAACTAAGTTGGACACAAAATCTAAAAATTGTATTTTTCTTAGCTATATAGGTGGTACAAAGGGGTGCAAATTGTGGGATCCTATTGAGCACAATATTATTGTTAGCCAAGATGTTAGTTTCTATATAGAAAAAGAAAGATAACCCAAACGCAAAAACTGTTGAGGTAGAATGCTCCCATGAAAACTAGCAAGATGGTAGTTAGGACCAAAATTCTAAAATAGTCTAGGAGCTTGAAGGATGTTTAGGTGGTATTAAATTGTGAAGATCTAAAAGGCCTAAAAAGCTCTTGTGAGGCTTAACTACTATGTCTCTTCTTACGCTTGCCTAATAGAAGATGATGAGTTAGTTTCTTATTATGAGGCATGTGAAGTCGATGAAACCGGTCAATGGAGAGCATCCATGGAAGAGGAGATGGAGGCCTTACAGAAAAATAACGCATGGGATCTCATCGAATTACTAGAGAGACGAAAAGCAATTGGTTGTAGATCGATAAGAAGAAAAGTCCTGATTACATTGTATTGTTGTTGATGTTGGGGTTATTTAGCCATTTAAAGGCCTTTTAGAGCATGTGCCAAAATTATTATAGTGATATTGTGGTTCTAGTGGGAGTGTGGTCCACATTGGATTATGAAGCAATACAAATGCCAAGACTCACCTGAGCTTTGACCGGCTATGGCTCAAGGTGATATCTAAATCCAGTATCCCCAAGCATTTGAGCATAACCGATAAGGTTTCGATATGGGGTTACCCCTTAATGATGTTAGAGTTGTGCTTAGGATGGTATGGTAGGGACCTAGTGTGACCCCTGTGTGTGATGGTTAGCCGGAGAGGACAAGGTCCAAAATCCTTATCATTACCATCATACAGTATATATATTAGCTAGTCGTCCAGGAAGCAACCTTTTCAATAAGGGTGTGTGTTGTGTACATGTGTTGAAGAGATGACTCCATGCAACAATAGACTATGTTGGAATGACCCATGGAGCAAGTGCTGGAATGAGGCATGGACTTGTCCTCAAAAAAAGGCATGTAATGCATGGACTAAGATTGTCTTTTTTATTTATTGGTTGGTTTTGATAGTCCAATGATGAATTCCCGCGAATGGTTGCCGGTCATATGAACTATTGGGTCAATTTAAGAAGATGCAATGAGATAGGACTTCTAAAAGGTTGGAGTCCTCAGTACTAACTCTTTGGATCCAATTCTCATCAAGACTTCTTAAATATGTGTAACTATATTTTAGTTATATTTTAGATAATTAAAGTGCATTTTTAGACCTCTCTAGATATTTTATTTTATTAAAAAATAATTTTTAAATAGGAAAAATCAATTTTCTTGACTTATTTTAATCTGAGAGAAAAATAAAATATTAAAGGTTTTATAAAATTTATTTTCATATTTTAAATTTTTATTTAGGTTGTGAAGGGGCCATTGGGACCTTGTGCCCACCACATGCAAGCCCATTTGTGGGTCAGTGGGGCTCACATGGCTCTCCATGTGTGGGACACCCCACTTCCTTCTTCTTTCCTTTTTGTTTGGCTTGTGTGCTAAGCCACTTTCTTGATTGGAAAAAAAAAGTAAAGTGTTTGTAAAGAATTTGATTGATTTCAAGTAGGAAAATGTAGAAATTAATTGAAATTGATTTGCCAAAAGATAGCCTTTTCTCTAAATAATATTTGATGGGAATAGAGTTATGGAAACTGAGGGATAATAGTTCTATATCATTCATTTTAATCATGCTGGCTGATCTAAGGATTGAATGGATGAGTTCTCTTAACCTCACAGGTCTCAATGATTAAAGGTCAATATTGAGTTTCATAATGATGACAATACCCTAACCCTAAAAACGCTAGCCTTTATATTATAAATACTCTCAATGGGGGGTCCTTTTCTCGACACCTTTAACTAGCCTCTCCCTCTCTGAACCATAGGGCAGGCACACCCCCCTCTATCTTATTGTCTTTCTCTCTCATCTTAGTTAGGATTCCAATTTGATTAGAGTTAGAACCCTAGGGGCTCACCAAGCCACAAGGGTGGCATGCCCTAGCCCATATGCATTGAGTCTTGCTTATGCGATTGAGCCTTGATTAAGCTCTACCCCATGTCATTCTCACAAGTGGTTTTGCCTAGGTGTCTTGAATTATGAGACGAGTTTAGATCGAGATCCCATGTGTCATTGGTGGAAGATACCCGATGTGAGGTGTGCAAAGTCCTACGGCAAAGAATACGGTATTTTTTTATTTCACGTCTTCTTGAATTTATTCCAAGTAATACGTAATTTCATATTCATGTTATGAATGAGATTTTGTTTTGATGGCAAGCAAGTGAGAGTCTTTGGCATGCTTTGTGTTTGTCTTAGTTTATATATTGTATTAAGACACTTATATATGATCTGGGTGGTAAAATAAAGAAAAAGGATGAAAAATTTAATCGGTATTTGTTTGCCCGGGCCACATTGTCCTACCTTCAGTTGAAAGTGACAGTGGCCGATTGGTTTTGAAAGGCTATGCTCAATAGTTAGGTATTAATTTTGATGAAATTTTCTTTCCTATTGTACGCATGACTACTATTAGAGTTATTTTGGCTATAGTTGTTGTTCTTGATTAAGAGTTCTAACAATTAGATGTGAAAGCTTCTTTCTTGCATCGCCATTTAAAAGAAGACATTTTTATTACCCAACTGGAAGTTTTTATTGAGGAAGGTAAAGAGAATTTGGTTTGTAAGCTCAAGAAATCATTGTATTTGGTTGAAACATGCACCGAGTTATTGGTACAAAGGGTTTGATTCTTTTATTTTGAGGTTGAATTTTCATAGGATTACAAAACTTAGAGCTTAGTTGACTAGAGAATTTTAGATAAAAGATTTGAGAGCCGTTAATCAATATCTAATGAGTATACTAGAGACAAGAAGAACAAGAAAATCTTGGTAACTCAAAAGGATTATATGGAGAAGATTTTGTGGCCCTTCAATATAGAAATTGCTAAACCATTTAGGGCCTCATTTCCTGTACATATGAACTAAAGTAGAGAAGATATAGATATCTCAAGTATCATATTCATTAGCAGTAAGGAACCTCTATTTGCTATGGTTAGCACTAGACTTAACATAGCACAAGCAGTGGCAGTTATGAGCCTTACATGACAAATCCTAGCCATGATCACTAGGCTGTTGTGAAGTGGATCCTTCATTATTTGAAGGAAACATATAATGCTGACGTTACTTACAATGGAAGGATTTGAAAGCTGCCAGTTATGTTGATGTGGATTTGTAGGTGACTTGGACAAAAGCAGGTCTGCTATCGGATAGGCTTTTTCTTTGGGAGGCAGTGTCGTAGTTAAGTATCAAGGTGACCATCTATGGTAGCTTTGTCTTCTATAGAGGTTTAGTAGATGTCACTTACTCATACATTTAAAGAAGTAATTTAACTAAATAGATTACTTGATGAGTTCCATGTTGTGTAAGAAAGATTATTGCTTCATTGTGATAACGAAAGTACCTTGTTTTTAGCAAGGACTCTACCCTTCCAAGATAGGAATAAGCATATCGATGTTCAATATCACGTTGCTTGCGATGTAGTAGGACAATTTTATTGCAGAAAAATCATAATATTGAGAACCAGCATATATTTGAACTAACCCCATTGAGAAGGGGAAGTTCACTCTTGTTTTTTTTTTTTTTTATATCCATACGTCTTGACTTCAAGATGATTAATTAGATGGTTTTCCAACTTCAAAGTAGCATTTTTTTCAATGTGCACCTTAATTCTAAAATTTAAGGTATATATATATATATATATATACATACTACCCAAGTGCTCTCATATACGTATAGTAGATATATAAGGCTGCTCGCTGAACAACACTCCGAACTGCTTCCAAGTCAATCCCCAACTCACACTCTGGCTCCGGTTCCAGCTCCCCCACCCAGCACCTATGGAACTAATTTTCTTCCACCATTCATGCCCACATTGGGACCTTCATGAAGTGGAGCCTCCTCCCTCTTGCCCTTAAGACAAAGCCTTGGGCCAATGTCCCAACCCTCTAGGTCATTTCCCATAACATGTTACATGTATATGTTAAGATAGTCATACTAACTCCCTTATATAGACCTCCATGGAATCATGTTTTGTGTTGAACTTAGACTCGCACATCTAATAGAATATTTGTTTTGTGAGGGTGGTTAAATCCCAAGTATCCATCCCTTGGCCTACTATCATGGATCAAGGGTGAATATTCATCATTATTCCTAGTAGATTTTTTCTCATCACTCTTCCAATCCTACTTGGAATCCTATAGATCCCATTTTAGAATGTCATAATTGACTTATAACGAACTTACAACAAATTTGTAACAACCTTTCCAGATCTTATAGAATTCTTTCCAAGACATAGTCCTAATCAATTTTGACTTTTCTAAATCCTAGTCACCATTGAGGATCATTTTTGAAAAAAATCTGAACTAGCACTCAATCTAGAAGGCACAACATCACTTAAGGACAAAATTGTCCACACACCCTTGTCTCATTGGTGATTGGGATGTGTGCCACATGGAACCACTGGCCAATGGAGTCTACTTGGACCTTTTTTTGCCCTTCCATGTGGCACAGGTAAAAAAAAAAAAAAACAGAAAGAGACCTATGACCCACATGTCTCCTATACATGGTGCTCATGATTGTTCTATAGTAGCTAGCCAAGGCATAGAGGACCCAACAGAACTTTTACCCGCATGGCTAATGATTGATCTATCCTAACTAGCCATGGCATAGAGCAGAAAATTAAGTTCTTCATGGTGGACATGCATTTCAAATTGAGCTCATTAAAGGCACCAAAAGGACAAAACAAAAACTGCTATAGAAAAACAGATACTGGTTTTCACTACCACATGGAGAATGGTCAGCTCACAACCATCGACTTGTTCTTAAGCAAATTATTAGATAAAGATCATGGTTTATGACAAGCTAATTGTCCCACATGTTGAAGTCTTAAAGTTCTAACAAAGTTAGAAACAATGGCACCTCATAAAGTAGGTGCTTTAGATGAAAATTGTGGTTTACAAAAATCTTATTGCCCTATATGCTGAAGTCTTCACCTTGTATCTCCAAAGTACCAAACATGAAACCCTTAATGAGGAAGTAAAACAACTTTCTGGTTATCACTCTTATGAGGCTTCTTGCTCTGTTTGATATTTTCTGTGTTAAGAGATATAGGAAGCCTTGTCATAGGTTTGAAATAAAATAATGAAGTGAAGATGGGCTTGATGTAAAGGAGGGAATTTAATCTACTTCTTAAAGGGACATATCATACATGCCAAAGGAGAAGGTATGTATGGTTGTATCATAGTAGGCTGGGTTAGTTTGTGATTGGGGACCTTAGAATAAGAATCTGTTGGAGGAAGGAGGCTACCAAGTACCAACTGTTACTAAAGTTGCTGCTGCAGTCGACGATGTCCATCACACATGATCAAAAGTTGCTTGATTTTTCAAACCCGCTTTTGTAAATTTACACACACTAGTTCTATACTCATCCATATTGTTTCCTAATATCTAACAAAAATTATGCGTAGCAAACTAGCCAAGTAACATTCTGTTGTTTTCTTATTTTTTGGAGGGAAAATAACTTTCTGTTGTCCTCAACCACAACATTGGAAAAATGGGAAAATCATGTCTGAGAAGAAGACACATGTAACTATTTGCCATCCCCACTCAAAGCATGGTGGAACGTCGTGTTATGGCCATTGACGCCCTAATCACCATGCCAAGAATCCCAGACCCAAAATATATGTCCTTCATGGAAAACAAAGGGGAACATTTCTTAAAATAATTGAAGCATACTTAATTAAAACTAAAGGTTCTGTTACAAATAATGAATCGAAGAATTCCTTTTGAGTGGGACTGATGCTTCCAAAAGAAAAAGACTTGAAGCACTGTTGCTCAAAAGTTTTCATTTGTTTGATGTTGTTATATCCCCATACTTCTCACATTTGGTGGCAAGAATTTTTTAATAAAGCCAGTTTGACTATCTTTACGATTTTGGAATATATAGCAGAGAGTAAAGTCATAGAATTTGCTTTCCATCATGACCATCTCAGGGTAATTGCATTCATAGATGTTCTGAAGAATCTTCAAGATAAACTAAGCCACGTCTCCATCATATGCGTGTTCATGTGGTACCCTTCTAATAAGAAAGGATATGAATTTTACAATCTAGTCTGTAGACAATATGTGGTATCCATTTGTCTCATTATAGAATGATCTATAACACCAATTAAAATGTGGTAACATTTGTCTATTGATTCTATTCAATTGTCCCCCTTTCTTCCAACTTCGTTCCTATCAACACTAAGCAATATATACTCAGAAGCAATATTATTAGAGAGTAACTTGTTAGTATGAGAGCCATTAGAATACTCATGATTCATATGTTTTCATACTCCTGCTTTATTACTTCAATATGAAAAGCTGCCTATTCTGAGTGTCATTAAGTAATTTTGTATACTTGCGCATACATTTAGTAATAGCTTTCTTTTTTAGACAGTTTTTATATGCCAATTGCTCATAAAAGTGTTTATTTTCAATGTATTTGGTGCATATTATTAAGTTCAGCGACTGAAAGTTTACCTTATTTTATACTTCAAATTTATTTTTCATTTGAAAAGTATTGAATCGTTGTCCACTAAATAGTTGCTTTGGAGACCATCACATCTTTCTGCAGTGGTAGACATGAAGATTAACTTCGTGGAAGTAGAAGGATCGTGCACACCTAGAAGCCAATTTCCGATGCTCAATTTTGCTACATTCATTAAATTGAACATGCAAGCAGAGATATAAAAGAATTCCAACCAATCAATAATAAAAAAAATAAAGAGAGATTTACACACACATGCAACTATGTATATAAGATATGTATGTATATGTATAACAAAATAGGAAAAGGAGAGAAGGATTGATCCCCTCAGTAGTTCTTTTTTCCAAAGTAAGCTAGCTAGGACCTGGCACCATAGAGTCCATACCTTAACTATTTCTAGATACTTCCAATGTATGGTATTGTATTTCACTTGATACACAAACATGCACGCACACACTGAGAGACAGAGAGCGAGCGAGAATGTTGTTGTGATTAAATATGTAAAATTTAGTTTGAATTGACATATCTATACGCTTCATTTATCCCAAAATAATATCCAAATGTCAAAGAAAACTTTTCCACCACTTGATTCTTTAGAAGTTGAGAAAAAAGTTTCAAACATGGCACATATAAATGTAAATCATGTAAGGAAAGGGAAAGTGGGGTTGCTGCTTGGTTATTTTACAATAGTTGGGAAATGGTTGCAAAAGAAAAAAAGCTGTTATTTTGGTCTTGTTGAGTGGACAGACTTGGCTGTTTTGCATTATCTTCAAAATGCATGGAAGTTGCTGTTGGAAGGATCCCGTCCCATGTGGAAGGAACCTCAAATGGCATTGCCTAATTGAGGGGGGCAGTTTTGGAAACAAAAATCATTGAAGCCCTTTAAAAAGCCTACTTGAGGGGGCTATGGTTCTTTATGTGGCTCCTCTTCTTTGTGTTGGAAGAGAGAGCGATCCTCTTCTTGAGATCCTCTTCTTTGTGTCGGAAGAAGAAAGAGAGAAGAGAAGAGTAGAGAAGAGAGAGAGAGAGAGTTCTTGTGGGGCTGTTCCAAAGCCGCTTAGCTATAGAAAAACCTAAAAAGGAGATATCCCATGACCGAGAAGGATCCTCTTGGAAAAAAGAGAGCCCAAGGGAAAAAAAACTTAGAGAGATACAACCTCTATAAGAACTTAGAGAGACTTGTAGCCTAAGAGAGAGCTTGCCTCTTAAAAAAAGGTTTGGATTGATCATCTCTTTTTTCTATGAATGTAGCCTAAAAAGGTGAACTACATCAATCTCCAATCCAATGCTTTATTTATTTATTTGCTTATTAGCATGTTTTTCCCACTCATATACATACACACACAAAGTATTAGGTGCTTTGTCCTATAAAAGTAAGGGTTCTATTGTGTGCATCTAAGTATTTGCGAGAGGGCTCGAATGGGTGCGCCAACAAAGTGCTATCAGAGCTAGTCTTTCCCTTGACTCCAGCACACCTTTGGTCATCCCTAACACCATTTATTGATGTAGGGAGCCCTAGCAATCATAGGACAAGCAAAAAAGAAACCTCCAAGTAGGTGAAAAGGAACAGTAAGGGACATACCTCAGTCAGAGACTGTTGGTGAGTAGCTATTGTGTAGAAAGGTCTTGACTGCAATAATTATTTTGACTGCAGGTCACCACCTTTACTAGCAGTAAAGTGTAGCAGTCGCTGACTAACCTTAACTGAAGGTAACACACCTTTGTTGCTGGTGACGCTTAAACCCCATTGACACCTTGACCACCGATGAGGACTTGATAGTTGGTGGGACCTTGATCGTCAATGAAAGCTTGACAGTCGGTGGGACTTTGACCACCGGTGACAACTTGATAGCCTAAGCGCTCGTGGCTGTTGTTGACATCTTGACCATTGGTTACAGACCCTAACAATCGGTGACCCTTCCTGACCATCAATGAGGGCATGGCATAAGTATCAGCCAGAGGAAGAAAGGGAGAAGAGAAGGGCTGTGAAAAATTTGTATGTGGATCAAAGATGGATTGTAATATTGGGAGTAGGATGATTTCACTCAACAGAATTGGATCATTTTGAAGCCAAAGATGGAAGATTATCTACATTGTTGGGATTGTACATGGCCACTAAAGGGGTAGAACACATGTTCGAAACCATGACCAATGATAGGTGGAAGAAGCTATATTGAAAGGCGCTCAAAACTATACGACAATAGCTGGATGAAGTTGTGTTCCACTATGTGTCGAGTGGGACCTTTTCCAAGTTAATGTAGGACAAGCTACATGACTACTACAAGAGAAAGACAGCCAAGAGTAGGCGTTCTTGATTTAGAAGTTAGTGAACTTTAAATTCAAGCACGGGGTTTCCATTGCAAAGCTCTTGAATAAGGTGTAAGGTATTGTTAACAAACTCGCAATGATGAAGATGTCCCTTGATGTTGAGCAGCAAGATTTGTTGTTGCTTAGTTCACTACTTAACAACTGGAAGACTATGATCTCCTAAGAAACTTAATGCCTGAGGGGCAAGTGACCATGAGTTAAGGCACTAGCAACCTATTGAATGAGAAGACGAGAAGAAGATCCTTTGACATATATACCTTGTAAGCTCTTGTCACAAACCGAGGAAGGTCCATGAATTGAGACCAAAATCGATCTAACCAATCCAAGGATAAAGGTAGATCGAAGTTGAGAAAGGGAGTCACTTACATTAATTAGAGTAGTAATGGGCACATAAAGAAAGAGTGTCGGAAGATTAAGAGGGAGCAAAATGAGGACAATGCCAAGAACAATATGGAGAAATCACTGCAATAACAATAGATATTGGAGTGGTCGGGAACAACGATGATGGGTGTATCAGTATTGCATCAAGTTTGTACAACTCTGATTAGTTTGCAGATACCATAGCATCATTCCATGTTACCAACATAGATACTATTTTGCTTCTTACAGAGCAAGAGACTTTGGCTTTGTAAAGATGAGGAATAATAGTTCTTCAAAGATTGTGGATAAGGGATGTACACATCAAGACTAATATTAAGATGAAGCTAGCTCTGAAAAATGTCAAACATACTAGATATCCATCTAAACCTCGTCTCAAGAGGGTCCTTAGATGATGGAGCATATCATTGAGTGTTCAACAAGGGACACTAGAAGTTGACAAAGTAATATCTTGTCATAGCAAAGGCAAGAAGTGTTGTTCACTCGATAGAACACAGGTGCATGTCTCCAATGGTGAAGTTAATGCCACCCTAGACGAAAGCTTACTAGGCCTGTGGTACAAGTGTCTCAACCATATAAGTGAAAAAGAAATGTAGATTCTAGAAAAGAAGCAAATCCTACCAAGTATTAAGAATACATCCCTAACCCCATATTATCATTGTTTGCTAAGCAAACAATATAGAGTCTCGTTTACTTGTAAGAGCTCTAAAGGTATGAAAGTCCTGGATCTGGTGTATTCATATGTGTTGATTTCATGGATGTGAAGTCACTTAGTGATGCCTCGTACTTTATCACGCTTATTAATGATGCTCCAAGAAAGGTGTGGGTGTACTTGATAAAATCAAAAGGATCGTTGAAGTGTCTTCAATCAAACAATAGGGAAGAGTACACCTTGAATGCTTTCAGAAGCTACTTCCTAAGCATGGTATAAGGCACGAGAAAACATATCCATAAACCCCCCCAACCCATTATTATGTTGTTGCAGAAGGGATAAATTGTACCATTATAGACAAAGTTAGAAGCATGCTACCTACCACCAAGTTACCAAAGCTATATTGGGCTACAACAGTCCTCAAAATATGCCACTTTATAAATAGATTGCCATCATTTCCTTTAGATGAGAAAATCTCAGAGAGAGTTTGGACCATGACATCTCTTATTCACTCTTTAGGGTATTCCGGTGCAAGGCATTAATGCACATACCCAAGGAATAAAGATCCAAGTTGGATGAGAAATCACTCTTATGCATCTTTTTAAGGTACTCAAATGAAGAGTTTAGCTACAAGCTATGGGACCTTGAGAACATGTTCAAGAGTATGGATGTGGTTCTTCAAGAAGGCTTAAAATTGAAGCCATGAGTCTTTAATGATTCAGAAGGACTGGTTATAGTTCCTCCACCCTGATGTCTAATGAAGATGGGAGAGAAGTGCAACAAGAGGATGGGTCCCAAGAATATGACATGCCAATTATGGATAATGTGGAGGGGGGGGAACAACGTGTTCAAGAAGTGCAACCTATAGTTGAATAGAGAAGGTCCTCTAGGGGACATAAACCCTCTAACGGGTACCTTGCATCAATGTATGTCTTGTATATCGAAGGGGGTGAATTAGAAAGCCACCAAGAAGCTCAATCCAATTAACACAAAGAGGAGTAATTTACAAGCTTAATAATCACATGGTTTACAAGCTACAAAAGAGTCTATACAACTGAAAAGCCTTAGATTAGTGGTATAAGAAGTTCTATTCCATCATGGAGAATCACAGGTACTAGAGAACAGCCTTAGACCATTGTGTGTTCATCAAGTCCTTCATGAGAAATTTGATTTCTTTTATTGTATGTTGATGACCATTGTGTTCGTCAAGATTGACAGGTTGAGTGACAAGTGTAATGCCTTTGCCATGAAGGACTTAAGACCTTCCACCTGTGCAAGAATGGTAGCTTCCAATCAAGGATGATGCAAATTGATGTGTATAAATATTTGATTCGGGATTTCCTAGAGAAGAAGTTGCTACAGTTAAAGAAGATCCATATTGACATTATGAAGACCTTGGCTAGAGATGGGCAGGAGCTGTGCAAAAACATGACTAATATGGGTGTTATCTGAGCATCGGGTAGATCTAAAAAGGAGAACCTCCCTCATTGGACAGGAGGGGGAGATTGTTGGGAGCATCCCATCCCATGTGGGAGGGGCCTCGATTGGCATTGTCTAATTGAGGAGGGCAGTTTTGAAAACAAAAATCAATGACTTGCTAGGCAAGTCATTGAAGCCCTTTAAAAGCCCTATGTGAGGGGACTACGGTTTCTTTATGTGGTCCTCTTCTTTGTATTGGTAAAAAGAGAGAGTTTCTCATCTTGAGATCCTCTTCTTTGTGTGGAAGGAAGAGAAAGAGAAGTGGAGAGCAAGAGAGAGCTCTTGTAGGGTTGATCCAAAGTGGAGTAAAAGAAGACAAAGAGAAGTGGAGAGAAGGGAGAGCTTTGTAGGGTTGATCCGGAGTGGAACAAAGCCTAAGAAGCCTCATGCATAAAAAAGAGCCCAAAGGAAGGAAAACCTACAAAGATGAAGCCTCTGGAAGAAGTCTAGAGAGACTTATAGCCTAAGAGAGAGCTTGCCTCTCGGAAGGAGTTTGTAACTCATTTATTTTTAGCAGATTGAACATCTCTTTCACTTGAGAACGTTACCGTAAAAGGCGAACCATGTAAATCTTGGATCCATTGCATTATTTATTTTTTATTTGTATATTTTTCCCACTCATATGCACACACACAAAACTTTCGGTATTTTGTCCTATAAATGTAAGGGTTCAATTGTACACACCGGCATATTTATGAGAGGGCTGAAATGGGTGACCCCAACAGTTGAAAGTGAAAAGGGATAATTTTTCATTGACCTTTAAGGAAAATACTCATCCAAAAAAAAAAGCTTCAAAGAAACACATGTTTTTTAAGGACCCAGTTTTCATGCAGCCAAGCCCACATATGTAGAAATGCAGGCCTCCTAATAAATCTATTTTTGAGATAGATTTTAAGACTTAATTTTTAAGGACATGTAATCTCTAACGTGGAGATCATTAATATAAAAAATAAATAAATTTCAAAAACTATAAATAATAGTTCTAGTAAGAAAACATTTGGATCATTAGTTTCCATTGTTTTTATATGGAACACCTACTTGCATCCATCTTTAAGATGGATGCGTTACAGTTTTTGGACCACATATGTAGAAATGCGGTCTAGCCCGCATGAAACAATTTTCTTTTTTTTAATAATCTTATTCGATGGTCATTGACCTAAGAGGCAAATGATAGATATTTAAGAGCACTCAATAAACGTCTGTCATACTTATGCAATTCTCCTCTCGCTTTCTATATGAATCTCTGAAACCACTGGAAGAAAACAAAATCATGATCTTTGTATTACTTGAATTTTGAATCGTTTAATTCATGTTTCAGCACCATGTTGATGCCGCATGAAAATAGTTAGTCCTTGAAAACTTATCTTCTTGGAAAGACGAAGTTTATATGTCCGATAGGTGTTCGGCAATCCACATGGCAGGTGTTCCTCGACAGCTGTGTCCACAGTGAATAGAATTTGATGCTTGAAGTCACTAGCTACCAACACACGCACATTATACACCCTCACACATGCCAGCTTGAATTTGAAGCTCTTATGGAATCTATTGCACTAATAGGTTCCACCTTCGCACATTAGTGTGCATACACACTCACATGCATGTACACGAGCATGTACGCGGGAGGTGTATCTATGTGAGCTAGGACGTGTGTGATAAATGAGAGGTTTATGATAAACGTTTGTGATCTTGCTGACTCAAGGACGAATTTGTGCTGTTTTTCCTTTTGCCCAGCATGCTCAAGACACTTGAGAGGTACCAAAAGTGTAATTATGGTACACAAGAAACAACTGTTTCAACAAAGGAGACACAGGTAGCTTAAAATTGTTCCTATTCGTCCAATGAGGTGACAATTGTATGATTTTGAATCATTAATTATTATTTTACTGGATGTTTAATCATTCTTGTAAAGGCTAGGATAGCTGTAATTATCGATGAAAATATTAATGCGCACTTAGATTATTTATTAAAATGGCATATTTGAACTTTTAACCCTGTCATATCATTTACAATTCACTAAATTAGGAAAAAAAATTTAAAGTTAAGAATATGATATTTGTTTCAAATGATTAGGTTCATTGGGTTCTGTTTTTCTATTTATGCATTTCATAGCTATTGGAACGTCCCATTCATAGAGACCAAACCATTGACACCATTGCTCATTATTCAAATCACACTTAACAAAGCCATTTATATGATTCTTTCATCTTTATTCAGTTCTTGCTAATGCCATCCTGACATCATATCTAATAATTTAATTTTTTATTTATGTTTCACTATTCATGAGTTACATTACTATTCCCAAGTGTTGTTCACGAATTATTGTTATTTGGGTATTGCTAGAATTGTTAATATTGTTTAGAGGTGGTGTGGAGTTTTGAGAATTATTTAGAATTTTATTAATTAATAGGGATAGTTTGATGTTTTATTATAATTTAAGATTTAGAAAAGTAATTATCTAAGACTTTGTAAAGACGTTAAAAGAGTAGTGTTGTATTTTTTATTGTAGAGAGACTTCTCTCCATTGAAGCCTCTCTAGCTTCAATTTTAGTGAATCTATGAGTTCAAGCCCCATTTTTTATTGGATTCTTTTCATCTATATTTTGTGTTGTACCAATTAGTATCAAAGCATATCAATGTTCGCCACGCACGATGGCATTCACTTTCTTTTGAAACACGAGGATGGCCACACAAGAGTTACGGGGAAGAGACTGTGTGAGAGGATGTCACAGTCAAGGTGCCAGAGTTAGACCCACTATGGTGGAGTTGGAGGGTATTCTTCAAAGATTCGATCCACTGGCTGCCAAGGTGCACCAAATAAGAGACATTACCTTAGAATTGTTCTAACAAAGGGGTGAACATAGGGATGATAAGGTGTGTCCCTAGGGTTTCAGAATTCAGACACAGACCAGATTTGAAATTGAAAGATGATTCAGACTTGGACAGCTAGGGATCACTTCGGTCACGAGAAAGAAACCATATCCATTTGAAGATTAGTAGGTTCAGGTGCTTGAAGGCTCTTAACAAAGTATTAAGGTTGATGTGCTTAATTTTACAAGGAGATTACAATAGAATAACTTCCTTGATTGGCTTGCAAGTGTGTAACAATTTCTTCAATGGAACGATATGGCGGAGCATAAAAAGTAAGATTTGTTGGTACTACACTAAAAGGCCATGCTTAGCTGTCGCAGCAGCAAAGATGGGTTGATCGTGTTGGGTTTTGTGGCCTTTAAAAGCCTGGAGAGCTTATAAATATAATATTTTATAATGGAGTATGCACTTCATTGCGAGTGTGTGTTAACTGACCAAGAGTTGGCCGGTTTATGACCTTGGTCATGTGCAAAACCTTATCTCTGGGCATGTGGCAAAATCGAAAAGGGTTTGCAATATGCCATCCCTTGTTGAGATCCGAGAGATGCCCAAATATGATATTTTTAGGCCAGGAGAATTGGGTGGTCTCATGTGTGCAGTTGTAGGCCTGTGAGAGTAAGGGCTAAAGCCTTAACAACATTCCATACAGCATGTACACATGACAACTGCATTGCCCTATAGAGGGATATGTGTACATTGGTATAGAGATAGTCATCTTTGCACTGTAGTGACAAGTACTAGACTTACTTTTAAATGGGGGAACTGAAAATCCACATTCCATGATCAATATCCCATTATTTATTTTCCAACTTTTATAAGTCAGTCGGCTTTTACAAGCCAATCATGAGCCCCTGAAATAAGATTGTGGGTCATGGGCCTTTGTTATGTTGGATACGAAGACAGTAGTGGAGTATAGTTTCTAGGGTGAGTTGAGTGCTCTTATTGTTGCTAATTATGATCTATTGGTACCAGTCTACTCTTAATATATTTTATTTTGGTATTAGAATATTTTTATGATTTTTAAATATTTCTTTACATTTTTTAAATATTATTTTTGCTGTAAAATAAATTAAATGAATATTTCTGAAAAAAAATTCAGAACTTAAGATACATATATGGGACGAAGGATCAAGCCCCACATGTGTGTATCTTTATGTGGGGCCCATGTGCCCCTTAGGGGCCACTCCCAAAATTTCTTTTAAGCAAAAAGTGGCACACCACCTTTTTAGGGAAAAAACTAGCTTTGGTTTGTTATCTTAGTGGGAGTTTTGAAAATATAGATTATCTTAGGTTATGGGAGATGTAGATAATGATAAGATTGGTTATATTTTAAATTTAAAAAAGAGTTGGACTTAGGTCAAAATTTAAAAAAAGATAAAGTTCCTATCTTTCTATCCAAAATCATGATAGCTAATTAGTGGGATGGATGGCTTTGATTAAATCTCTCTCACCCCACAGATTTCATAATTGTCCTAAAGGTCTAGCTGGATATTGGATAAGGCATATCTAGATTGGAATCTTATTCAAGACATGAAATAGATCTCTCTCTCGCCACTCTCTTTCCTCCTATTTTTATATCACGCCATTCTCTCTACTATGTTTGTATCATGTCATTGACTTTGTTTGCTATTTTTGTCTCACATCCTCCACTCTCTCTCCTATCATTTATGCCTTCCTCTTTTCTCTTAGAGAAAGTCGTGATACTCTCTCTCCCTCTCTCCTTAGTTGAGTAGGTTCTAAAAGAAAGAAACAGAGGATCTTTAAAATAAAAAAGAAAAGTTTGTTGTATTTTGGAGAAAAGAAGAGAATTGACCAACTTAGAAAGAGATCAACTTACAAGTTCAACCCTAGTTTGTTCACATAAGGTTTCTATAAATCCTAATTGTTGTTTTAGTTCTTGAAAAGCTCTAGAAAAAAACATCTCTATCTAAGAATTTCTACCAAGACCTGTGAGGATAAGTCCATACATCTTCTAGAAAGTCTTCCCAGTAACTTCAATTAATTTTCAGTATTTTTTCTTAATTTCTGTAAATATCCAAGAAATTTTGTACTAAAAAAATTATAGTGGAAATTTGTTTTAAGCTCATAGATAGTTTTTATTTTTCTTGACAGTAAAAATAAAGATCATAGGTTGTATCTCAGGTATTATTTTTATTTATATCAATATTTAGTGGCTTTTGTAAATGGAATTCAAGTATATTAAATAAAAGTAAAAGAAAATTTTGAATTTAATACCTTGTGTTCCACATAGCCAATTTTTTAGATCGCACGTGAAAAAGAAAAAAAAAAGAAAGCAAGAGATCTGCAGTTGAGAGAAGATGAAAAGATATTTGAAGGGAAAATTCTTGTCCATAGATTATGTTCAATATCTTTACCAAAAAGATGGCATGGTTCATGATTGTTTAGAAGCCTTCTATTAGTTATTGAGCTAGAGTGATATTCCAGAGTCCAATGACCAGATGATTTCAACGTATACTTGTGGGCTGCATGTTGCGATACAAGATGAGCAATCTATACATCATATTTTTACTTTGGATCAGGTGTATCCGAATCGCTTTGAAAGCCGAGGCTAAGTTGCACAAATCTGAGTCCAATCGCTTTGTAGATAAGCAATAAACTGCTACAAAATAGGAGGAGGTAGTGGGGGCAAAAGTTGTAATCAGTCTCTTGGTGAGGAAGGAGGTCGGTTAAGCCCTAAACCTGCCAAAATAGGCCTAGTACAGCATAACAGTCCCAAAACAGCATTAAATAGGCAATTTGATTCAAGTGTGGCAAGCCTCGACATTGGTCTTATGACAGCCCAAAGCGCCAAGCTTATATGCACTTGCAAGGGGAAACCGGGACAGTAACGAGGAAAATGTGCACTCTAACATTGGTCTTATGACAGCCCAAAGCGCCAAGCTTATATGCACTTGCAAGGGGAAACCGTGGACAGTAACGAGGAAAATGTGCACTCTAATGAAAGGAGTGCGGCAAATATCAAGGGAGGTTAAGAGGACACATAGGCAAATGATGGCAAGCTCCTAGTGATTCGACCTAAGCTACCTATATTCAAGGTTGTTGACGTGCCATGGCTGCACTCTAGCATCTTTCGCACAAGATGAATTATGTGTTCATAGTCGTTATAGCAGGAGCTCAGCGAACATGGTTTTTCAAGAGATAGTGAATTAATTGAAGTTAAAGAAAGAGAAGCGTCACCAACCCTACAAGCTATTGTGATTCAAACAAGTTAATGAAGTTCCTATGGTTTCTTGTTGCTTGCTTTCTTTTTTTATTGGTAAATAGTGTAATGATTCTGTATTGTGTGATGCATTTCCAATGGATGCCTGTCACTTACTGTTGGCAGTACAATCCTTCCATAATATATAATAGCCAGAAATTACATAGGATGGTGTGAATGTGGAATTACATACTCTGAGAAATGAAGATAAATATAGGATTACCATGGAAAAAAAAAAAAACAAAGCAGTTATGCTTGCATCATTTTTTGCCTAAAATTGGTGAAAAGGGTTTATGTTTGCCTTAATAATGAAGGATAATAATGGTGTTGAGGTGGGCAATATGGTAGTTAAGCCACTTATAGATGAAATCAAGAATTTGATGCCTGAAGGATTACCCAGTGGGTTATCTCCCATGAGAGATATCCAATACTATATTGACTTAGTTCTTGGAGCTAGATTATTAAATCTACCACACTATCGCATGAGTTCTCGCGAGCATGATGAGCTACATAGGCAAGTTTCGAATGTATTGCTAAGGGGTTGATTATTGAGAGTCTAGTGTTGTCTCAGCATTGTTGACTCCCAAGAAAATGGCACTTGGTGAATGTGTGTGGAGAGAGATCATAAACAATATCACGGTCAAGGCATAGATTCCTATACCCGCTTATATTATAAAATGGACATATTATTAGGATCTAAGGTGCTTTCCAAGATCGACTTATCTTCGTATCAGAATTAGATCGAGATATGACAATATCATCATATCAGAATTATATCGAGAGATGACAGGAAAACAATATTCATATGAATAGTTAATGATGTCTTTTGGCTTGTCTAAAACACCTGATAATTTTATGGGGGTTACGGATTAGGTGCTCAAACTATTCATAAGGAAATTTGTTGTTGTTTATTTTGATGATATTTTGATTTACAAAAATGCATTTGAGAAACATATGGTTCATTGAAGAGGATTCTGGAAACATTACAGGCTGAAAAGTTGTTCATCAATTTTAAGAAGCGTTATTTCCTGACAGATAGTCTTATTTTCACTAAGAATATTAGAGTGGATGCGATTAAGATTCAAGCAATCATTGATGGGCCGACACCGACTTGAATTGGCAATGTGTAGCTACATTTTATCGGTGATTATTAGAAACTTCAACTACTTGCTAGCTCCCATTACAGATTGTATGCTAAAAGGCAACTTTTTTTGGACAGATGCAGCTAATGATAGCTTCCTATTGATTAAAGAAATGATTGCACTGGCACCTGTCTTGGCTTCACTAAATTTGGACAAAGTTTTCAAGTGGATTGTGATGCATCATGTGTTAGGTTTAGGGCTGTTTCAAGCCAAGTTGCTTTCTTCAAGGAGAAGCGGAGTGATTCTATGTCACGGTATTCAACATATGGTTTGGAGTTATATGCGATCGTGCAAGAACTTAGGTAATGGAGGCACTAATTGATTCAGCGGGAGTTTATATTGTATTCTGATCATAAGGCCTTGAGGTTCCTAAAGAGTCATAATGTTTGAATAGAAAGCATGCCAAATGAGTTTCATACTTGCAAGAATTCACTTTTGTGCTCAAACATAAGGCTGGAAGTCAAAATCAAGTAGCAGATGCATTGCGCTTGAGATCCATTATTTTGAGTACTCTGTCGACATTAGTTGTGGGCCATGAAAACAATATGCTAATGACCCATATTTCGCTGAAAGTTTTTATCAAGTACAACAGGGAGACCCAAAACCAACTAAACATTACGTTTTGCGTGATGGTTTCTTTTCAGCGGAAATCACCTCTGGATACTAGATGGCTTCTTGAGGTTGAAGATACTCTTTGAATTGCATAGTGGTGGTCTGGGAACTCACTTTGGCAGGGACCACACTTTAGCCTTGATGAAGGACAAGTATTTTAGGCCACAACAGAGGAGATATGTTGCGAGGTTTGTGGATAAATGTTGTATATGCCAGCTCGTGAAAGGGACGACTTAAAATACTGGGTACCATGACAGTCATGGGAAGATGTATCAATTTTATGGTGGGATTGCCACAAACAACTGGGGAAGCGGGCTCTATCTTCGTAGTAGTTCATCGTTACTCGAAGATGGTGCATTTTATAGCTTGCCAAAATTTGATGTTGTGCAGGCAGCCAAACTATATTTTAGAGAAGTTGTTAGGTTTAAAGATGTTCCCAAACTATGACTTCTGATCGAGATACACGCATTATGAGCCACTTATGGAGGACCTTGTGGCAAAAGATGGGGACAAAGTAGCACTTCAGCAGGGGGTATCATCCTCAACCAAATGGTCAAACAAAGGTAGTTAACAGGAATTTAGTTAATCTTTTGTGTTGTTTGACAGGAGGACGACCACAACAGTGGGATTTATTCTTGTCTCAAGCTGAGTTCGTCTATAGTTGTGCAGGAAATAGAACCCCAGGGCAACCACCTGTTGAAGTAGTTCATGGCAGGAATCCGAAGCAGGTATTGGATTTGGTGAATTTACCGGTTATGGTGCGAGTTAAAAATGATAAAAAGGCTTTGTTGTGGAACACATTCGAGATATTCAGTCAGAGATGATAGAAAGGCTTAAGAGGAACATAGCACATTACAAAGATGGTGTTGATCAACACAGGCACCGAAAATGGCTTAATGAGGGTGATTTTAGTTATGGCCTACCTACAAAAGGAGAGATTTCCTTTGGGGCAGTAACATAAGTTGAAGTTTAGGTGCATGGGGCCGCGTCATGTTTTGAATAGATTGGAAGAGAATGTGTATAGAGCGGGGCTTTCGATAGGTTATGATATTTTGTTAATATTTATCTATATGATTTTGCTCTTCTGAATTTTTCAATGGCCACCGGTCCAAAAAGAAAGTAAATGATGGACATCATTTTTACTTACTAAGGTAAAAGGTTGCATTACATTGTTAACAGGTGTCATCACTTGTGCTTATACAATGATGCTATTTTTGACCTGTAAACAACCAACCTCTGTAGCTGTCACAATATAGCAATTCACCATGAGGAAGTTATTAGGACAATTTACCCAAAAAGAAAACGAGGCTATTTGGCTTCTAAACAATTTGAATTTGTTAGCTGCTTACTATGGCACTGTAAATAACTTGGTTTATTTTCTTTAGGGTAGTCCTGATGTCGGATTCAAACATGGGATGTAGTCTTGCAATAGTCAACACCTGAACCAATTTAGCTTTATTTTATAAAAATCATGCTTTATAACGTCCACGATGTGTTTTTAGCATCTTCTGCTGACATGTTTGCAAAGTGTAATTTGGATCATGTGCCTTTGAGAATAGTAATTTGATTCTTATTACCAATATAAATATATGTATCAGAGATACACCCAAGGGCAAGGCGATATGATTTCCATATGCACATGTTAAAGATTATTATCTGAGTCCAATTTTAGCATAAGATGTATATCATGTACTCATGTTGCACTTCTCATAAGGAAGCAAATTTTGATCATTGAATCAACAGAGTAGCCAACAAGAGTATTTGAGGCTCAAGGCACATTTCGAGGCCCTGCAACGTTCTCAAAGGTAAATCTCTGCATAATGTTATTGATCAAATATAATGGATCTCTGCACACACTGTCTAAAAATGCAATACTTTTCACCAAGTCTAAAAGACTTGAAGTTGATGATTGCATGAATTTTGAAATTGCAGAAATCTTCTTGGTGAGGACTTGGGTCCTCTTAGTGGAAAGGAGTTGGAGCAACTCGAGCAACAACTAGATATGTCATTGAAGCAGATCAGATCAATAAAGGTACATTGAAGAAAAGTCATATTAATTTTAGCCTATTCATATGATGGAGTTCCATCTTGTCTCCATGATAAACAATCTGAATTCCTTTTCTCCAATCTTTTGTTTCGATCCCTAATTATTTTTCTCTAGCTGTAGGCAAGAATAGAGAACAAGAAACGATTCTCTATTATGTTAGGAGAAGTTCAAAATTACATCGAGCAGTAATAGCTTCAAACAATTCAGATGCAGCAATTTTTCCTTAATATTCAAAAAATAATATGGATGAAACTAAAATTTCTAAAAAGCCCTTGCTTTAATGGATTTTGAAGAGGCAACAAATAATCTCATAATATCTTCTTTTACCTAGCCCCACCAATATTAGCTTTTCTTGTTGTTTTCGAGCAGCCAACCCCCTCCCCCCACCATCTCCCACCCGCCAATTACTTAGCATGCTCGTTAGCCTCAAGTTCATGTGGATTGTCTTGATTGATCAATAAGCTTGTCTAGTGAGGATCTCTGATAGGAAGAACAACCCCCCAAATTGTGTGCATGCGTGTGCGCATTTGTTCTTTCAAGGGAGGCCTATGGGTTGGAGGTTTTGTGTGTAATCTTTCAAAGAAAGCGTAGCGTGTTGAAGAATTCTGGACCTGGTCTGAATGGATAGGGATTTGACAATTACAGAACTACATCCTGAGTACGATGCCCCCAACCCCCCATTAAACCATGGCAAATAGAAGGTGCAAGGTTGGATTTTCAACAAAACAACCAATGTGATCAACAAAACTAACCGCCTTCAGTTGAAAGGCTTAAAAGAAGAATACAAGGCCCCAATGTGCAGCCCATAATGACACCCTCATAACAGTTGTACCTTATACATGAAAACGTAGAACAAATAAAAGTAACAACCATGAATTCTATGTTCATAATTTTTACAAACAAGTGTTCATATAATAAAGAAGCCAATCAAGAAAAACCAGCTGTAGAATCTCCCTGATTTAAAAAAAAATTATATTTTGACGTGGGGCATAAATTACTGCTGCATCTTACAGTTCTCACTTAATGCCAACTTTTGGTGCCCTTGCAGACGCAGTACATGATCGATCAGCTTGCCGACCTCCAAAGAAAGGTACATTTCATAAATTAACAAAATTAAATATAATTACCAATTTTGCACTATCCCTTTCAAAATTTAATGCCTGAAGATTTGCAGGAACAAGCATTATCGGAATCTAACAATGCTTTGAAAAGAAAGGTACGAAATTCTATTGTTGCAAAGACCACCGACGACCATTTAATGTTGCAATATTTATTTTAGAATATCAATCTTTTTGCTATTTCATTTTCTCTCATGTCTGGTTAAGTCAATAAATAAGAAGTTCAGGATCGTACAATGTGTTTCTCACAACCAGTGTTTGACTACTCAAAGGAGTTGCACTCATCTCGCTAAATTACTTCCCGAGAACCCCATCAAACTCGGGGGTTATTTCAGTAGTACACAATTAGTTACATTTCATTTATGATGGCTTTAATCTCTGATTACATCATTTTATATTTTTTTCTACTTTTTATGGTTTTATTTTCTACTTTTTATGATTTTATTTTTCAAATTTTTTCTATTTTTTAAGTTCTCTTTTTTTTTTCAAAAAATATGCTCTTTAAGAAGTTTTCTATTTAATTTATTGGAAACTTTTTTTCTCATCTTTTATGTGCTTTATCTGTTGTTTTAACATTTTTTATTTTTTCCTTTTTTTAATTTTTTTAATCTTTTTCTTTTTTTTGGGGGGGCTTTTTAAGTCACTAGGCTGCATCATATAGACTCAGGTGACTCGACTTGAATGCTTCCTGAGTAATTCGGCCTGACCAGGGGCCGAGTTCCACAGCCGAGCTTAATCCAACAGTGCTCACAATTAGTTTGTGGTGTCACTTTCCACTTAGTTTTTGTAAAATAAGGAAAAAGAAAATGTTTTCTTTGACAAGTTCTGAAAAAATTGGAAAGTTATTAGTTGTAATAAGTAACCAAAAAAATGAAAAAAATGTGGTATTTTTATTAGCAAGATAATTAGATTATTCATATAATGTACAGCTAGAAGCAGCAGGAGGGTGGGACTCTACTGGCCACCAGATGGAGTACAATCGACAGCCGGCTCAAGCCCAGGCCGACAACTTCTTTCATCCTTTGGAATGTGACCCCACGCTACAAATAGGGTACTTAAAGGCTCTTCCCTCCTCCGTTTTCTTTCATTTGGTTCTGGTCTCATGGATCTTTTCTCATTCTTCTTCACTCTTCCTTTGGGTTGGGAATCTCGACTTTTGCTTATGAGTATGTTAAATCCTAGCTACCTACCCCAAGATAGAAAGAAACAACAGAAATCAGCTTTTCAAGATGATTCACCTTTCTCTGTAGTTTTTTTCTCTCTTTCTTTTCTTTTATTTATTGTTATTATTATTTTTTCTGGAATTAAAGGATTAAAATTTTCTCTGGGTTTTGGTGGGTGAATCAGTTACCCATCTGGGTATCCAAATCCAATTACAGTTGCAGCCCCTGGGCCAAGTGTGACTAACTTCATGCCTTGGATGGCTGGCATAGAGGGTTGATAATGAAGGGTTCAATAGTTGAAGAGGACTGTATATAGCTCAAAAGCACCAAGAAAATTTATTGGTGCACTAATGTCAGCTACAGCTTGGAGGTCTATCCCATTGTGTTATGGAGCTATGCATAATGCAAAGTCCCCTATGTTATAGTTTTGATCCCCATGTTTACCAAGCTAGAAAACAATATTATTCCTCAAAATATGTTTGATTACTTATGTCTAGGAAAAAATTGAGTTGTCTATATGTGTGCAGTATCAAATAAAGTTATACATGGTGTTGCCAATTTCCTCTGAAGGAAATGATGTGACTGCTTTTCCTTGGTATTTTCTTTCTGTATATATAATGAATGTAATGCAAGTGCTAATTTGAACGTTATATGCTCATGTGGAAGTATAACGGGCATTTACTCCATTGGTACAATTTATTTAGCAGTGTTCTTGGGACCCCAAATTTTCATGCGTAACATCGTCTGTCTAACCAACTTCCAAAAGCAAAAATAAAAAAAATTAAAGAAGATAATCATGTACACGTTAAGATAACATCCTAATATTGAAAAAAAAAGACCATTTTTTGGACTAACTCAAATTCCATTTCCGTCTAGAAATATTCATTTTGGTTATTTCCTATCCAAAAAATCTTCTTGAGTAATTAGATGCACTCATTGGCCAAACAAAAATATGTATTGCTAAAATTTTCTGAGCGAACCTAGAGGGACCTTGCTTGATCAAGCACAACCTTCTTAGTAAAGAAATGATTTGATTAAGGTTGGAGCAAGGGGTAACCCTTACAACAGGGACCCGTAGGTCATATTGAAAAAATTGGAACTTCTAAAGAGTAATGTTTGGAAAATTATCATATATATCCTTTTGATTTTTCAATAATACAAATTTGCCAAATTCTTCACTTATTTATGCTCATACCTTCTTTTTTTTTCTTTTTTCTTTTTTCTTTTTGCTTTTTTCTTTTTTATGGGGTTATTTCTTGATTGCACTCTTTGGTGCTATGTATCTATTACACCCACAGTAGTACTACCTAAGGCACCAAAGACCTTCCTGGGGTCCAAGAAGCCCTGCCATAGATTCGTGACGGTGCTCGAGTATATGTTACTACTACTATAGACCTAAATAGGTCAGCGGCAGTGCTTGGATCTAGCGGTACCGCTATGGATCCGTATCGGTAGCAATTCCGTAGTGCTTCACAATGCAACCCATCTAATAGATATGTACTAAGGGCAATTAAGGAATAACAACAAACGGAAGAAAAATAGGTATGACTGGAATTTCGTAAATTTGTAATATTGAAAAGTTATATGGATATGTTTGATAATTTCCCAATATAATAAGACTATTTACTTTGATACAAGGATGTTGCAATTATTATGGACCATTAGATGAGAAATCTGGAGTTTGGGGTGTGTCATTAGCTGAGACAATATCCAAAATAAAATTTCTTGAATGTTGTGACACACTTCAATCCATAAGATTTCACATCCAACGGTTAAGACTGGTTATGACCTCTTTGTATTAAAATTGAATATGTTATAGTATAGGATAAGGTTTGTATAGGTAGCCCACCTTATGCTATACAAGTAAAGCGCACCTCTAAATTTTGCCCAAAGAAGTTCTAGTGTCGAAAATATTGTGATGGCTTGAAAATCCTCGTTCAATTTAGGATATGACCATTAATAGGACATAATGGTGGATCAGGATTCATGTAGCTGACTCCTATTAACTTTCAAAAAGCTTTGATGATGATGATGATTTTTTCATGTTATTTTGAAATGGTAGAGGATATGTTAGTATCTTTGATTTTGTAAAAATATTTGTGTGCTTTCAAATAACACTATGTTTCCTGTGGTTTCCTTAAGTTTTTAATTTGTAGAGAGAAAGGTATAAGTTTTTAATTCCACCTTAGAGGAGATCATGTTGATTTAGTGGTATTAAAGTGTAAGCATTCGAATACCCTATGTTCTTAGAACAAAGGTGAGAGTGATAGTGCATGTGCAAAGCACACAAAGCGTGCAATACGTATGGCACATGCACACTCACGCATGTGCAAGGGGGCACAAGGGCATTTAATGACGTGGTCCTTGATGAAGCACTCTGTACTTCACCTACTTGCATTGGCGTATGTAGAGACATCCAACCGCCATTAGCCGTTGAAACATGGAAGCCTATAAAAACACACTATTTACACCATCTTCTATATGAATTCGAAAGAGCTTTGACACCCATCTCTCTCTATTTGCTTTTCTCACACACTCCCTCTCTCTTTTTCTCACTCTCTCTCTCTCTCTCAAATCTAACTCTCTCTCTAAGAAAATAAGACTCCGATGCTCTATAGCAGACATCTAGTTAAGGTGCATAATGTCTTGAAGCATTAAAAAAGAGAATATATGTTTTTTTGTATGCCAAAGATGAATCGCCCGCTTATGCACACCTTTCACAGTATTGAAGGAAGGCAAATATCGTACTGTCAAAGCTCTCCTGCCCCAAAACAGCAAGAAATTAGTCCTATTTTCGCCCCTTTATGCCCAACCTAACATTTTTAACGCGCGATGTTTCTACCAAAAAAAACAAATGGTGAGTTAATGTCTTCGATGGGGCGAGGTCTTGGTGATTCCACATGATCTTGGTACATTCCAAATTGAAATTTTTATTAAAAAAACCGGCAACCCATTCTTTATGCTGTTGTATTAGAGAGTGTGTTTTTGATGCCTCGGGGGACTCATGCATCCCTAGGCATCGAAAGTCCATTCTTTGAGACGGAATTCAAAAAGGTGATCCAACTAAAACCTCAAACCAATGGTGTAAAATAAATTTGAAAGCTATTATTTTAAAATTTAAGATTTTTTTATCATATTCATTATCCTCATAGTCTACATTACGGATTTACGAAAGTTAGATTCAAAATCCAACTCTAACATGGATTATAGAGGGAGGACTCGCGTGAATGGACACGCCTCAACAAAATAGATGCCATACTGAATAAAAAACTAGGACCCAGGTAGCATGCGGGCCAAGCCTGCACAGGTAGAAATACGGGCCCTTTAATAAATTTATTTTTGAGGTGGATTTGGACTTAATTTTCATGGATATATAATCTCTAATATGGAGATGATGAATATGACAAAATAAATAAATTTTAGGGAAAATGACCTCTGTGCCCTTTCCTGAAATTTTCATCCCTATTAGCCCTTTGGGTTCACCAAAATCCCTTACACCCTCAAGTTTAAAACTTTGAGACCATTAGCCCCTTAATTATGTTTTTCTTTGTTTTTTTACAAATTTGATCTCTTTGTTTTACAAAATGGCAAACCCATATATTAGTCATCCATATTTCTGTTTTGTGACTTGATATACAAATTGTATTGATAATAATAATAATAATTATAATTATAATTAATTAATAATTATCATAACAACTATAATATATTAATTGTTAAATAATTTATCTGTTATATGTATTTTGATAAAAAAATTTAATAAATTAATAAATAAATAATGATAATTCATTAACAATCGTAACAAAGATCTTGATTAATCATTTTTCAAGTTCAAAAGATATTGATACAATTGTAAAATAGGTCATAATATTTTAAAAAAAATCATATTTTTTTCGTGTCTAAATTTATAGAGTGGCATCCACGAAAGTAAGATTGGTTTTAGGCAATAGAAGAGAAAAGGAATGTAACATTTTGTAAAACTAAAACATCAAATTTGTAAAAAAAAAAACAAAAACACAATTAGGGGGCTAACGGTCTCAAAATTTTAGACTCGAGGGGGTACAAGAGACTTTGGTGAACCAAAGGGGTTAACAGGGATGGAAGTTTTGGGGAGTGGGATAGGTCATTTTCCCTAAATTTAAAAAACTAGAAATAGTAATCCTATGAAGAAAAATTTGGACCGTTAGTTTCAATTGTTTTTAGGTGAACCACATATTTGCATTAATCTTTAAGATATGTGCTTTATACTTCTGGACTGTATATGTAGAAATGCAGTCCAGCCCGCATGAAACAATTTTCCTAAAAAATAAACTCTTTTTAATTCTCCAACGGCTCGACTTTTTTTTGTCCCTTTTTCTTCAAGCGTCATTACTTCGGAACTTCGCATGGCAAATTCCCAATCAAAGAGTGACAAAGTCTTAACGTGGAGCACCTGGTGAATTCAAAGCAATGGAGGTCAAGAGATTAAGTACCACAATATGTCATCAAGACCACAATGCACTATAGTTTTGCTATAAAAGCCCCAATTGTTCCAACCCTCATCCCTTAAATAAGCACCTAGAAATGCTTAAATTTTCTCAATTTTTAAATAATTATTGGGCTTACTGAGAAACTTATCAAAGAGATCGTTGCTATGCTGCCATGGGAGCCACTAGATATTTTCTCCCTTGTGCAAAAGAGCCAATAGTTTTTCTTTTTCCCTTCTTCTTTTTTTTTTTTTTTTTTTTTAATCTGTTAAGTCTTCGTGATTCACCTAATAATCACCATATGATCATTTTCCACTCATCCTTTAAGACTTAGATGGTCTCCACTCAATATTGGGATGTTATTTTTCCAACCAAAACCAGAGTGTGATTCTAAATGAAAGTAACATTTTTGGGGTCCTAAAAATACTCTTAAATTGGGTTTTACTTAAGGAAGTAAATAGATAGTATGCACCTGTCTTTTGACTTTATGAAATTAAATTTAAGACATCAACCATTAAACATTTTACCCAAGGGTGATTTGATAAACTTCTCAACCTCATGGAAATGTGTAAATTGATGGGATATTTGAAATCTAATCAAAAGAATGATGACTCATTTCAAATTAGATCAAATGAATGATGATCATTTACCTTTCCCACAAGGTGGTCACATAAATATTTGCGATAGATATTAAGACTTTTTTGTGATTGGTACTCTAAACTTAAAAATTCATTGGGCATGGCTTCAAATTTCATCTAATGCACGAGCTCCCGTTCTCAAGAAACAAGCATGGCTCTGAGTTTTGGCTAGGAGCTCTCTCTCTCCAGTAACATGTATCCCGTTGTAACCTATTCCTGAAAGTATTAAGCTGAAAAGAAAAAAACAGTTGCCCTCTCATCTCAAACTTCCAATGTCATTGTGCTTTTGAGGCATCATTGCATAAACTTTCGTCTCTAGATCCATCCAAAAATGGCGTTACCAACACATTCTCAGGAACCTCATTCATAACTCCTTTTCCACCCACCAAGATCTGCTTTTCTTCGAATTGGATTTACTTTTATATATGTCCAGTGAAGAACCCCTCCTTAGAAGGTATTTTTTCTCCCTATTCTATTGATTGCATTTACATGTCAAAAGGGGAGGCTGCAAGACCTCTTTTACGGCACTAGTCTCACGGTCGAGCTAGTCTTAAACAAGGTTGCAAACATTATGCCAGAACAGTTGCCAAAGGTACTCCCACCTAGACGCGCTGTAGACCACCGTATCAATCTGGAGCCGGAGCTCGCCCCTCTCGCCGACGGCTCACTCGTAGCTACCCTATAAGATAAGAGTTTGACCTGGGTTGTCAGTTGCCCACATCAACTTGCATCGCGAATATGTTCTAGTTTCTCCTATTCAGAATTTGTTGGTTCTTTAGGTTGAAAATTAACAGTTTTCTTTTAGGAGAGAAGAGAGAAAGAACCACAAGAGAAGAGAGCCAGAGATATTTCTAACCAGAGAAATGAGAGTGAGAGTGAGAGTGAGTGAGAGAGCCATGAGACAAGAGAGCAAAAGATTTTTGCTTGCAAGAGAAATAAAAGAGCCATTATAAAAAAAATAGAGAGAGACAAGATAAATGGATAGAGAGTCAAAGAGACGGATGCTCTAGCTCCTTGGGTTGAGAGATACATAATAAATAGTTGTCTGATATTTCAAATACCGAACAACAAACTCACCCAAATTCAAAAAATAAGGGGGCAATTTAGAAGAAATTGCCACAGAGAGGGTACTCATAATTTCGAGCAAATGAATGCCCATTTGGTAATTGACACTCCCCAATTGTGTCTGTATGTAATTTGCTCATCAATATCATCATACTTAGGACCGACATTTTTTGTGACTTACCTCGTGTGAAAGGTAATTGATCTATGATAGTATACAATTTCATATCTTTTTAATTGACTAAGTTCTAGCATTTATTTATTGTAATAAAGCCTTTTGTTAGACGATTTTATTATTTGTTAGATTGTTTTTGTAAATCCCTACAATCAAGAGATCTCATTTGGCATGTATAATTATATATTTTTGGGTTCATGAATGTATATTGATTTTCCAAGACCTAACAT
This sequence comes from Amborella trichopoda, assembly GCF_054954075.1. Taxonomy (NCBI): domain Eukaryota; kingdom Viridiplantae; phylum Streptophyta; class Magnoliopsida; order Amborellales; family Amborellaceae; genus Amborella; species Amborella trichopoda. The sequence continues at coordinate 9,457,038 of NC_142341.1, read as the reverse complement.
GGTATCAGAGCAGCCACCGCCTATTCCTCTTCCTCCGCCTTCGTTGAAGCCATAGCCTTCCTCTTCCTTTGTGCTCTCATTTCCTCTTGTGCGCTACTTGCTGCTCTTGATAAAGAACCTCTTTCTCTCTCCTCGCTTCATTTCTCTCTCTGGGAGCCTGCATAACTTGCCGTTGCTGAAGAAGAAAGGGCCTCTTTTGCTCTCCTCCTCCTCTGCCTCTAACTAGGCTCTTTCTGCTCACCATGGTATCAAGGTGAAGCTTGGCTCCATTAGTTGCAGATGAATGTGGATTATGGGAGTCATTGTTCCTCTTGTGATTTTGGTCCTAATCGCTATGGTCATCTACACTTGTATATGATGTGATGATGGGTTTCTCTCTCCAAAGCTGAAAATGAGTTTCTCTCTCAAAAGCTGAAATTGGGTTTCTCTAAAACTGTAAATAGGTGCGTCTCTCTCTCTCTCTCCTGCAAATGGGTTTCTCCCTCCTCCTTTGCTAATCCTTCCCTCTGATAATGCTATCAATTCCCACATTTGCTTCTCTAAGCTCACGAATCTGCTGTATAGTTATCCTCTCTTGGCTCATTGCTAACTCAAATGCAGCGGCCATCTTAGTCGTGGTAATACTCTTGATGACTTTTTTTATTGATTCAGATTTCTGCTAGTTGGGGATAGGTTTTTTACACCAAAGTTAGTAGGCACAAAAGTCCGTTCTAGAGAGAGAAACACTTTCGTAGAGAGGGATGGAGCACTTACAGACAACACAGAAAGATTGATATTTTCTGCTACTCTGTTTGGCTCTCTCTTATGTCCCTTTAATACTATCTGAAATTTTTTCGTCCAAAAAAAAACAAACATAAATTTCCTGGTACTTGTATTCCATTGACGCGGTTCTGTCAAATTTTCTTATTCGTTGCCATTGCCATGGACAACTAAATACCTCCTCTTTCTGAAGACTCCACCAATGTCATCCCAAATGGGAACATTATGACCAATAGTAATACCTTTTCTTCCTCTGTTATTGATTTCACTAGCCCTTTTCATTTGACCAACAATGACAATCCTGGTAATATTCTTGTCTCTTATATCCTTGAAGGTGAAAATTATTCACAATGGAATCGAGCTATGACTACTGCCTTGAGTGCCAAAAATAAGCTCTCCTTTGTAGATGGCTCTTGCATCATACCTCACATCTCTTCTTCTAATCATGTTCTATGGAAAAGATATAAAGACATGGTTTGATCTTGGATCCAAAATTCTGTCAATAAAGAGATTGTTGATAGCATTTCCTATGAAACCACTGCTCAAGGCATGTGGGATGATCTGAAAGATCGTTTTTCTCAAAGCAATGCACGTCGTCTCTTTAAGTTACGACGGGATCTCGTACTTGTTTCTCAAGGTTCTTCTACTATTTCAGCTTATTACACGAAGCTTAAATCTCTTTTATAAGAACTTGCTTCTTATACTCGTCTTCCACCTTGTTCTTGTGGGCCTTCTAAGGCCTTGCATAACTATCTACAGCAAGACAGATTAATTCAATTTCTCATGGGACTATATGAGTCTTATCACCCAATTCGAAGCCAGATCCTTCTCATGGACCCTCTTCTTAATGTCAATCAAGCTTATTATCTTCTTCTTCATGAAAAAAAGCAGCGGCATATGGCTACAGAAATAACTCCTTCAAAAGATGTTGCTGCCTTTGTAGTCAACACCGCTACAAATCGCCAACCCAAGCGTCCTTTCAATACAGACAAACCAAAAGGTCCTCACAAACAACGGCCAAAATGTGATCATTGTGGCTGGGTAGGCCACATCATTAACACTTGTTACGTTCTTCATGGTTAACCACCGAGCCATCGATTGCGCCAACCGGGCAAAGGGACATCTTCTAAGCCCACAATAAATGCGAAAAACATTGTTGCTACAAATTCAAGTCAAAGTAGCCCACAATTTACATAAGATCAATATCATTGCTAGCTCTCTATGCTTACTTAAGGTAATGTACAACCAATGGTCAACTTTGCAGGTAATTCCACATCCGCTCCATCTTCCATTCCTCTCCATACTTGGATTGTAGACTCAAGTGCTTATGATCACATGATTTTTGATACATCTTTGTTTCATTCCTTTACACCTGTTTCTCGCATAGCATCTGTCAAGCTTCCAAATGGCTCTTTCGCTTTCATAACTCATATTAGTTATGTCCTTTTAACACCTACACTTTGCTTACCTCAAGTATTGTCTGTCCCTTCTTTTGGATTCAATTTACTTTCCATCAGCAAACTTACTGCATCATATCCTTGTTTAGTAACATTTTCTCATGACATGTGCATTTTTCAAGACCAGTACCAGAAGACGACGATTGGCAGCTAAGCAGCTTGGTGGCTTCTACTATTTTGAAGCCCCTCCACTAACTCGTACTGCCCTCTTGTCCATTTTAGTTGGTTTTGATTTATGACAAAGACATTTAGGACATGTTTCTTCTACCTGTTTGATTTTGTTAGCTAAGACTATTGATAAGATCTCTGTTTTTACTCCTAGTCATTGTGATGTTTGTCCTTATTACCTTTCATTTCGAGTTCTATTTCATCTACTGGACCTTTTGATGTGATTCATTGTGATATTTGTGGAGGTTATTCCACTCCTTCCCATTGTGGAGCTTGTTATTTTTTAACTCTTGTTAATGATTTTTCTCGTTCTACATAGGTTTTTCTTATGCAAAACAAAATTGAGATACCATCATTATTAAAATATTTTTTTGCATATGTAAAGACTCATTTTCAATGCACTATTAAGCACATAAGGACAGATAATGGCTCCAAATTCTTTTCTCGTTTTCTTCAATATTTTTTTAAAGAACATCGGGTCACCCATCAACATACTTGTGTTTACACACCGCAACAAAACGGTGTTGCCGAATGCAAACATCGCCACATACTTGAAATGGCACGTGCTTTGCGTTTTCAAAGTAATATTCCTCTTAACTTTTAGGGAGATTATGTTCTCACTACCACATATTTAATAAACCAATTACCAACACCTTTATTATCAAATAAATCCCCGTTTGAAGTATTATTTAACAAACAATCTTCTTATTCCTATCTGCGAGTTTTTGGTTGCCTTTGTTACGCTTCTACCATTGCTTCAAATCAGGATAAGTTTGACTTTCGTGCACCTAAATGTGTTTTCCTTGGTTATCCCCATACTCAAAAGGGCTATCGTCTTCTTGACCTTTCCACCAATATTGTTTTCATTTCTCGTGATGTAGTATTTCATGAAAACATTTTCCCTTATAAAAAAACTCCCTTCCAACGATTCCTCTGTCATTTTACCAGTACCGATACATGATGCCTCCCCACTCATTGATTCACATGATGCCTCAAACACTACTGATCCCCTCACTTCCCTACCCAATTCCCCTACTTCTCCTCATCAAGACCAATCTCATGACCTACCCACTTTTGTCTCAGCACCAATTTTAATACCACCGTTCGTCGTTCTCAACGCGCTTCTCAACCACGATCCTATTTGCAAGATTTTCACTACTCTCACTCTAAGCTTGGAGTTGCTTCCACATCTTCTTCTGGCACTGCTTCCACCAAAGGTACACATTATTCTCTGTCTCATTTCATTTCTTATCAAAACTTGTCTCCCTCTCATCAATATTTGGTTTAGCCGTCTCTTCTATTCAGGAGCCTACTTCCTATTCTTAGGCTATGCAAAACCCCAAGTGGCACGAAGCAATGCAATGTCAGCTTCAGGCACTTGAGAAGCATCATACCTAGACCCTTACGACGTTACCTCTTGAGCAAACTGTCATTGGAAGTAAGTGGGTATATAAAGTCAAGTACCGATCAGAAGGTACCATTGAAAGTTACAAAGCCCGCCTTGTTGCCAAGGGTTACACCCAACGTGAAAGATTGGACTACCATGAGACCTTTGCATCAGTTGCAAAGTTGGTCATTGTTCATTGTTTTTTAGCAATTGCTTCAGTTCGTAACTAGACTTTGCACCAATTAGATGTGCAAAATGCATTTCTTCACAGTGACTTGGATAAAGAGGTATACATGAGTCTTCTTCCGGGATTTTCTCGACAGGGGGAGACAAGGATTTGCCGATTACACAAATCAATATATGGCCTCAAGCAGGCCCCACGTAAATGGTTTTCCTCAACCCTTCTTGATGCTAGCTTTGCCCAATCTAATGAGGATTATTCTTTGTTTACTGGAAATCATCGTGATAGTTTTTTGATAATTTGGGTTTATGTCGATGATATCATTATTACAGGCACCAATTTACATGTCATAGAGTATCTCAAATCCTTCTTACATCGCCGCTTCCAACTAAAAGATCTTGGCCCTCTCTAATATTTCCTTGGTCTTGAAGTGGTTCGATCTAAATAGGGTTTATGCATCTCACAACGTAAATATGCCCTTGAGATCATTGAAGAAATGGGTCTCCTTGGTGCCCGACTTGGTCACCTTCCCATGGAGTAAAATCTAAAACTACGACATGATCATGGCATACTCCTTTCTGCCAACACCATGTACCGTCAACTTGTGGGTCGTCTCATTTATCTAACTCTCACTATACCAGATATCATTTATGTTGTTCATATCCTTAGTCAGTATATGAGTCAACCGCGGCGGTTGCATTATGAAGCAGCCCTACGCCTTGTTCGATACTTAAAACTTGTATTAGGACAAAGTTTATTTTTTCCCTCAAATAATCCTCTTCAGCTTTGAGTTTTCTGTGACTCTGATTGGGCAAGTTACTTTGATACCCGACGCTCTACCACTGGATATTGTGCTCTTCTGGGTCATTCTCTTATATCTTGGGAAACCAAGAAGCAACATACCGTTAGTCAGTCTTCCGTCAAGGCTGAATATCGAGCTATGACAACTGCTCGCTGTGAGATCACCTGGTTACGCTATCTGCTGTATGACTTAGGAGTTCCTCAGTCACCACATGTCGTTCTCTATTGTGACAATCAAGCTGCATTATACATTGTTGTCAATCATGTGTTTCATGAAAGGATAAAACACATCAAGTTTGATTAATCCAAAATGGAGTTCTTCGAACCTCCTACATTCCAACAACATGGCAACTTACTAATGTATTCAGTAAAGCTCTTGGCCACGACCAATTCAATTTTTTGATTTGCAAGTTGGGTGTTCTCGATATTCATGCTCCAACTCGAGGGGGAGTGTTAGACGGTTTTATTATTTGTTAGATTGTTTTGTAAATCCCTACAATCAAGGGATCTCATTTGGCATGTATAATTATCTCTTTTTGGGTCAATGAATGTATATTGATTCTCCAAAACCTAACACCTTCTACCTACATGTTGCCTAACCATCCTAAGTAGTTGGGAAAAGACTCTGATAGTGATTTCTTTTTTTTATTGTGCGTGAAAAAAACATGCAAATAACTATATTTAAACTATCTCTCGTCGTCATCAACAACCATTTTCCATTTTCGAATGAAAAATATGATCTTGTTAAGGTCCCTAGTGGAACCAACAAAACTAGACATATCCCTACGTCTCTTGTAATAAATAAAAAGTATAATTGCAAGCCTGTTTGAAGCAGTTAGTTTTCCAAGATCCTTAGTTAAAGAAGAGTGGTTAAAAAAGGGTAATTACAAGTTTTCATATAGTTAGTTTCTCAAGATTGTTATTGAATGAAGAGCGGTTAGAAATGTAGGCTAATGGGGAAAAGGGGGTGGGTCATTATGGTAGCACCTCCACACGTTAGTCGCTGCATTGTGGTTTTCAATCTCACTAGCATCACATCACAAAAGAAAACAAAAAAAAGAAAAGAACTATAGGCCAATTTAAAGCAAAATATTTCATGCTTCCATGGGAGCATATTGTTTATTACTTCCTCGGATGAAACACAATCTAGGAGTATTTTTAGGATCTAAATTTTGTTGCTCTATGTTCTTCAACTCAAAGGCTAAGGTAGCAATCTTAAAAAATCAAAGTAAGACGCACCTCCAAACTTTGTCATAAGATGCAATTTTGATGCGGAAACATTTTTGGATGGACAGTTTAGATATTGTATTGCAATATTTACTAATTTTGGGTCATAAAATATTATTTTTTAATATCTATATATCTCATATGATTTTGTAACATCAAAACATTCTTTTTAGTTATATTTTTGCAATGCACCTTAATTCTACAATTTAAGGTCTGAACCTTATACAAATGTTTTCCATTAAAAAGATTCAAAGTCTCACTTTATGGGCATCAAAAAAATAATAATGCAAATTGAATAAATATCATTCAAGTTTTAAAGGGCAAGTGCAAGTTTTAGAGAACTCAAAATCCAAATTTTTTCTTTTCAAAATAATCATCTAATAATTCTTAGATGGCTCCAAAAAAGTTTCTGATCGAATAAAAATCTCCCTAGCAGGTCTTTTGTCCATAGGAGCAAGCATTCTTTTTTGGGAAAATTTCGTATAGAACCCTAATTTCTCGTATTATTTTATGGTAAACCATCCTTCCGTTTTTTTTGCCCTTGAAGATTTCACCATACCCCATCATCTCTTATCTCCTTATTTTATTGACTTTTGATCATAAAAATTGGCCCCAACAAATCTTTTTATATCATTACAACCCAAATTTGTTTTTAAAGGGTGGAACGAGAAAAAGATGGTTAAAAAAGTTTTTGGTATCAAATGGTATAAAAAGATTTGCTGGGGCTAATTTTTACGGTCAAAAGTCAATAAAAAATGAAAATAGTAGATGAGGGGGTACGGTGAAATACTTAAAGATTTCTTTATGCCACTTAAAAGAAAAACAGAAAGAGGGTTTATCATAAAATAATATACGAAATTAGGGTCCTATACTAAATTTTTCCTTTCATTTTTTTATTTTATTTATTTTGGGTAATTCAATGGAGAAGTCAGACCCCTACCCGCTTTTTCAATAGATTAGGAAATTAGTTTTTTATAAAGATCTCAGTGCGGCAGCAAGATTGGAAGCATTCAATGTTGCTCCTGCTGGAGGATATGCACATGCCCTTATTTTTCATTTTTTAAATGCTTCTAAGTCTGTTCCATCACTAAAAAGGTGATTAAAAATGATGAAGACTTGGCCAAATGTGAGGGTAGAAAAGAGAAAAATAAATAACTTTTAAGGCACACAAAATATCTGGAAGTCGCGTGAAACACTTGGGATAGAATTATGGTGCACCTAACAAATCCATTGTTAAAGGTTGTTTTGAAATTGGAAGACCCTCTAATTGATCATATGGAGATGTATGAATATTGACAACAAAAGTTTTAGAGTCTAAAAAATTGTACACCTTGCAACACATTATCTGAAATCGTGATTTTTGAGTTATTTATATCAAAAAAGATCACAATTATTTATAACCACTCCATATCAAAATGATCAATCAAATAGTTCTATTTGCATGAGTGTTTTGGTCGCTCAATCAAATTGGATTGAACTTTTTTTCCATGGCCAGTGAAGTACCCCTCTTTAGAAGCAATTTTTTATCCCCATTCCATTGCATTTATTCGAGAATCTTGATGATGGCTTTAAAATCAATTTTCAACACCGACAATTAAATTCAAAACTCAAAAAATGGTATAGATTTTGCGGATCTATGAACACTTATTTTAAGAGCGAAATAAACGATCTAGATAATTTGTTACAATTTATACTATTTTTAGAACATAATGTTGAAACCAAGGTGATTGATGCAAAGGTTTTCTAATGTTTGAATTGTAATTTTCGATTTGTTTCAAGGTGAGGCTTTACGTATTTTAATAAGGGTGCAGCCCTATCAAACAATTTTCCTAAAATATATCATCACACTTATGGCTGAATTTTGTTTGCGACCACCTTGTGTGAAAGGTAACTAATCTGATGGTATATAATTTCGTATCCTTTTATCGGATCAAGTTTTTAATTATTTGGTACGTACTGTTTTTAAATAATTGAGAAATGACTTTGATGATAACAACGACTTTTTATATATTGGACGCCAAATAAACGTGCAAATAGTATTTAAATGATCTCTCAACGTCATCAACGACCCTTTTTCAATAACTTACCCGCTTTCCTCATGACCCAGCCCCATATTTTCCAGATGAAAATATGATCTTCATAATGTCCCCTGTGGAACTGACAAAAACCAGACATATGTTACACAAGCCTATTTAAAGCAGCTAGTTTCCAAGGTTCTTATTTGAAGATCAGTTGTTAAAAAAGTGTAATTACAAGCTTGTATGTTGGTAGTTTTCCAATATTGTTATTAAATGAAGAGTGGTTAGAAATGTAGGGTCAATTTAAATCAGTGTTCAAAAGAACGAGTCATGGCCCAACCCGATTAGTCGGACCGACTCGACTTAGTCGGCGAATTAGTCGGAGGTTATACTCTGCAAAATGAAATGGGGGTAAAAAAATCCCAGAAACTTATAAAAAATGTTTAAATTTACATGTATTGTTTTTTTACACTGTCACATAAAATAAATAAAATAAAGCGTTTTACAACAATACCACTACTTGGGGCAAAATTTAGAGGCGCTTCTTACTTCAATAGTATAAAGTGGGCAGAACCTTAGATAAAACTCACCTACAAAAAAACAATATTGTTTCCCTTTTCTTTCTTTCTCTTTTTTTTTTATTTTTATTTTTTATTTTATATTTATAATCCTTTGATTGTATTTTTACGAAAGAGTACAACAGGTGTACACAGAAAATGTGTCCCGCTAGCCTAAGTTTCAATTCATATCATTATCCAAAAATATGGTAGAAGTTCATTTATAAGGTATAAAATAATTGTCCCGTTACCTAAATTTTCATTCATCTCATTTTGTTTCTTTTTTTATTTGACCGTTAATTCATTCATGAAATTATGCATAAGATAAAGAGAGCGAATTGCTAATGGTAGCTCTTCCTCTTCCCACAAACTGTTTCACATCATACGAAGTATGGTCTTGATGAACCAAACTTCATTTTTTCTCTCTCTCATACAAACTTGTATGCCTCGAAACCATCTTGCATGATATGCAAATTAACTTCAAATCAGTCCTGTTTTTCCTTGAATGTGTCATTCAAATAAGTCTCCAATTGTACCACTCAAAACGAAAAATAAAAGAAAGTGTCAATGAAATATTGTTTAAAAGAGAACCTGCTTGTATGGTAAAAAATTGTTGGCAAAGTATGTACGGTACGCAAGTGACTTCCATGTACTTCTTATTCGGGAAATTTACTAAATTACTCTTCACATTTGAACTATTTAACATCTTTTTTTTTTGACATTAAACTACTTAACATCTTACTCTTGTTTATTTATCTAATTACAAATAGCTCATCATTCTTTTGACCTACATGGGGGACCAGTCAAGGACCTACAACCAACCTCATGCAAGAAACGTATGATATATAGAATAAATATGTAAGGGTGTTGTCTGTACAGATCCAAGGCTCTAAACAATCAAATTAGAGCCCACCTTCAAATAGTTTAGAGAAATTTGGTTTCAATATTTAAAATCTTTGTGATAGCCTTAAAATATATTTTTATCTTTTATTATAAAATTTAAAGCTTCAACAATAGTGTAGATAGAGTAGATCTACAAACACTTGAAAATCTTGAAAATTGACGGTCCAAAAATACGTTTCAAGATGCACTATTTCCAAAACTTGAAATCTATTTTTTCCCATGTCCATTCATCTTGACGTCGAGATGATCAATTTGCAGATATTTGGGCATCAAAACAACCTCTTCTAGTAAATTTTTTGTGGCGTGCTCTAATTTGATTGTTTAGAGCCTCGGCTCTATATAAACTTTTCCCAATATATATTGGAAATGTGTAATTATATATATGGGAAATTAGCATAGAGATCCATTTTAGCATAGAGATCCATTTTATCGTTTCAAACCTAAAAAAGTCCTGTAAATTTCTGGGATTGTATACAATGAGACCATGTACCTTTAATATATTGTTGTCACAATTCCTTACAACCATTTGATGTGAAATTTGATATCTTGGATGTGTCACAAAGTTTGAGATTTTTTTTTTTTTAAGTTTGAGGTTGGTCACTGAAATAATTATAGCCACCAAATTTCACATCCAATGGTCAAGATTAATATGACCACGTTATATCAAAGGTAAATGGTCTGATTCTATACTTTCCCTACAACAAAGCAAAATATATAATTTAGGGAGGTATACTATGAGACTATCTTTGCTACATGGAAATCATAATTAATCCTAGTTGTATGATGCCAAATTGCAATGTTTAGGGGTGTGTCCCAAATTTTGAGAAATTTTTTACAAAGTTTGGGTCTAGCCATTGATAACCTCACAGCCACCCGATTTGAAGTCCGATCGACAAAAGTGATTGTGACATTCACATACTAAAAGTAAATAGTACATTTGTATACTTTTCCTACTTATATATACCCATTAGGTTTGGTCAAACAAGACTTGACCTGTTAGGGTCCAAGCTTGATCTAAGTTTGGACCCAACTTTGTTTTGGTCAAGGTGAAATGGACCCTAACCCAACTTGTTGGGTCCATTGTCAGGGTGTAAACCCCACCGGTTGGGTGGGAACATTGATTGACCCCACCCAATAGTCTAATTACCTTCTCCATTAAATTATCATTTTCAAATTTTAAAAGTTATTTCTTGGCATATTCATGATGTCCATGTTAGATATTAGATTCTATAGTCCTAAACGTTAGGTCCAAAATCCAACTCCAAAAATGGATTTTTAAGAGGGGACTCATTTCTACATATGAGTCCTAGGATTCATAGAAACCATGTCCGATAATAAATAGTTCAAATCAATTGGTGTAATTTAATATAGAGTAATGATATTATGAGACCTTCTCACACCCATGTGAGTAGGATCTCAAAGGATCACCATTAAATTTTGACACATATCTTTAGAAAAGTTATCAATAGACCATTCACCCAAGTCCCACACCCATATCATAACTTTTTTAAAGATCTGTGTTAAACTTTAATGGTGATCTTTTGGGGTCCTACTCACATTGGTGTCGGAGGGTCTCTTAGTGTCATTACTCTTTAATATAAACTAACAAAAAAGTGATGAGGAGGTACTTTGTATTTTTTATGCAGAGGGTGTATACTTGACTCTGAATCATGGGAGGAGGTATGGGTATGTGCCCCTTTAAAAAAGATTGTAGATTCTAATTTAAGGTTTGGTTTTATACAGTTGCCACCTCAAACAATCCAATTAAGGCACACCTCTAGATTTTATCATAACATGTACTTTTGGGGTAAAACATTTTTAGGATTATTTGAAAATATATTTTCATATTTAATTATAAAATTTAAACTCCAAAAGTGGTTAAAATCAAGTAGAGCAATAGACATATAAAAATCTTGAAAATGGGTGGTCTAGATAATATGTTCTAAGTTGCACTATTATTGAGATTCAAAATCTTTTTCTTTTTTATATTCATATATATCGATGGCGAGATCGAGATGATCAATTAGAACGTTTTTCAACATTAAAACAACTTTTTCAGATGGATTTTTGATGTGCATCTGTAATTCCACATTTTAAGGTTGCAACCTTATATAAACTTTTCCTCTAATTTATTCCAAATAGTGCATTCCCTCCTCTAACATTCTTCATCTCCGACATCCCGCAAATCAAACCATGATGACGTATATTAACATGAGTACATTAAAGTTTATATAGAGCTCAGGCTCTCAATAGTCAAATTAGAGCCTACCTCAAATATTGTATTGATGCCCAAATATTTTCAAATTGATTATCTCGACATCAAGATGCATGGATTTCATATTTTGAAAATAATGCATCTTGTAGCGCATTTTTGGTCCATCACTTTTTCAAGATTTTCATGTTTTCATAAATCTGCTAGACCTACACTATTGTTTAAGCTTTAAATTTTTTAATTGACAATAAAAAATATATTTTAAGGCTATCACAAAGATTTACAATATTAAAAACACATTTCTCAAAACTATTTGATGGTGCGCTTTACTTTGATTGTTTAGGGCCTCGGCTCTATATATACCGCACCCTTTACAATTTCATCGCCAGTTAGCTGAAGGTCAGCAGCAACGATAACGTTTTTGCAAACTAAACGAAATAAAAGGTTAAAGCTATGAAAGCAATTTAAAGTTTATATAAGGCCTGATCTTAATACTATAACTTTAAGGCTTAATAGAAAAAGCCTAATGATTTCCTACTTCCAAGACTACACTATCTATTTACTCCTTCAGGTACAAGGCATGCTAGAAACACCTTTTAGATCTCAAATCTTGGAGATGTAATCTCTACAACCTATAAACTAATCTTTATAATTTTTTATTTTCAAAATAAACTCTCTATGTACTAAAAAAAATAAGGAAAAAGTTTATATAAGGTTGCAACCTTAAAATGTAGTATTACAAAAAATCCATCAGAAAATGTTGCTTTAATGTTGAAAAAAACTCTAATTGATCATCTCGACATCGAGATGTATGAATATAAAAAAAAAAAAAAAAATTTGAATCCCAAAAATAGTGCATCTTGCAATACTTTATCTAGACCATCCATTTTCAATATTTTCATATGTTTATATATCTACTTGATTTTAACCTTTTTTGGAGTTTAAATTTTTATAATTAGATATGAAAATAGATTTTGAGATAATCCTAAGAATTGTTTTCACCAAAATTATATGTTATGATAAAATTTGGAGGTGCGCCTTAATTGGATTGTTTAAGTTGCAACCTTATAGAAACCGCACCCAAAAAATAATGCATCGAGATTGAATAGAGACCGTCCAATTTTGAAGAGCTAGATCTAAGTTTAGAAAACTCAAATTTCAATTTTTCTCTTTTTAAAGTTGTCATCTAGTAGTTCTTATGTAGTTCCCACAAATTTGACTAAAATAACCTTTCTAAATCAGTGTTTCGCATGAGGGAGTAGAAGCATAGTATGCTACAATGGGAGCTAATAGAAAAATATAGTTTTAAGGCTTGAAAACCCTCAAATGACTATTTGACCTCGAGATATGAAAAGAGGAAAGGATTTTAGCTATTAAAGTTTGTGAATCTTGCCTCTCTACCATTTTTTAAAATTTAAATGTCGAAATTAAGAGGGAAAATAAATTTAAAATTTAAATGTCGAAATTAAGAGGGAAAATAAATTTTCAAACCATCTAATGGAGAAGGGACAGAGAAAACATTTTTACCCTAATTCGGGTAGAAATTACATTTGCCAGAAAAAATCCCCTCTAAACTGGCTCAAGTACACTTGAAACTAAATGGCTCATATATTTGTGCAAGTTTAATAAATTTTACCCGAGGCAGTGATTTAAAATTCGTGTTTGGTTACCGAGAATAAGCCCAACTTATGTCGAATTTAGAAGGTGGTTATTTGAAGGTAAATTTGTTAGTTGTTCCAAAGCAAACTGTACAAGTTTATTGCAAGTCTTTAACTTCATAAAATTGTGACCCAAAACTTTCTTTTTAACTTAGGGCGGTGCAAAACTAAGTGGCACAAACTTATAGAGGGGCTAATCTTCAAAGGGCATAGTAGATCTACGAGATACTGTAAGTATTACTTTCATGGGTGATATAATATATTAAATCAATCTTTTTATCTTTACAAATTTAGTCATGTTACTTTTTATATTACAATATCATAGGCTAGCATACTTTTACCCCTTCCCATGCATATCCACAATCATCATTTTTGTCTTCATAAAAATTCCTTGGGATTTATCATTCTTCTCTTGTAGTAAATGCAACATGCCCAACATGTATTAGAGGAATATTTGTATTTAAGAATAATATATGATGATAATTTATTTAATGATATATGGGCTTGAAAGAGACATTAATATTTAAATCCTAACTTAAGAAAAGGGCTTTGATTGCCTAATCATTGCCAACTTCTCTTATCTCAATTTGTTGATGACACCAATTTGAATTTGAAAACGGATCCTACCTCTATCTCCTCTACTACTCAAGAAGCCCTTGAACTTAACTCTATTGTGCGTGCCTAACAGCAACGAGTCGAGTGGAGCTAGCGAGTGTAGCGGTAACCTGAAGGGGGTCGAGCTCCCTTAACTTAAGGAGCGAGGGGGTCCCTCTAAAAAAGCAAGGAGTGGGCCTTTTTCCTCTTTGTCCGTAAGCGTTAAACACCATAGTGTAACATATTGCATTCCAAATATGAGAGAAAGTAGCCAATAAAAAAGTTGAGCATCTTTCAATAAAACAATAAATTAGCATAATCGATTTAGAAACTATTGAATATCAAATAGTAAAATATTTTAAATTTCTTATTCTTATTTATAGAAAATACAACATGTTTTTATTACCAAAGCTATAACAAACAGTGAGAAATCCTCACAAATTGTTTTTTTAAAAAAATTAATATAAATATTTCAAAACCTAAAAATTTATTTTCCAATTTTTCTAAATTTATACTACATAAATATGATTTGGACATAAGGAACCCACAATTTCCCTAGATTTGCAATTTTTTTGTCTTCCTCTAATCTTTTTTTATCACAAGTAGTACACCTAAATTATTTATTTCTTTCATGGTTTTAAAGAAGGAAAATTGTTTCATGTAGGCTGGACCGCATTTCTACATATACAGTCTAGAAAGTGTAAAGCATCCATCTTAAAGATGGATGCAAGTAGGTGTTCCATCTAAAAACAATAGAAACTAACGATCCAAATGTTTTCTTATTAGAATTATTAATTTAGTTTTTAAATTTTATTTATTTTTTCATATTCATGATCTCCATGTTAGACTCTATGTTAGAGGTTACACATCCTTAAAAATTACGTCCTAAAATCCATCCAAAAATAGATTTATTCGGAGGCCTGCATTTCTACATATGCAGACTTGGCCGCATAAAAATTAGATCCTTTAAAGAAATCATAATTATTTACTAAAAATATTTAATTGTGAGAATAAATTCAATAATTTCTAAAACCATGTTCTATGGAAAATATTTTTCAACAATAAATGTTTCTGCGAATTTTATTATGCACGATACAAGGTGGTTTTGTGGCATACAAGTTTGTTCGTTATTATTACTAGTATTTATTATGCATATGATACAAGGTGGTTTTGTGGCATACAAGTTCGTTCTCTGTTATTGTGAATTGAAACCCGTCGTCATGCATAGTGATGGAAAAAAAAAAGGGGAGAGAAAAAAATATGACGTTTGGATCTTCAAGACCTTACTTTATATGATGAGAAATTGTTTGGGGCAATTCTCTTTATTTTATGGATAATTTCATGAATGAAATAATTGTAAAATGACAAAAAAAAAAATTTGTTATGAATGAAAAATTAGGTAAATGGGACAATTATTTTCACCTTCAAAACTCTTATGTTTTCTTTTAGTTGGAAAAAGTTTATATAAGGTTACAATTTTAAAATGTAGAATTAAAGATTCACCTCAAAAATCCACCGGAAAAGGTTGGTTTAATGTTGAAAAACCCTCTAATTGATCATCTCAACATCGAGATGGATGAGTATGAAAAAAAAATATTTTGAGTCCTATAAATAGTGCATCTTAGAACACATTATCTAGACCGTCCATTTTCAAGATTTTCATATATTTATAGATCTGTTTGATTTTGACCATTTCTGGAGTTTACAATTTTATAATTAGTTATGAAAATAGATTTTCAAATAATCTTAAGAATTTTTTATACCAAAATTACATTTTATGATAAAATTTGGGCGGTGCACCTTAATTGGATTGTTTAAGGTTGCAACCTTATACAAACCACACCCTCTTTACTTTGATATAGTGCTTTTTTTTTTTTTTTTGGGTCATTAAGTAGGGAAAAGAGGCCCCTACCCGATTTTTCAAATTAGTTATGAGTTAGCTTTTTGAAGATATTAATGGAATGATGTTAGTGGTGGGAATGAAACCACAACGTGGTCACTAAGACGATACCTCCACGACCCCAATTTGATATGGTGCTTTTACTTAATACATTCACTTTCATTTTTGAACTTCTACCATATTTTTGGGATAATAATATGAATGGGAACTTAGGCTAGTGGGAAAACATTATGGACGTACATCTGTTGTACCCTTTTATAAAATGAAAAAGTTTTATAGTTTTCAACCTTATATTATAGGAGTACGGTACACATCAAAATCCTAACCGAAAAGATTATTCTCACATCTAAAAGCCCTACAATTAGTCTTCTCACCCATAAGATGTATCACATTGTGTCAACTTTAAGATGTATGAAATGAAAATAATAATAATAATAATAATAATAATAATAATAATAATAACAATAATAATAATAATAATAATAATAATAATAATAATGAAAAAATATTTTTAGTCCTGAAAATTTTGTAATTGTGTGACACCATATGTAAACCATCGATTTTTTAAATTTTTATGTGTTTATAAATCATTCAATCTACACTATTTTTTGAACTCCATAATGAATTGTATACTATGAGACCATTTATCCATCTTACAAAGAGGTCACAATTATTCATAGTCATCGGATGTCAAATTGGATGATTTGGGGTGTGCCACGAAGTTTGAGAAAATTGTTTTTAACATCGAATCTAATAATTGACATGATCACAACTGCCCGATTTGAAATCTAAGACCAGAGTAATTGTGAACTTCTTGTGCTAAAACTAAATGGTCTCTTTATATACATTTTATTTTATAATAAAGGTTAAAAATAGATTTTAAGGGCATCATAAGGGTTTTAGGCACTAGATCTGCATCCTTTAGCCAGATTTAGATATGGGCCTTACTTTGTTTGTTTAAAGTTGACACCGTATACAAACTACACCCTTAATATTCTTTTGTAAGTAAGGTTTATATAAAGTGCCGAACTTATATTATAGAAGTAAGCCATACCTCTAAATTTTGCCCAAAGATGTAGTTTTGATGTAGAAAACCTTTCAATAATTTGTAAATATATTTTCACCCCTCATTATAAAATTTAAAATTTCAAAAATAGTACAGATCGAGTAGATTTATTTTTAAAGCTTGGAATTTTTTTTTTTTTCACATCCATATATCTTGAGGTGGAGAAGATCAATTTGAAAATTGTCGAGCATCAAAACGCTCTTTTTTAGTGACTTTTTGAGGTGCGCCTTGCTCACGCATTGCAAGATTGACGCCTTATGTAAAACACTTTCCTATGTAATGTAGTGATTTAATAGTTTGATACATTGATTAAGGTAAACAAGCCCCTCGAACATGTGCTAATCACTATAATTGAAAAAGGAAACGACTCCAAATGGACGTCCCTCCACAAAGATTGTGATGTTAGTTTGACGACAGTTTACAAAACTGCCGAGTAGGGCAGAATGATCGAGAAGCTCGGGTCATGCGTGTGAGAATGAGGGTAGTTATTTCCACTCCCAAACGTGTATAAAAGGGCCACCACGCACCCTCTCCATACCACCATGTCTCCTCCTTTTATTCTTGTACTCTTTAAGTTGAAGGATTTCTCTCTCGAAAGTTCAGAAGATTGGAGGTTTGATGTTTTCATGCTTTTCACAGGCTTTCTTGAACATGGTATTCAGACGGCCCTCTTCGAGTTAGCTATCGGAGATGCAATGTTGAGTAACAGGTTCAAGAAATCTGTGGAGAAACATGGAAACAATCATGACTCTGCGTTGCATATTTGAAGGTGAATACAACTTTTTGGAATGTCGGCCAAAGAGGATTTTCTAGATGATGATCAGTAGGTATTTGTGAAT
Organism: Amborella trichopoda; assembly: GCF_054954075.1. Lineage (NCBI taxonomy): Eukaryota > Viridiplantae > Streptophyta > Magnoliopsida > Amborellales > Amborellaceae > Amborella > Amborella trichopoda. The sequence goes on along the minus strand of NC_142341.1, from coordinate 9,439,311 downwards.
GGCAAGACTTCCAAATTGCTTTAAAATTTATCATGACTCTGCGTTGCATATTTGAAGGTGAATACAACTTTTTGGAATGTCGGCCAAAGAGGATTTTCTAGATGATGATCAGTAGGTATTTGTGAATGGCAAGACTTCCAAATTGCTTTAAAATTCAAATTGAATGGTTGTGGTCCTGTCCATGTGCTAAGATCAATGAGTGTGTGTTAAGTGGTCAATGTTTTAAAATTCAGTGTGTGAAATGGTTGTCAAATGAAATGTTTTAAAATTCAGTGTGTATTAAGATCAATGAGTTAAGGGTAATTTATTAAAGATAATTGGTAGATTGAACCAAATGAGAGATGCTGGTTTTCCACTGTTCAAAGGGAGGGGAGGGTAGTTTTCTGGGTTTTTATTTATCATGAATATGAATGAGAGCCTGCTACCTATTTTTGTGTTTGTTTTCTAGAAGATACATTTCCTTTTTGAGGATGGGATGTGAGGATATTACTGTTTTACGAAATGAGCGTGTAAGGCATGCTGATGTAGGAGCACATTGTCCATTAACTCCCTTGGGCAAAAGAAATATTTTTAAAAGTTTTTATTTGAAATTTTGGGATCTTCATAAGAATCATTACATAATTACTTTTTAAAAGAAATTAGACTTTGAGTTTTCCAACACCTAGATTCTACCCTCCAAAAATTTGAATTTTTCTTTTATTTGAGGTTGATCTTTAGGTTCAAGAGGTTACATCCCTATCCTAAATAGGTGCGGTTTGTATAGACTTGAGGCTCTAAACAATCAAATTTGAGCCCACCGTCAAATAGTGTCGAGAAATATGGTTTCAATACTGGAAAGTTTTGTGATAGCTTTAAATTATATTTTCATCTTTAGTTATAAAATTTAAAGCTTCTAAAATAGTGTAGATCTATCAGATTGATGTCGAGATGATTAATTTGGTGATATTTAGGCATCAAAACAAGCTCTTCTAGTTAAAATTTCGAGGTACGTTCTATATAAACTTTCCCTTTCTAAAAATACTCTTAGTTAGAATTTTACCTAAGATCAAATGGAAAATATGCTCCTATAGAAGCGGAATATCTTTTTACTTGTACATCATGCTCTAAAATAAGATGATTATTTTTAAAAAAAAAATTAATTCCATTTTCCACTTTTGACGCTGTTATTCAAAGGACGTCTGAAATTTTATAGACGCTAAGCGTGAGTTGTCCTTAAAAATTAGGGCTCGTTTCATACAAAGGGTGCATTTTTGGGTGTTTGATTTCTTTATACTCGTGTTTCCAACTAACCGGTCAAATGAACTGGAAATCCAGTTTGGATCAGAGAATCGTTGATCCAGATCGGCAAATCATACTAAAAGAACAAATATTAAAAAATCAAAAATAGAAAAGAAAATAAAAAAATATGGATCGGCAAATCATACTAAAAGAACAAATATTAAAAAATAAAAAAATAAATGAAAATAAAAAAATAAAATAAAAATAAATAAATAAATATATATATATATATATATAATAGGTGGGAAACAAGCAATTCGGCCCTTCCGGATCATTGGATTCCCCAATGAAACCAAGCAAATTCATCTGAGTTTGCCGATTCTCGGTATCCAAATGCGAACTTGAAGTCACTGCCCAATGCAAAAGCCATTAAACTTGGGCAAAAAAAATAATTAGGAAAAATATACTATGAGAACATGTATCTTCGGTACAAAGCGGTTACAATTAATTTTGACTATTTGATATGACTTAAGCGCCAGGAAAGTCTTTTGGTTCAAACTAAGGCTATGTGCAAGTCTTTTGGTTCAAACTAAGGCTATGTGCAGTGAGCAGATGGAGCAGTAATGAGTGGCAGGTTTGCGAGTTAGAGTTGACCAAGCTCAAACTTTGAAAGATATTTTTTCGGACTTTGTGACACACCCGAACTATCACATTTTACATCGGATGATTATAAGTAATTGTAACCTCCTTATATAAAAAATAAATGGTCTCATTTTATACAATCCTATTTATTCACCTTAAATTTCGAGGAATATAGATTCCATCTGCCCAAAGGTTCCAAGGCGCTAATGTAAGATCATTTATTTTCCCTTAAATTTTTTTATTTGACAGAATAAATATGGGTTGGCTTCTAAACATGGCGGTGTTAAATTTGTATGTAGTCCATGTCATTTTCATTTTGTAAGTAAATAAAAATATACATACTTGACATGTCATGGCTTCCATGTTTCCTGTGACAATTATATTTGGGGCCAATTTGGAGGGCCTTGTCAGGTGATGTATTTTCTACCCTGATTAGGGATAAAAGATTTTTCTTTTTTTTGCTTTTTCCATTAGATGGCCCAACTCTAGTTTCCTCACCTTTTAAACCTTTAATGCATGATGGCAAATTTATTTTCCCTCCTCAGTACGAGATTTGAAGTTTTAAAAATGGTTTAAAGGAAAGACGCGCACTTTTTATTAGTTAAAATCTTTTTGAGTTTTCATATATGGATGTCAAAATAGTCATTTGAGCGTATCAAAGCATTTAAAACAACATTTTTTTTAGTATGTACACGATGAATACTATTCGTCTACTCCCTCGTGGGAAACACCAATTTAGAAATATTATTTTTGTTTAATTTTTGGGAGCCACATAAGAACTATTACATGATTCTTTTAAAAAGAAAAAAAAGTTGAATTTTGACTTTTGGGCACTTTGATCTAGCTCTTCAAAAATTGGACGGTCAGTATTCAATCTTGAGGATTTATTTTCTTCTAGTATGTATAAAGTTTATTCTGGAATTTTTTTATTAAGTTTAGTTTATGGATTGTAGAGATGCATCCTCAAATTTTGAAATCTAGAAGGTATTCCTAGCTTGTGGTATGCCCAAGGGAGTAAATAGATAATGTATTCCTACGAGTAGGAAATCTTTTGGCTTTTTCTATTGCCTCTTAGTAAACATGTGAGGACTTACATACACCTTTAATTGTTTTTGACAGCTTTGACTATTTATTTTCTTTAATTAATAAAAAAAAGATAGGAAAATTGTTTCATGCATCGGGGGATGTATTTCTACATCTGCATCCCCCAAGGTATAAAACATCGATCATAAAGACGGATGCAAATATATAGGCCATCTAAAAATAGTAGAAATTAACGGTCTAAATTTTTTTATTTTTAATTTATAAAATCTATTTTTTTTTCATACTCATGACCTCCATGTTAGAGATTATATGTAACTAAAATTGAGTCCAAAAATCCATCTCCAAAATGGATTTTTATAGATATTATATGTAACAAACCTTAAATGCTTGAAAAAAGGAATTTTCTGAATATCCGTGTTAATGAACGTCATCATAGTTTAATTTCCTGGACGACGGTGATGGAAGTATACTAGAGGGACTGCACCATTTGGACTGCATTATAATTTATACTCTTTTTAAAGGGAAAAAGATCCATACCTCCTCCTAGGATTCACATTACTGTATACACCCTCGGCATAAAAAATAAGTAAAAAATACCTCTTTATCAATAGTTTATTAAATTACACCAATGATTTGACCTATTTAATATGAGTTTCTATGAGTACAAGATATATAAAAATAAAAATAAACTCTATATTATAAAAGAGTTACAATCTTACACGCCCCTCTCTCATACGTGCTACATAGCACTTCACTTTTGTGCATGTAGATGTACATCCCTATCTCGAAAAAAGAATGAGATTCCAACTCACATGTAAAAAGTGTAAAATGGTCAAAGTTCAACCAAAAATAAAAAAATAAAAGGTAAGCTTTCTATATTTCCTCTAGAGCATAAAACTTATATACTTCCTTTATCCAGCAGTCCATTCTAAATGAAGGGTTATGATTGCCTTAATCACAATATCACGTCTCTACATTATTATTTTTTATATTTTTTTCTATAAACTATTTTGGCACTAAATTTTGTACGTCCAATCCCGTATTAAACTCGCACTAGCAAAAAAATATAAAAAAATATTTTCAATATAATAAAATGACCAAAATACCCTTAAAAGTTTCAAGGGGTATTTTGGTTATTATATTTTATCGAAAAATTATTTTTGATAATTTTTATAGGTGCGCTCTAACGAGGATATGACATGCACTAAATTTCATATTCATACAATTTGTATAAAAAAACTAAAAATAAAATACTTTAAGACGTTGGATCTAAGATTAAACGGTGAATGTCTCTCTTGATCAAAAGTATACAGCTAGATGATAGGTATGCAATCACACACTTCAATGGATGGAAACACGCCTTCTTCCCTGATGAAGTTTTTCTCTCTAAGTGGATTAAAAATTAAAGAACTAAGAGCATAGGCTCTGTTCCACGATGAAAGAAGCCATACATAACTATTGATAATCAAGCTTCGAGACCCTGTTGGCCTTTCTTTAGGTAGCTTCAAGCAATAAGACTTCCGGAAAGGGTGGCCAGGAAAGGGGAGACATCAGTTTTACGAGCCAATTATGGCTGCGTTCTAATCAAATATGATGGCCGAAGGTGAGTCTCATGTGATTAGGGTGTGAGCTTGATTTATTAGTTAATTGAGTAGGGCTCGGATTCTGCTCCTAAACTTTGCTGCAATGACTTCCAAGTCTCGGCTAAATTTGTTCTAATAAAGCCCTGCAAATTCTGGCAGCCCAACAAGCTTTTCTTCTCTTTGAAATCGACCAATGTTTAGGTTTTCCATCGAGAGATACCATATTTTGGAGATGAATTTTACATAGAGTTTTCCATAAGGTGCTGAGGTTTTTGCTACCATACATGTTTGCCCAATCTATATAAGGTCCCTAACAGTCCTCTAGATTATGCAAGAACCAATATATATTTTGCTACAATACATGTTTGCTAGCCCAATCTGATTTGTAGCATAATATAGGATGAATTTTAGAGAGAGGTTTCAATGAGCAGAGGTTTTTTTTGGTTACGGAGTGATGAAGGATTTACTAGGCAAACTGGTTGACGGGGGAGGGGTGGAGATCTTTTTCCATATTTTTAACTTTTGACCATTTCAACCGGTTTATTTTTTTAGTCCTGGCATCCCCATCATTTGTGGAGATTTTTGGATGCACAATTGGCAGCATAAGACTGTGGTCCTATATAACCCGTATGTGTGAGGTTTTCGTAAGATCATTACTTATTATAAAATGTAAAAAGATAAAATTTTATATTCTTTTATTTCCAAACTTAAACTAGACTCGATAAATTACATTCAAGTCCAAGTGACTTGGACCCGACTCTAATCCAGATCTGACTTAGACCTAATCAAGTTGGGTCGGGGTCAAGGTCAAGGTCAGGGTCAGGGTCGACACGGATCCTTCCCACATTTATAACTCCTATTACCGATGGCCTCTATCATACATGAATTTAAAACTGTCACTTTTAATGCGGAGTTCTGACTACAACCAAAGACTCAAACATTTTTTTCTCAAAAATCCGACTTACTTCCTACTTGACTTTTGCTTCTTAAAAATTGGAACAAACAAGGGTTTGTTTCATAATCATTACAGGCAAAAACACTATGCCATGGGTGCATTTCATTCATCTTAGATTTCCCTTCTCGAATAAGGATTGAAAAATGTAGATCAATGTGGCCTCACATTGAAAAGGCCTACAATTTATCGTCTGATTTATGGTTTTAAAAAAAACAAATTGGGTTTTAAAAATTGTACATCTTGTATAACACATTATCTAGACAGTCTATTTTCTAAATTTTTATACTTTTATAGATCTGCTAGATCTACACCATGTTTTGAACTTTACGATTCATAATTAGGGTTAAAAATCAATTTTAAGGACATAGCAAGTTCGTGGTGAGGCGAAATACTATTCATTTTTGCCTATTGGCGTTTTTAATACTTTTTCTTATATATATATATATATATATATATATATATATATATATATATATATATATATATATATATATATATTGGATATATTGTATATAGATATCTATAGATTTCTATAGATATATATATATCTATATATATCTATATAAAATATCTATATAGATATTTATATCTATATATATATATATATATATATATTTATACAATTATATATATTTATAAATATATCTATATATATACAATGTATAAATTTATACAATTATATATATATATATATAAAAATATATATAGATATCTATAGATATATAAAAAATATCTATATATAATATATATAGATATATATTATATAGATATTTATATATATAGATATCTAATATATATATATATATATATATATATATATATATATATATATATATATATATATATATATATATATATATATATATATATATATATATATCTATATATATATATAAATATCTATATATAGATATAAATATCTATATATAGATATTTATATATATGCAATATATATCTATATAATATATAGATATATATAGATATCTATAGATATAATATATAGATATCTATAGATATAATAATATCTATAGATACCAATATCTATAGATATTCAAATCTAGATGGAATATATTATTAGAACTTGAGTAGTTTTATCAAAATATTTTGTAGGAACGAGTCTTTCGTTTATATAATTCAAATCGGCACTTGAATCTATCAAGGCCATGGATTGAAAATAATATTCATCGTTGACTATGATTTTTACTAAGGTATACCATTTTTTATTTAATATTTTATTGATTAAATTTAACTGAGGTTCTTGTTTATTGTCTGATGATTCTAGTTGATCTAATATTCTATCATTATTTAGTAATTCATCAAATTCTATTTCTTCAACTTCGGAATTATTGATCAATTCATTATTTAATTCTAATAACCTAATCCGATTTTTTAAATTATTAAGGTCAGTTTTTACCTCATTAACTTCATGTTTTAATTCAGCAATTGTAGGTTCTTTATGAATAATATTTTTCTGACCAATTCTTTTAAGAATTTCAGAGAAACTATATTCTTCTGGTGGTTTGATTAATGGAGTTGGTTTATTGTCACGCAGTCGTTAAAGACCATTTAGGCCAAGGAGAGCCGTTCAGGTCGTTCAAGACGTAAGAGGTTGACTAGAGTTATTATCCGTACCGATAAATGGAGAATTTTATTAAAACCTTATCTAATAAAACACTATCATCTTTTAAAAATACTCTAAGAGTAAAAAATAAAGAAGAAGTAGTTATTGAGAGCCATTAGAAATTCTTAAAATTTACTGTTAGATTATTTTTAGCTGAGTATAGTATTTATGAGATAAGATTATAATAAAATTAGTCATTTATACGGTAGTCCGAGAATTAAGACTCAATGTTGCTCAGTCGCTAAAGACCATTTAGGCCAAAGAGAGCCATTCAGGTCATTCAAGACATAAGAGGTTGACTAGAGTTATTATCCGTACCGATAAATGGAGAATTTTATTAAAACCTTATCTAATAAAACACTATCATCTTCTAAAAATACTCTAAGAATAAAAAATAAAGAAGAAGTAGTTATTGAGAATGTTGAACAACAAATTCAAAATTGGAATATACCCAAGGTCCCTATAACAGACGTATATAAACAAGGAAACTTTAATCTAAAAATTGGATACGCCATTAAAACCGTTGAACAAAGTTTACCTGTTCAGAATGAACAAGAAAATCTTCAACTCTTAACAAATAAAATTATACAATATCATAAAAATAAAGAATACCAATATCTTTATATAGGATTAATTGAGGTAGTTGTTAAGCCTTTAACAAGACTAGGATTAAACACTTCAATTCTACTATGCTTAAGAGATGAAAGACATAATAACTTCTCAGATTCACTATTAGGAATAATTGAATCCAGTTTATGTAATGGACCAATTTATTTTAATTGCTTTCCTAATTATGCTATATCATTACATGACCCTAATTTACTTAAAGTACTAACTTTAAATATTAAAACTCAAGGATATTATCACGGATCACAAAATATAGCTATCATCTATCGAATATATAATAAAGTAATGACTACTTTAAGCCCAAATGTTATACAAATAGATACGAAAGGACAAACTACTTTCTTCCCAACGAATACTGACAGATCAAATGTTACTATTCTTAAAATAATACAGTGGTCGCAAATACAACTTCCACAAGAATGGAAAATTTAGACTTCAAATCTAGCAATTAAAACCCCTCAAAATAATATTCCGAATCAAATAATTGAAAATATAGATGGAGAAGTAGAAATATTATTTAATACAAGAACTCTTTCTTTAAAAATAAAAGACGATAATTATCTTCCCTTGTCCAAAAATTCAGCCAAATTCCTATTATCTAGAAGATCTGTATCTAGTATATCCAGACCTGACACTGCATCATCCTCAGAACCTGAAATACAAGGATTAATTAGAACTCAGGATAATATACACAAACCTATGTATCACCCACTAAGTACTAATACTCCAGATCAAGATTTTCAATTATTAACATAACAAAAGGAAAAAAAAAAAGACTATACAAAAAACAATTATTTAAGTAAGAACAATAAAGACTTGCGAAATTGGTACTTAACTACGTTCTCAAAAGAATTAATACACATGACTCATAAAAAATATAATCGATTCTTGAAAAAAGAAAAAATAAACTTAGGATTTTTTGAATGGCTTAAAACTACGTTACTTTTAAAGGAGTAAAAATCCCTGAATTCAATAAACTTCATACCCTTGAAAATCAATATCAAACATATATTACAGATCAAAGGAAACAGATTCGAAGTATTCATCCTCCTGAAGAAAGTATAAAAATCCAAGGAAAGGATAAGCAAGAAGAATTAGAAACTATAGTCACTCCATATAAAACACTTCCTGGAAAACATTATCATAAAATAGAACTATTACCTCTTCTATTAGAGCAAACTAATTACACATATTTATATTTAAAAACTATAAGGAAACATACTACCAGAATATAAAATATTATCAGACAACCACAAGAAAAAATTGAAGAAAAGAAAAAAGCAATGTTATTTAAACCTCCTCCTCTAATTAATAAAGAAAGATTTCTATAAACATATGAAAATCTTGAAATGGATGGTGTAGATAATATATTGTAAACTACACTATTTTTCAGACTTGAAATCTTTTTATTTTTCATATTCATACATCTCAATCTTGAGATGATCAATCAAAACTACTTTTTTCCATTGAATTTTTAGGGGCATTAGTAGTTTTATATTATAAGGTTGCATCCTTATATAATCCTTTTCCATTTTTAAAAGGTAAGTTCTAAGTGGTAGAGAAATAAGTTTTTTTTTCTTTAAAAAATAGCTATCTAATAATTCTTAGATAGTTCCCAAAAAATTTGGGATCGAATAAAAATATCCCAAGTGGGTCAAGCATTCAATATTGCTCCCGTAGGAGCACATGCACAGCACTTATTTTTCATTTTTAAAATGCCTCTAAGTCTAAGCATAGTGTTCCATCACTAAAAAGGTCACAAGAAATGATGAAGACTTGGGGGATTGTGAGGGCAGAGGAGAGAGAAGAGAAAATGATTTTAAAGGCACATAAAATAAGTTGCATGAAACACATGGGCCAGAAAATTAAAGCTTACTTTTAGCAAAGGACAATGTTTTGGCGATATCTAAAGTCCATCTCTAAGTTTGTAAAAAATAAATATTACTTCCACTAAAAGTTAAAAGAAAAAGTTGGTGCAAGGTTGCAATATTAAAATGTAGAATTAAAGATGCATTTCAAAAATCCATCTTAATAGGTGCTTTAATTGATCGACAACGAGATGTATGAATATGAAAAAAAAAAAAAGATTTTGAATATGCGAAATAATGTATCTTACAACACATTATCTGAACCGTCAATTTTCAATATTTTCATATGCCAATAAATCTACTTGATTTGAATCATTTTTAGAGTTTAACATTTTATAACTAGAAATGAAAGTAGATTCTCAATCCATCCTAAAAAAGAATTATACAAAATTATATTTATAATAAAATTTAGAGATGCACTTTAATTGGATTGTTTAAAGTAGCAACCTTATACAAACCACACCCAAAATTAAAAAAGACAGTATTAAAAAAATAATATTTATATTTTTTAAAAAATAAAAATTCTAAATTTAGATAGTTGTATTATTGAACTCTCAAATTTTGAATTAAAAAGATATATTTTGTCGAGGTACTGTATAAAAATTGTGTGAGTCGACCAAACACTTTTCCTTGAGGTATGAGAGGGACGTACTGGGATTGAATTATTAGAGAGAGAGAAAGCATAAAAAGAAGATGAATGGTCTGAGACAAAACATTTAAAAAATGATTAGAGAGATATAGCTGAAAAATTGAAATAGGTTTCAATAAATTGAAGGGAAAAAATATATTTGAAGAAGCATTTATATTGCATAACGTGTAGAGTTAAGGTGAACCTAAGAGACCACCGATAAAACGGTTTTTTGAAATTGAAAAACTCTCTAATTGATCCTCTTGACATGGAGATGTATAAATATTGAAAACAAAAGTTTTTGAGTCTCAAAAATTGTACACGGTGTAAAACATGAACGTCTATTTTCAAAATTTTCATGTGTTCATAGATCTATCTGATTTAAACTATTTTTGAAGTCTAAAATTTTATGATTAGAAATGAAGATGGATCCTCAAGTCATTTTAAGAAGTTTTGACACCAAAATTGAATTTTATGATAAAATTTGCGGGTGCACTTTGTTTTAATTGTTTAAGGTTGCAACCTTTTTGCAAACCACACTCAATATATGGCCCACGCATAATTATCTGATAACATATTTTACTTGTAATACATCGGTAATTATTTTGTTGGGATATATTTTTTAAGGGAATAAAATTTTTCCGGAATGCATTGAAGAATTTTTTGTTTAATCAATTAATCAAGATTGGACCATTCGAATCGAGAGCCTTTTAAGTGAACTACAATGCTTTCGTCAGTTTAAAATATTAGCTTTATCTTAATGGAAAAGCATACAATAAAATTATTTATATTTGATATATAGAGGTCACATTTAATCTTGACTATTGGATGTAAAATTGAGCGGTACATTAACCAAGCTTTCTATGCTTCTCCTATCTAACATCGATTATGTATGGATGCTTGAGATGGCCCCAATCACAATGTCGCTTTCTATATTACTTTCTTTTGAATTTTTGTTCTATAAAATATTCAGATACCAAATTCGTTTGAATTCTTTTTCTACAAAATATTTTGATACCAAAATTTAAACATTCACTCCTCTCTTAAACTCGCACTTGTAAAAAAATATAAAACAAATATTTTTAATAAAATAAAATGACCAAAATACCTTTAAAAGCTTCAAGAGGTGTTTTGATTATTATATTTTATTAAAAAATTATTCTTAATATCTATTTAGGTGCTCCCTATTGAGAAGATGACACGTACCAAATTTCATACACATACAAGTTGTAATAAAACACTAAAAATAAAATAACCTGAGACATCGGATTTAGATCAAGTCGTGAGTGGCTCACTTGATCTAAATGCGTGCAGTTGGCATACGGATGCATCCGTAGCTGTAGAGGTAAGGTGCACCTTCAAATTTTATCATGATATATAATTTTGATGTAAAATGTTATTATGATTATCTCAAAATCTATTTTTATATCTAATTATAAAATTTTAAAATTCAAAAATGGCTAAAATCAAGTAGATCTATAAACAAATGAAAATCTTGAAAATAGACGGTGTAGATAATATGTTGTAAAATGCACTATTTCTTAGACTTAAATTTTTTTTATTTTTCATGATCATACATCTCGATGTCATCGAGATGCTCAATCAAAGGGTTTTTCAACATTAAAGCCACCATTTCAGATGGATTTTTGAGGTGCATCCGTAGTTGTACATTATAAAGTTGCATCCTTATATAAACTTTTTCGGATCTAAATTGGATAGATGGATGGATGGGAGGACGTGTAATCTTCTAATTGAAACCTTTCCCGTTAGAAAATACATCAAATTTTGTTATTTTTGTTTTTGAAAGTTTTTTTTTATACTCGTCTTTGCCATAGTAAGGAGGATTATCAAAACCTCGAATTTTAAGTCAAAATCGAAGTCTAGGATGATTACGGAAAGAGGACTCGTATGAATAGATGTGTCGGCGGATTGTGTTGAAACCTTATCGAAGCGTTGAGGGCTATAAAAAAAGCAAAAAGGACCTTTGTCCCTAACTGAAAAAGGAAAGCAAGACAGGGGTATTTCCGTCACCTCTGCATGTTCACAGGGAGGTGGCTTTGTCCTCATCCGCCCAACTGTTGACGCATCCTCTCTCTCGCCCTTGTCCTCAAGGAAGAAAGTTTGTACGAGTGCGAGGCTCTATCTAAACAATCAAATTAGAGCGCACATCAACATTTTCAGTTGTTTTTATGCTCAAATGTCCTCAAATTAATTATTTCGACTTCAAAATATATAGATAAAAAAAAAATATAGATTTTAATTTTTAAAAATAGTATGTCTTCTAAGGTATTTTAAGACCGTCGATTTTCAAAGTTTTGAAGTTTTCACATATCTGTTCCATCTAAATTAGACTATTTTAATTTTTATAATTAAAAATGAAAATATATGCTAAAGCTATCGCAAAGTTTAAACCACATTATTTTTTAACGCTATTTGAAGGTGCAGTCTACTTTGATTGTTTAGACCCACGCCACTGCTCTATACAAACCGGACCTTTTTGCGAAAGTGTCGATCTCTATCTCAATCTTTTTATTCCCTCTTTATCTAAAGACCTTATCTCTCTCCTCTCAACTCTAACCTTTTCTATCTTTCTTATTTCTCTCCACCTTTTTCGCTCGCTTTGTGTCCACGTTAATCTAAATTTAGGAAAATTAAGATTTTCCACGTCACTCTCTATCTCTCTCTACAAAAAATTCCGACTCTAATCTCCCTTCATATTTCCGACACGCCATCTCCATTATCCATTCACCATTCTCTCTTCAATAATAATCAATCCCCCCCCCCCCCCCCCCCCCCTCTCTCTCTCTCTCAATAATCAATCTCTCCAATAATTAAATTCCTGCTCTCTGACAAGCAATCTCTACAACCTTCTCTTTCTGTCAACAACCACTGCGTCCCCCCCCCCTCTCTCTCTCTCTGTAACCACTTCCACTCTCTACATAAATTGCTCCCCCTCTCTCTCTGCTGTCATCATCCCCACCCTTTCCAATTTCTAGTAAGCAGCCTCTCTTTCTCTCTCCAGAAAGCTCCCATTCTCAGAGAAACAAAACAGAGAAGCACAATAAACAAACCCTCCCCCCCAACCAAAAAAACCAAATTCAAATAAGGAGAACCAAAAAAACCCAGAAAATCCAAAACAGAAATTAACTGCGCGCCCCTCTTCGTCATCAGATGCTGGTGCATAAATCCTCCACATCACGAAGCCCTATCCATTCCATTCAAAACTCTGACTCCCCCTCTCCTCTTACGCAACAAGAAACTACTCTCTCTCTAGAAATTTGGGCCTTTCTCTCTCTAGAAATTTGGGCCTTTCTCTCTCTCTAGAAATTTGGGCCTTTACGCGTCTCTCTCTTTCTCTCTCTCTCACATTAAGATTTTATAGACCACCTCTCCTATCTTTAGAAATCAGTGTTTCAGAGATCACGCATTTTGGCGAAGATGAGGAGGGCATTGACACAAGAAGAACAATCTAGGGTTTTCTATGAGCTTTGCGCTCTGGTTCTTAACCTTTTGAGGATGCCTCCTGTTCCATTGGAGTGCTCGTCTTCGAGCACTGGAAGGGCTCAAGTGGGCTCGAGAGGGGTTCGGGTGGGTTCGGGTCAAAGGGTTAGGGTTACAGCAGCTGGTGTGGCCTCTCTCTCCCTAGGAATCTCTTTTGCTTTGATGCTTTGTGGGTCATTGACCTTTGTGATTGGGGTTCTTTTGATTCCATGGGTTCTTGGCCTGGTTATGCTCTTCTATTTTGTGGGGATTGTTTCGAGTTTGTCGGGATTGGGGAGGGCGATTCTTCGTTCGGGGTCAAGCCATCATGGATCGAGCAAGGAGGTGCCTGGTAAGAGATTTTTCTTAATGGTATTTGTTTTTTAATTTTTTTAAGAGCTTTTCTTTGTGTGGGTTCACTGATTTCCTTAATGAATCATTCCTTTTCACGTTTTCTTTCCTTGTGGTTTTGAGAAATTCTTAATTTTATGGCAATTTGTGTGATGTGGAGAGACGTAATGTGTGGTTTGCTGAGTTGTTGATTTTTTGTTTTGATTTCATTTGCTTTATTGACTTTCCAATTTTGGGTGGGATTGTGGAGGTTTTCTATCGTTGCATTTTTGTCTTTTCTTCCATTACATGTGATTGAATTGTTGTGGATGTTTTCTGAATAGGAGTGTTTCATTTTGGTAGTTAAAGTTCTGGTACCAAGATGTGGAGCCAATTCTTCATTTGCTCTTCTTTTTGTTCTGGTTTGTAAAAAATCTGGTCTTTGTTTTGCTTCTTTTTAAATTGGATCGATTAAAAAAAATTTGGTTGTGTTTTGCTTGATAGATTATTGAATATGGTCTACTCAGTTAAATGAGTATTTTTTAGTTCTAAATTGCAAATGGAGATTTGGGGATCGTTGTTAGGTTGCAATTTCTAATTCCTGGTGTTTCAGTGTGACTTTTGTTTTTTTTAACTCAATTATAGAGGATTTTCATAAAGGAAAAAATTTAAATAAGGTTGACACCTTAAAATGTAGAACTAAGGTGCACCTCTAAAATCTTTTGTAAAAGGTTGTTTTGATGTTGGAAAAGATCTAATTGATCATCTCGAAATTCGAGATGTGTAGATATGGAGAAAAAAAAAAAGAAGATTTCAAGTCCTAAAAATGGTACATTTTGTAATATATTATCTGGACCGTCTATTTTCAAAATTTTCATTTGTATATAGATCTGCTTGATTTGAACCATTTTTTGAGTTGAAAATTTTATGATAATATATAAAAATAGATTCTCACACCATCCTGAGAATTTTTTACACCAAAATAGCATCTCATGACAAAGTTTGAAGGTGCACCTTACTTTGATTGTTTAGGGTTGCAACCTTATGCAAACCACACCCTTTTTTTCAATATCAGAAAGCATACAAAATATAATTATGCATAGCAAAGCTCAGACACTCAACAGATGTTAAGATGACATCTCAAAAGATCTTCTGATGACTCTCCACATGAAGAAAATGCGAATCCCTACTAACTTTTTGTTTCGAGAGGGTATAGGCGTCTTCATTGATGCTTTTGTATTGTCTTGATGGGTATTTTGGCAAGTGGGAAGTATGTTGTGCAATACATTGGTCCCATTTTACCCCATGGTTTGTTCCCCTGACCCCTGTTGATACAGATATACAAACATAAATTTTGGGAATGTAGATGGGCTGTTCTTTTTATCATTTAAGATATTTTCATTGCTTTTATTCTTCTTCTCTTTGGATGGCCAAGCTCCACCAATATATATTTATGTATCAATCGATCTTTCTATACATCTATATATCTATTCATCCATGCACAGTTTCCTTTTGGTGCCCCTTCTGGCCTCATCATCTTTGCCTGCTCTTTATCTGTGCAAATGCATAGTTTACCTGCACATACAAGATGCCTTTGCAGCTTTCATTTCAATATGCCGTTCCTGATGCATGTAATGAAGTGCGACCTCCTTTAGGACTCTGTCAATGTTCCAAGAGTCTTGTTTTCTTTGTTGGTCAAGTGATGATGATTGGGATGGTTGGTAGAGACAGCACTCATTACATTGGAGGATTGAATACCAATGTTTAGAGCTTGCATGTTGAAAATAGGTTTATTATACTTTGTCTATTTTTGTCTTGATGCATTCTCCACTTGTGTACTTTTTAGTTGGCAGTTTTTTCCTATTTTCTCCATGCAAACTTGCCGGTGAAATTGTTTAGTGGGAGAATTGTTCTATGGGTTTCTCTGTGAACCAATGAGATTGTAAATTTCCATTAATTATTGTACATTTCATTATAATCTTAATAACTACATGGCCATCGATGTTTATTTCATCATGTTTCTATAGATGGTTCTCTTTTTATTTTTTTTAAAAAAGTTTCTTTAGATGGTTACTTATATTTTAGAAAATAATACATATACCAATACATACATTTGGTGTACGTATTTTACATGAATATCTTTAAAGTTTATTTCAAACCTCTAATCGCATTGAAATTTGATTGTGTTTTTTTTAAAGGTACCTTTGTTTTATCTTTTTTATCTGCTCATGACCTTTTATAGTGATGAGTACCAAGACGATAGGTGTTCAGGTCAACAACTTAACTTGCCCAACAAGTTTTATCTCTAGTGAAATCAACCATCATCTTCAGGGTCTGATTCATGACTTAGCAGCAAAGGATGACAATAGTTGGCTTGGCTTGGCCCATGTGTTGGTTTTGATGTGATGGTTTTTATTTTCAGTTGTTCTTGATTTTCTATCAATCATTATAACATTTCTCTAGACTATGATTTTCCTGAATTGTCTGTGAGGCATTCTGCCATTGTATATCAATAGAACATTAATTATCTATGTATCTAAAACCATAGGATAGTAGATGAATTTTCTCGTTCTTAGGCACATGCAGTCTTGTCAATTGTTACTGGTTTGGCACATTGAACTAGTTCATCCTAGACAATTAGCAACCAAAAAAGTGGGTTATTAAGTCAGAGGGCCCTGCCTGCCCAATATATCATGTTTGCCTTATCAAAATTTTTGGAAGTCTTGACATAAGAAAAAACTAGTGAAAATTGTTAGTTCTTGTAAGTTGTATGATCCAGTTAGAAAAAAATATTGGTCCCGTTTTCATGCTTGAGTGTTTAGGCATAGTGTATGTACTCAATGTTAAAAAATTCAACTGCCCGGCTTAATAGGCGGCCAAAGCCTTTCCCACCTGCAAAAGGGCCTAGGCGGGGTGCCTAGGCATTTTGTGCCTAGTCGTCTGTCTAGGCGGCCGCCTAGGCATCACCCAGTGCCCTTTGGCGAGGGTGGAAATATGCCCTCCGTCAAGGAAAAACTGTCATCCCCCCCCCCCCACCCACCCACCCCAGATGGGGGGAAAGGGTTTGGGGCGGCATTGTAACCCCCCAAAATCTACTTTGCTTTCATTTAAGAGAGAGAAAAAGTCCCTAAACACAAGATTTTTTGAGATTTTTGAAGATTGAAAATTTTCTTGAAGATTTTGATTTCTTACGAAATCAAAAAGTAATCAACCTGGTACTTTTTGTGGGTCGATTTGGTTGTGAAAGAATGATTTTGACTCTCACCAGTCATCAATTTGAGTCAAGATCTAGTGCCATATTAAAAGGTTCGTATATTTTAGTTTTTTTTTGTTTATGGTTTATATTATAGTCTTGAATGTTTGGTTTAGTGTTTTTTTTAGCCCCCTTCTTTGTTTTTTTGTTCTTGTAAATTATTTCAAGTTTAGGATTGTATTTGTGGCCCATATTCTTGATTGAAAAAGGATCAATAATGTATCTTTCTTTTTTTGTTTGGATTTTGTTCTTGTATTTTTATTTTGAGTAAATAAAATAAACATTCTTGTAAATATTCCATAGTGGCATTTTGCTAAGATTGTGTAACCCAATCTTAGTAAAATCTCTAAAACTTAGTTGAAATGGTTTATTTGTATGTAAGTTTTTTGTTTGGTTTCTTGTTCTTGTATTTTTTTTCAAAGTTAATTTTTGGATTTGTGCCTTATATTTCATAGTGGGTTTTTGTTTATGTTTAGTTCATTTTACCGAGATTGGGTAATCGAATTCTCTAATGATCAATTATAAAGCAATTCTATTTTTAATGAAGTTTCAATTTGTTTTCACTTTTCAGGTTTTGATTAAGTGAAGATTTCTTCTAGTTCTAACAAACAATTTGATGCTGGGTGGAAATATGGCTCGTGCTCTAATCCCAATGATAAGAATTATACGGAGCGCAGATTTTTTACAAAGGAATACAATGCCGACATTAATAGATTGAAGAAACATCAATTTCTTTTTCTTTTTCTTTTTTTATTTGACTTTTAGACTCTTAAATAATTCAATGGCAAGTAGATATTTGATATATGTATGAAATATGGTGTATCAGGGACTTTGATAATGTGTTTTACTAGTATTTCTAAAAAACTAAAGTATCTAAGATCATTTTGAGGCAACTAAACCCCTCTAAACAGCTTCCTGGGGCCTAGAGCCCTACGTTTCCTAAAACAGGCCGCCTAGTGAACTAGGCTTCTGCCTAGGCGGCCAAATCTATATTTTTCAACATTGTATATACTTGTTTGCGGCCCATGGCGCAAAGGAGAGAGAAAGATCTGCTTCTTTCTTTTGGGAGTTAGGTTGGATTTAAAAGGAGAGAGAAAGATGTGGATGGGGTTTTCCATTGGAAAGAGACATTGAATTCCTTTTCCTGCGCGATTGGATTTACATAAGAGACAGGGATAAATGGTATTCAAGTTGTAGACAGATAATCAAGGTCCAAGTTAGTTTTCTGCTACTGACAGATGCGGATTATGCCTATAAACTGTATTAGGAGACAGAATTGCCACCTTGATTAGAGAGGACCGGTTGCACCAAGGGGCTTGTGAAACATGCTCATGCATATCACACAAAATTTCACCTTGATTAGAGAGGACCGGTTGCACCAATGGGCTTGTGAAACATGCTCATGCATCTCACACAAAATTGCCACCTTGATTAGAGAGGAGATTGAATTTCAGATCCATCTGGTTTGGTTATATGGATTGTAGAATTGGTCCTTAGAAAATGGCACTTTATCAATCACTCTTCGCAAGTCTGCTTTGTGGCACCCAATACGGTCCCATTTAATGTTGCCAGGCTGGTTCATCACAATCATTACCGTATCATTTATCCCTAATGAAACCGATGGGCACTTGGCCCTATTAAAACCAATGGGTCGCCCTACAGGGACAAGTACTTATCTTTCACAAAACTAAAAACCTCCCAACCACCTCCTCCTCCACCCTGTGTGAGCGGGCTTCGCTCGCACAAATTCTTTTGTCATCTCCATTTGAAGGTCAATTTATTCATCTATTTGATCTTATCCTCGTGTGACTCACTCTCTCCTTCTATCTCTCTTGGTGTGCATGTGTATGTGTGTTTGTGTGTGTCTCCCTCTGTTTAAAAGTTGAAACCAAGATCATTTTGGTGCTATATTGTGGGGAATGAGATTGGGTGCCAATTCGAACTTGATATTGGAGGTATTTTTAGATTCTTGATTGCATTATTGTTGAGTTAGAACTTGTCCTTTTATTTCTTAATAGTCATTGAGAACTTAACTTTTTGAATGTGCCAGGCTGGTTCATCCCAATCATTACCTTGTCATTTAGTCCCAATAAACCGATGGGCACTTGGCCCTATTAAAATTGATGGGTCGCCCTATAGGGACAAGTACTTATCCCTCACAAAACTAAAACCCTCCCAAGCACCTCCCCCACCTTGTGTGAGCGGGCTTCGCTCACACGAGTTCTTTTATCATCTCCTTTTGGAGGTCAATTTATTCATCTATTTGATCTTATCTTCATGTTACTCGCTCTCTCCCTCTCTCTCTTTTGTGATCTTATCTTCATGTTACTCGCTCTCTCCCTCAAACACTTTTGTGTTTTCCCTCTGTTTAAAAGTTGAAACCAAGAACATTTTGGTGCCATATTTTGGGGGATGAGATTGAATGATGGTCTAATTCGAACTTGATATTGGAGGTTGTTTGTATTCTTGATTGCATAAGTGTTGAGTTAGAACTCTTCCTTTTATTTCATAACAGTCAATTAGAACTAAACTATTTTAGGGAGCGGAACCTTTTTTCTTAATGATTGTTTTTTGTTGGTTATATTATTTTCGGTTGGCACTTGCATTCCATTGAATGATGATACTTACTGGTGTCTTCTTTTTCTTAGCATCATGGGATTTAACTAAAGCACTAATCTACTCAAAATTGGTTTTAATCGAGAGTTAATTTCAATAGCTGGGAACTTTTAATTCTGTGAGCCCCTCTCATAGAGCCATATATGAGACCAAGTTCTCCTTGGGGTGTAGTGTTCTCCAAATTTTGTCTGCTACTACATAATTAAGATTTGATTATATATCACACCAAGGAAACACCTTTAAATGAAACCCTCTCTTTGCATAACTTTGATGGTGCCTCTAGTTAGGAAAGCATGCAGTACAGCATATGCCATAGACTGTCATGGTACACACAAGGCCCATCCTTCATTTCAATGTCTACTCTCAATGGACTGTGGGGATTAACCATATGTGTAAATGTGCATCATTGAATAATTCATCAAGAGACACACATGGAACTCAGGTTACCAATGGTTCTAAACCTTGGATGCGAGAAATTGTCGTAGAAGTATGGGTTTGGGAAAAATGGAGGAGGGATGGATCTCACCATTTGGAGAGAGTTCCATTTGCTTATTCTTTTTTCTTTCTTTCACTGCATAAATTGTGGCTGCATTTTATGTATCACTTTCTTCCCTATGAAGAAACAAGATGAAATTCTTGGACTAGGGTGCTTTCCAATACCTCTTTAAGGTGCTTCTTAGATAGTAAACTCGTTATAATTCACTAGGATTAGCACTCGATTTCATTATTTTTATGAGTTGGTTATGATGCTTTTTATGAGATGGCAATGATGCTTTATTTATCTGTAATAGATTTGAAAGTTTCTATTTTACTGGAAATGCTTTTCTAGCTTTTATTGAAGCTTAAAAATGGGAATGTGTGATTGAGAGAGAGAGAGAGAGAGAGATGAGCCCACGTACTGGCATGAACTCAGGATTGGGAAATGGAATTTGCAGGATAGCTCTAAAGATTGCTGGTTGCCTTCATGGGATGCCTTCTCAGGGAGTTTTAGAGGTGTTGTTTTCCTTTGTTCTTTTTCCTTTTTCCTTTACAGGGATGAGATCTGTTACAGTTCAAATGAAGATTCAGCCTAAATGGGAAAGATGGAACATGTATCTGTGAATATAGTAATTTGTTGACTTATCAGAGAAGAAAGGAAGTTTTTGTTGGTAGGAAACAAACATTTTTCATTAGTATCAGCTCAGAAGCTCCACAGCCTCCCATTGAGTGGTGGTTTCTTATTACACTAATATGTAAGCCATCAACTTTTTACAATGAATTCACCTTTTCTCTCTCTCTCTCGATCTCGATCTTGAGCTGCTTATGATGCTAAGAATTGGAACCATTTATTCATCTACAGCTTTGGAAGTGGAAGTTACGCAGCGTCTTTTAGCTTACTTTTGCTTCGCTTGATGAAGCTTGTAAATTTTTTAGGACTATGGGATTCTTGCTTTTGAGGAAATCACGTAGCTGTGAATTAAGTCATTTTATAGTAGTTTTATCTGTGAATAAAGATAGCCTTGTATGTACTCTAACCATATGCGTACTATATGAGTGTTTATGTACGCTAAATGAATGATAATATTTTGTCAGCATCTTATATGGGATGTAATGTGTGGGTGGTGCATATACGTTTCTCCATTTGCAATAGTGAGATTTTTTTTTTTGGAAAAGTATACAATGGGACCATTTGTCTTTTGCTACAAAGTGGTCACAATTAATCTTGACTATTGGATGTGAAATTAGATGACTATATTTGTTTCATTGATCAAGCTCATGCTTCATACAAAGTTTTTTCAAACTTTATGGCACACCCAAACTATCTGAAGTTGTAAGTAATTGTGATCTCATTGTATAAAAAATGGTCTCATTGTATACACTCCCATTTACTTTACTTTAGGCTGTCATTTGGATCTCTTAAAAAAGATTATTACGTTATGACCCATTTACTTTAGGCTGTCATTTGGATCTCTTAAAAAAGATTATTATGTTATGATATCCTAAGGAGATTTTGCCCCTTTCGTCACGTTATGATTTTCTAGGGAGATTTTGCCCATTTGTCCTTTTGATCTAAAATTTGGATGGAAATTTCTTGTTTTGATCTATTTTAGGTGTAAAATAAGAAATTATTTTATATTTCTTAGAACCAAATTAAAATAAAAAATAAAAAATAAAACGAATGTGTAGGTCTTTGGGGTCTTTATATGTGACACTCTTGCACTCTGGCCCTCTTTGTTAATCCGACTCCTTAACTCTCTCTCTTCTCATCAAGAAAACGTATTTTATTTCTCATCTAATATCTCTGCCTCTCTATTTACATCAATCTTTTTATTCGTTCGTCTCACTCTAGCTATTTTCTTCTATGTCTACGATGCTTTCAAGAGATTCCTTGCATTCAATTTTATTTCCATGTAAAAAGGTATCTTCAAGTTGAAGTAATAAAAACCTATTAGGGCAAATATATTTTACAGGAGTTTGTTTTTTTTTGGAAAGATTTTATAGAGATCCCTAAAAAAAAAAAAGAAAAATAGTAATAACCTCTCTCATTTTTCCTATGGGACTGCATTGACGTTTAGAAGTACATATCAGTCCACCCCCTCACTTTCTTCCCCGTCTTTTGTTATCTTTTACCTCTTATTGATTACAAAAAAAACAAATTTATCCCGATTCTCTCTCTCTTGACCTTCACAAAGGCGAGATCTATTAAGGAAAAAAAAATTCTTTGGGGCAGTTAGTGATAAAGAAGGAAGAAGAGAAATATTTGTTAAAAAAGAAAAAAGTTGAAGAGAAATATGTGGGGCTAAAATAATACATATTTTTAAAAAATTAATGTAAAAAATTAAGGCTGTACGACAAGAAAAGCAAGACCCGATAGGAAAAGTAGGAGAGACTACTATGATATTAAAATGTTTTTCGAGGGATCCATATAAAATTTTTTCTTGTTTTTCAGGCAATTTTTCTCAGGAATCCAAATAGAACCAATATTTTTAATTATGTTAGAGAGAGTATTGCGGTCCATAGTCAAGATCATTGTCAACGTTGCCAAGTTAATTAAGCGGAAAGAATTTCCTTTATAATTGGAAAATGTAGCTTTAAGAAATTCCCATTGAGAAAAAATAGATTTTTAAGATTTTTTAAGTTTTTATAGATTCGTTCGATCTAGAGGTTTTATACAAACCGCACCCATTATGCTTTAACCCATAAACTGGTATTGAATCACAACGATCTCCAAGTAGCTTCCAATAAACGGGAATCACAATTTGCATCACCCCAGGCACTATGATTATATTTATTTCATCATCATCATGACTTTTTTTTCAATTAACTTAGACCGCCAAACTTTACAAGTAATGGTCAACCAACATTTTATTTCGACTCCATTCAAACCCTGCTCTATGCTGCTAACTTAGTGCTAGGCCTAGCCTCTTCGAACCTAGCCCTACAAATGTAGGGCCTAAGCAACTGTAGCCAATACCGACACAATCCCTCCTTTTTTATTGTTTTTCTTTTAATTTTTTTTATATGTTTGAATTTGTTTAGAGTTAACAACCCTTCAAAATACAAAAGTTAAAATTAAAAAAAGTTGTGCTAGATTTATTTATAAAAAAAATCTTTTTATTTTATTTTAATAGATAACTTAATCATTAAGTAACAACAAATTTGAAATTTTACAAAAGTACGATGACATTTTAAAAATTAGTGTCTTGAAATTTTATTTATTTGTATAGCGCTTTTATCTTTTCAACTTTACATTTTTCAACTTGTTCAACTTTACATTTTGTGAAGATGACAAAATAACCTGTATCTTCTAGTAATATTTAGAAAGTTGTCATTACTTAATGCTAGAGATTTCACAAAAAGTAACAATTTTTTTTTAAATACACTACAAAATTAATAAAGAGAAAAGTTTCTATGCTTCTCACAAAATTAGTAAAGGGAAAAATTTCTATGCTTTCTCTACAACATAGAAGTTCTATCCTATGCCTGCCATCCAACCATCTAATTTTGATCAAAAGAGTAACTCACTGTGCATTATCCTCCCTCTGCCATCCAGCCATCCAATTTTGATCACGAGAGTGACTCACTGTTTGACATTAGATCGGACGTCTCAAAGTATTTTATTTTTAGTTTTTTTTATACAAATTGTATGAATATGAAATTTGATACATACCATCTTCTCATTGAGGCGTACCTATAAAAAATATTAAATATAATTTTTTGATAAAATATAATAACCAAAATACCCCTTAAAACTTTTAAAAATATTTTAATCATTTATTTTATTCAAAATAATTTTTATATATTAATAGAGGAATGGATATCCAAAAATTGGTATCAAAATAATTTATAAAAAAAATTAAAAATAAAATAATATAAAGACAATTGGGGCCATCTTAATCTTCCATTTAGAATGAAATATAAATGAAAGGTTGGACAAAGGAGATGATAAAACTCCTGTGATGCAGAAGTAGCGTAGAAAGCTTCGCCATTAACGAATCCACCAATCGCAACTCTCTCGACCTTGAACCTTGCAATTTGGAGGCTTGTGAATTTTAAATTATTTGGCTCGGCGAGGCCCTTACTCATACTGGAAAGACAAAAAAAGATTAGCTTTCTTCTTTTTCCTTAATAAAAGGAAAAGGAAAAGTACGCATAGGTGGAGGATAAGTTCCCCAGTGGTTGTGGTCCTTTCCTGTACTACTAATAATGTGCCCCTCATCTTTTACCTTTACCAACGTTATCAATTCCTTTTTCTTTTTTATCAAAAACTGTTTTATTTTTAATTTTAAAAAGCTTAAATGCTCCCTCTCTTAATGCTCTAAATCTCCATTCTCTCTCTAGAAATGACCCCAACCTCTCTCTAGAAAGACCTCCAGTGGTCACTCTCACTACAAACACCTACAATGGTCTCTCTCTTCTTGAAAGGTGCCTCTCTCTCTCATAAACACCCCTCTTCCACATAGTCCTTCATCTCTCTCTCTCTCTAAATAAGCATTATAACCATCAAATTAAAACAATGAAAAGTAGAGCGAGAAAGAATAGCCAGTCTGCTGAATTCATCCAGAAAAGCCATAACAATATTTGAACAATAAGAGGCATATCAGATTTCTTTAACACTTAATACAAAAATAAAAATACTTAACAAACTAAGGAAACAGCAACAAATTCGAAAGGGCAAAGACCCAAAACACAATTATCACAACCCTCTTCCTACACATACAAAATGACAGAGAGATAAAGAGAGGGAGAGAGAGAGATGGCCTTACAATTAAGGCCATTCCCGTATTGTTACCGGAACTTTCAGCAAGGAATCAGCCATAAACAGGGGCTTTCTCTCTCATAGCATCGAGCATGGCGACCTACCCTGTATATATATGAACACCGATGGCGATCAGAAAGATGGTGATGAGACCAAAGTAAATAATGGTGTGAACCAGAATGGAGATCCCGCTCGTCTGAAAGTTCCCGAACTCCACAACCCTGCTCTTTCCTGGAAGCTGAAATAGCAATCCAGGAGATAACAGAACAAAAAGCACCACCGCTATCACCACAGGCCCCCAATCCGCCATGGCTATCTCTGCAACTCCAAAACCCTCACCCTATTTCTTGTCCAAACCTCGAACCCTACCGCCTGACTCGTCCTGAAGCCTTGCAAGGCAGAAGCCCAAACCCTAAGCGCTTCTCAAACCGTGGAACGTAAAAAAATCCTATCCCCGCGGTATTTTCAAACCCTAGGTCCGGAGACTTAGAGAGACAAAACAGGCAGGCACAGAGATGTAAGGTAAGATAGGGACAAGGAAGCAGCCGTGGAAGAAGAGCGCTCAATTTATATATGGATGAAATTTCTATACGGCCTAGGCCCTATGAAAACTAACGCACGTTAAATCCTCGTATGGAAAACCACGAAAATCTCCATGCCACTAAAATCAATTTCTAACTCCCTAATAAAATTTGATACTCAAAATTATTTTTAGGGCAACGTAGGCTGTCTATATGATTTATTAAAAAGTCACGCTTCCTATGTTTTCCTCACAATATAAAACTTATATACCTCCTCTTATCCAACCATCCATTTTGAATTGAGGGTTAAGATTGCTCCAATCACAATGTCACATCTCTATACTATTTTATTTGTAATATGTTTTTATAAACTATTTTGACATCAAATTTTGTGCGTCTAATCTTCTATTAAACTCCCACTATCAAAAAATATAAAAAAAATATTTCTAATAAAATAAAATAACCAAAATATTTTTTAAAGTTTCAAAATTTTTGTTGGTCATTATATTTTATCAAAAGAATTATTTTTAATATTTTTTATAGGCGTACCGAATACGTACCAAATTTTATATTTATATAATTTATATAAAAAAACTAAAAAAAATATTTGGAGATGTCGGATATAAAATCAAACAGTGAGTAGCTCTCTTGATCAAAATTGGGTGGTTGGATAACAGGAAAAGCATAGATCTTCTATGATGTAGAAGAAGTATAGAAATTTTTTCCTTATTAAAATACATACAATTTTTAAAGTTTGGAATCTTAATTTTTGTCGGGTTGATCAATGTAAAAATTTTATAGTATTTGAATTAAAATATTTGATGAGTCACTATGTGAGGCTTTACTTGTTTTAATAGAACTGTCAAACTATTTTGCTTTATAAATTGATTAAAAATTAAGGGAATATGGGAGGACATCGTGGGCAACGCCAAAAGCACCGACCTCCACAACGTGCAGTGTTATCGGGTGACACGTGGCAATACAGCATTCGAGGTTGGGCCTCACCAAAAAATTGTCTATTTTTTCCAGTTTTTTGTGCTAAGCCACCGAAAAACATAGGTGTCGATACTAGTTTTTTGTGGCGAGGAAACGCTCCCGCGGGAACGAAGAATCTTTTGAATTTTTTAGTGCACTCTGTTTCTATGCGGCCACGCCCGCACATGTAGAAATGACGGCCTATTAAATCTATTTTTGAGACGGAGTTTTTGAGGACATGTAAGAAATCATGACTATGAAAAAATAAGTAAATTTTAAAAATTAAAAATAATAATTACAGTAAAACAATGGGACCAATAGTTTCCATTTTTTTCGTTTTTAAATGGAAGACCTACTTGAATTTATGGATGCTTTTAACACTTTTTTTGGGCTGCACATGCAGTCATGCGATCCAGCCCGCTCGAAATAATTTTCCTTTTGCAAAAGGTCAGTGAGTTTTCAACTTTTGATGAAGTAAAGAAATTCCCCTTGTCATAGTTGGAGTGAATTTATTTTCCGGGTTTTTACAGTTAAATAGTAGAAGGATATATTCTTGCCTTGTGTGATTTGGTCAGGAGACTTGATGCGTGAGCGTGAGGGTCCATGACTTGCCAGCTTTGGAAGCGGGTATTCACGTGTCTCGCAAATCGCAATCGAGACGAAGTGAAAGCATCCATCCTGGTGGGTTTGCTCTAGAAGAGGAGAGAGAGTTTCGATTTTGTTATATTCAATTCCTACTTTTATCTTTATTGAAGTCCTCATTCAATTAGGCCTCCCTCTCTCTCTCTCTCGCTAACAAGGGCAATTCATCTCTCTCTAGATGCACAAGGGTGGCAACAACCTTGTCCTGGCCTGGCCCGGCCCTTATCCCCATGGGGCCAGCCCTGGCTTGGCTCTATTAGGACCGGGATAGGCCGGGTTGGACCAAAACTAATGGAAAAAAGTAAAAGACAAAACAAGAGAAAAAAGAAAAAGGTTGTGTCGGGCCAAACAAGGTCGCCACTATTTTTTAGGGCTGGGTTGTCCTGGCCCAGCCCTTTGCACAAGGCATGCTTCCACATCTTGGATCCCTTTCAACTTTCAAAAAATCCATGATCCAGATCAGAACTGGCTGATTTGGCTTGGGAATCATTCCGACCAATCCGAATCCCATAATATATAGGGAATTGGCCAGTTCGCCCATGAATAAGCCAGTACCAGCCAGTCCATCGCGATTCTTTAATAGAATCGAACGATTTTGTTATAGAACTGGTACAAATTGGCTCCACCTTTTTTAATCTTTTTTATTTTTTAGTCGTTGAATTGGCTGGTTCGGCCGATTCTAGCTGGTTCTAACTGCTTATCATAGAACTGGCGAGTTCATTTAGAGAACTAGCCAAGACAGGTCCGACTTAATTCCTTTTAATTTTTTAACTTTTTATAATTTTTTCAGACCGTCGATCCAGCGAACTAGGTTAGAAATCTAGAGGGCCAATCAGGTTCATCAATCCATTTTCCTGAACGTTGCTTTTCAAGCTTTTGCTTCCCCCTTCTCGGTTCGTTTGTAATCCTCCTCTCTATCTCCCTTTCTCTTTCTCAAGTTCTAGAGCAGCTCGAGGCCTTGGTTGCTGTCATCATAAACGGTGGTACTTTATTGGGAAAATTATAGGTACTTTTTAAAATGTATTTTGTAGATATCTCACTTTCAATACTTTTTATATACACCTTAATTCAATTAATATATATTTATTTTTATACCCCTAATCAAAAAGTTTATATGTTAAAAACTAAACTACCATTTCAATCTACCCTTGCTTTTTAAAACTCTCTCTCTCCACCCAAAATGGGAAAGTGCGATCCAACACAGAAGTATGCTCGATCGGTAGTGAGGCTTTTGGAATTTGAAGCGAATTCAGTCCAACATACTGTTATGCCGGACTGCTAGATCATCTTTCGGTCCGGCATAAATGGGTACCCGAATGGCTTCAGGTTTCAAATTTCAAAAGCCTCTCACATTTTTCATTTCTTTTGCCCTGGTCGGACAAGAAATGTGTTGGACTAGAAGAAAATAACAAAAAATGCGGTATGACATAAAATATGTTGGACCGGTTTGTAGCTTCTGATGACTGGTCCAACACACATTTCTGTTGGACCGAATTTTCGGCCCGACACTTGTTTTGTTGTATCTATGTTGGATCGCATTTTTGGGCAATTTTTTCTAGTTCGACAAATTGCCCTTGACAAATTCCCATTTTTGTTTTGAGCGGCGTGCCACGTTAGTTGACGAAAACAAGTGGATATGTGTACTAAAAAGGGCAGTTTTGTTATAAAATTAAACTTTTTGACTTCAAGGTAAAGGAAAAAAAAAAAAAAATTGAATTAAAAGTGTGATATGAAAAGGTATTGAGAGGATGAATGTCTATAAAATACATTCCAAAAGTATCTATAGTTTTTCCTATTTTATTTGATTGGTCCCCAATTTAAAACGCTCCTAGTGCTAACTTTAGGCAGCTATGAAAAGTTCGTGACCTACTGACCTCGTATTGAAGGGGTCCAAATCTTAGGTTCTTACCTCATGGGTTGGCGTAGGAACGATCATTGATTCTTGGATTTGGATTACACTTCAACTGGGGATAAGAAAAGCCTTGTATAAAGGTCCAAATTTGAATGATATGAGCGATTTTAACTTTTGATTCGGAAATTACACGTAGGTCACTCACCCTTGAGTGTTGGGATACATGTCCTACACCTGAGAGTCTAATGCATTTGTCTCTCTTCCCTTTCTCTCGCCCACCATTCCCGTGTGCATCCACTTGTTTATATATATATCTCATTCCCATAGTATCCAATAGGGCATAGGGGAGAAGTGTAGGGGACCTAAAATTATAGCATGGAACCCGGATCCGAAAATATAGTAGGGAACTTGGAACCAGACTTGATCAGACCCAAAACTAAAATATCTATGTATTTATTTATATTTAAATATATTTAATTGGACCTAAAACTGAATCTGGACCCGGGCCCGGATCGGTTCTACCCTCAGGCCCTGGGGTCCATTGCCAACCCTAAAAGAAGAGTTTCACCAATTTTGGATGCCACAATGTGATATGACATTGGCAGTGAGTCACATATGACATCGGTAATTAACCACTACCAAATGGCAGTTAAAATGATTTACAAATATAATTATGATTGAAAAGGCCCCTGTTGAAGCTTTGAAATTCAGGTATGTAAAACAAAGCAAACAATCTTTTAACTAAGGACGTTTCGCACCAAAATTTGCTGAATTTTATTATGGGTGTGGTTTGTATAGCGCTGACGCCCCAAACAATCAAAAGTAAGACGCACCTTTAAGTGGTGTCAAAAGATGTTGTTTCAGTATTGAAAATCTTTGTAATATCTTGAAAATTGGCTTTTATCTCCGAAGCTTCAAAAATAGTATAGATCAAACAGATCTATGAACACTTGAAAATTGACAGTCCAGAAAAAACATTAGAGGATGCACTATTTTCAAGACTTCAAATCCATTTTTTTAATGTCTATATATCTTGAGGCCGAGATGATCAATTTGAGGATTTTTTAGCATCAAAGCAACCTCTTCTAGTGATTTTTTGAGGCGTGTCTTAATTTGATTGTTTAAGACCCACCCTCATATAAACTTTTTCCTTTTATTATTAGCAGGGCTCTCTTGAAATTTCATTTCCTATGAGATACAATAAGGAAATCACCAGTGGAAAAATTCCTCGAACCAAATATTTGGAAAATGTTTTATTTCAAAAAATTTGGAGTTCAGAGATTTATTTCTGTAACGTTTTATGCTTTTATCTTTGGAATTTCCAGAGGTATGCATTTTTTTTTTTTGGTCTCGAAGTTGATTTTCTACGATATGAACAAACGTCGCATGCATCATACAATCAAACGAGAACAATCATATGTCATACAATCAACCTTATAAGTGTTCATATGCAAAGACCCCACCAGAGTTTGATTGATTCTTGAGTCCCTGAACCTAAAGAACTCTAGGTAAAGAGAGAGATAGAGAAAGAGAGAAAAACGTTTGGTGGGAGTATGGAAAGAGAAGCACCTCTCTCACCTCTCCTCGCCGGTCCATTCCATTTCTTTGGAAGCTTGGGCCCAAGGCTCCAAAGAATAAGAATTATGCAAGGCAAAAGCCACAATTGTCGCTCCAAAAGAGAATAATGCAAGGTAAAAGCCACAATTGGCGTGAAACCCACTCATAAAGCCGAGGAAATACCCCACTATCATACTCAAAGCAACCAAAACCAAGATCCTCCACCACTAACACCCTTTCTTTTACAAGTAAGTGTTCTTTCTTCTCATACAAGCTTCACAAAAAAGCAAGACCTGTAAGCTTACATACATGCTCAGTGTAGTTCTTTACAAAGAGAACTAGAGGGTTCGCAGCATTTTTCAAATAGAGAGACAGAGAGAGAGAGAAGTGAAGCAATTTTGTTGTGTGAGAGAGAGACGAGGTGTTGAAGCGATTTTCATTCCCGTGTGCATGAGCGGTAACGATAGGAGAGATCGGTTGCCAGAGAGAGAGAGAGAGTGAAAGAGGTAGCGAAAGGAGAGATTGTTGTGTGTGAGAGAGAGTGTGTAAGAGGTAGTGAGAGGAGAGATTTGTGTGTGTGTGAGAGAGAGAAAGAGAGGTAGCGAAAGGAGAGATTGTTTGTGTGCGTGCGAGAGAGAGAGGAGAGAGAGAGAGAGAGAGAGAGAGATAGATAGATGGGTGATTGGGGGCCTGTTGTGATAGCTGTGATACTATTCATCTTGCTCTCTCCCGGGCTGCTCATACAAGTCCCAGGAAGGACGAGGGTGGTGGAGTTTGGTAATTTCGCCACAAGTGGGATATCCATCTTGGTTCATACCATTTTATTTTTCGGTCTCCTTACCATTTTCACAATTGCCATTGGTGTCCATATCCACACCGGCTAAATCTTTCGAGAGATATGCTTTTTTGTCCATGTATTTCCCATTGAAGGGTGTGTCTTGTGTTCATCTTGAGCTTCCAGTGTGTGATTTCTTTATGAGATTTTTTTTTGCTACTTTTTAATTTACCTATGTCTTTAAGGTGACTTAATAATGTCAAGTTTATTTTCTTTTGCTTCCAACAAATGTGGCTTTTTTTTTTCTTTTCCTTTTTTTTTATCCTTGTGTGAGACCGGTGTGAGTGAACATGTAGCTTGAGGCGTCTTCAACCTCTGATTGCTATTTGGTGAGAATTTCACAATATTCATTTCTTTTATTGTTAAGAAATTTCACAATATTCGATTCTATAGGACCTGATTGTTTGGAAACAGGAGCTCCTCAAATCATCCGATTTCAATTATTACAACAAAAGATAGTCGAAATAAGGGCTTTAGAAACTGCAAAGCTGACTTGGAATTGCTCGAGTTGGTTCAAATTAGTGGACATGTAATTCCAGTTTAAAGAGCCTTAGACTCTTGATTCCCTATGATTTTGAAATTATTTTTGTTTTCTATTGGATCTGTGTGAAGATCCAACTCAAGAATTGTGCAAATTGGACCAATTGACTTGGTCAATTTCCCATTTAGGGTCTGATTTCTGATAGGGTTGGGTTGTTAATTCTTGTCAAAAGCCTTGTTCAAGTGTTTGCTATTGCAAAGAAAAAGTAGAGGAGGGTCTTGACAAGACTTAGCAATATATAAGCACTTATTGTTGAGGGATTTTTTCTCTTGCGAAGGACAAGTTTAAAAGTACTTTGCTTAACATATAAGCAAAAAGCCCAACCAATAGTTAAACCTTGCTATCACTGGTTTTGCATGTTGCTATCACTAGCAAAGCCAGAACAAAAAGCAAGCAATTAGCTGGTCGAAAGCCTATAAGCAACGACTAGCGCGAAAGCCGTTCGCAAACGAGCATATGTTTTTTTGCTTGTCTTCGCTGTCTTGAAAGGAAGAAGCAATGGCTAGCCTAGCGTGAAAGCGATTGCGCTAACATGCATCCATTTTTTACAAGAAAGAACGCCTTTCGCACTAGCCGTAGTTTGTTGGCTTTTGAGCCAAAGACAAGCAAGAAACCGAATGCGGGTGAGCACAATGGCTTTTGTGCTTGGCTAGTTGTTGCTTGTTGCAAGAAGATAGATGTACGTTAACGCAATGATATTCGCGTTAGCCGTTGCTTCTTGCTTTCCAGCCAGTGAAGACAAGCGAAAAAACAGATGCCCGTTAGTACAACGGCTTTTGCGCTAGCCATTACTTCTTACTTTCAAGTTGTAGTTTGTTGGGCTCTAGTGCACTCTAGCAAAAAAATGGATGCAAGTTCGCACAACGGCTTTCAAGCTAGCCATTGCTTGTTGGCTTTAGAG
This sequence comes from Amborella trichopoda, assembly GCF_054954075.1. NCBI lineage: Eukaryota > Viridiplantae > Streptophyta > Magnoliopsida > Amborellales > Amborellaceae > Amborella > Amborella trichopoda. The sequence continues at coordinate 9,406,383 of NC_142341.1, read as the reverse complement.
CTTATGCTTGTTGGATTTTTGCTGCTGCCCAATCCGACTAGAGTGCTTTGATATGTAGCCAACGAGCCTCGAGCGAGAAGATGTGTAGCATCAAAGCACTCGCGACAATGACAGGTAGCCAAGTCTTGTCAAAACACTTGTTGCTGAGGGATTTGACCTTGCTACTACTGGCTTTGCTCATAGCCTACATTGCCTTCCATAAGGATATGGAGGCTCAAAAGTTTAAGAAACTTATTTTTTTCTTCCAAGGAATAAATTTAGAATTCAATTAAGGAATGGCAAATATGAAAATAAGGCCATCTGTTTGTAAGATTTATGAAAAATGTCGACTGATTTTTAGGCGAGGATGAATTATAGTAATTTGTTCCAATCTGAAACATAAACATACAGAGGGGTAATTTTTTTATTTCTAAAAGAAGACTTCACAAGGTGCCTAACACTACTTTCATAATCTCGTTCTTTTTATTTTGCTTCACAATAACTCAGGATCCAATCCCATAGAGATGATGAATCCTTATCTAGAATCAATGGATTAATTGAATCTTGATGATACTGAATTAGATCAATATCATGAATAACAATATCTATCAAATTAATTCATCTTTGAGAATTGAACAGCATAACATAAGAAGATCCTTTATCCATACTAAATCCAAAAATGTGATTCCTCGTCCAATCAAGAATTCCATTGAATTTCTCATATTTTTCCACTATTTCCTTTCTATAATTCATCCTCCTACTTAAATACAATGGTATCCATTATCAAATAAAGTAGTCTTCCTCTTAACGAATGCCCCAGCGAGTTTAGCGCAACGTCAAAGCCCAACCAAACCAAGTACATAAGAAAGAGCCCTATTATTTTGCACTATTTAAACTTATGTACAAGCAACTTCTAGGCTTGCTATAAGGTATAGAGGGCCCGCAAACCATCCATTAAAATGTTTTGGCTCCCACCATAAATTTTAGACCTGGGCATCAAACAACGAAAGAACTTCTATATGAACACATACCAACTCTGTCAAGCTATAGATTTTAGAGGGATATTAAATCCAGATGACTTTCCTCTTTAAGTTTTGAGAAGAATGGTTCGATAGGAAATACCATCAGATCAAGAAGGATCCGCATAGCCCAGGGTTTTAAAGCTCATTATGGGATATTGGATGGGCCCCTCCACTCATTTGGATCGACTATTTCCTACCTATATCTCTCATTCTCTTATTATTTCCTATCTTTATCTGTCATTCTCTAAGGTTAAAAAAAAAAATTAAATTTTTTAAAAAATAAATTACATAAAATGAGAATAACTGGGTTTTCTAACCAAGAACCAATTCTACTAATAGAGCCACCCAGCTGAGGACTGATTCCCTGTTCCTTAAAGGAACTAGGTTGGTCCTCTACCATATTCGACATGCATCAGCAATTTTAAAAAACTTGTTATTGTTCAAAAAAAAAAAAAGCTTAACCACTTGTAATTAAAAAAAAAGGTATACAACAAGACTGACAAGTCACATTCACCAGACCGTTAGATTTGAGTAGTTTGAGACGTGCGACTGCCTATGCTCAAAGTAGAAAATAGAATTTTTCAAATTTTGTGACATACCCCATGCTAGAAACTGCTCATCTAATATTTTGTCGGTTAAAAATGATTGTGACCCCCTTTTACTAAAAGTAAATATAAAAAAACGTACATACATATTGGAAAACCTTAAACTACACCACATAAGGACTGACCGTAGGCCACGGTCCGTGGCTAAGTTGGCCGGATAAACAAATATGTAACGCGAACCTCAAATTTTGTCAAATTGCAAGTGTAGATATCATGCTTACTCTTAAATTGGTTACTAGAAATCCGTGGTTGACATCACAATTAACACGGTGCCTCAACATCATGCTGCAAAGCTGAATGAAATAAGGATCAAGCCACTTGGGTCATGAATATTAAACATAAGGGTTGCAATTGACCAAGTGGCCTGGCTTAACCCTAAAAAGCTGGGGTCTGGGCAACATGATGTGGCTCAAGGGCCAGGCAACCACAATCCAAGGGTAAGGCCCGACCGTACTTGGGCTTGGACTATTTTTTGGATTTTATTTGGCCCAGTCCAGCTTGTATAGGGCTAGGGCCGGGCTTGGGCCTGGACCAATGCTTCTTTAGCTGGTCAAGACAGGCCAGGCCTAGACTAGCCCTATGCCACATTGTCATTAGGCTTTGTCCTTTTGACAAATAACTTTCAAGAAGCTTAAATGTGAGCAACTTATTTTAATTTATTTTGGTCGGAAGTTATGGATATCCATGAGAATTTGATGATTTCATTCGAACTTGTTTATAAAGAGGCCAATTGTGTAGTTGATGTCCTTGCTAAGTTTGGTGCGAACCAGAAAGTATTTTTAGTTTCTAGTGATTTGATTAATGTACAATTCCTTTGTATTTTTTCAATTTATTAATAAAATAACACAATCTTTTGTATCTCAATTTATTAATAAAATAACATAACATTGTCAAAAAAACTAAAAAATTTATTTTAATTTATTTGAAAAAAATATATAATGAAGCTATTTATCTGTGGTACAAAAGGGTCTTGGATGCGAAATTGGGCCTAGAGTATTTTTCCTCCCCACAACAATGCAACATAGCCACCTTCCCGCTGGATGGAGCGATAGGATTCGTTCCTTGCATCCAATCATCAAAGCCAAGTAGCCCCGACCCGTTAAAAGTACTTTCGGATGGTGTGGATGTTGGGTTACCATGCTTGCTCCAACAGAAGAAAAAAATCATAACTTTTGCCCAAGAAAGGTATGACTTCAATCCATTCTTCTCCACCCTTACCACTGCATAAATTACATATTCTCTCTCTACAAATCTCTCTCTCTCTCTCTCTCTACAAATCCAAAATTTCATATAGGGAAGTCATACCAGTCCCTCCTTCACAAACAAACGCCCCAACCATTTAAAACAGCAAATCCGATCCCACATAAAACCAAACTGCTCGAACGAAAAAGCTAGAACCAAAAGACCCCACATTACAGGCTCCAATGCCATCCGTTGTGGCTCCATCGGCCGAGCGCCGCGCGGCGCGCTATGCCCGTCGGCCGAGCCAGGCAGTGGCGGAGCGCATGGCGCGGGCGCTCCGCCACCGCCTCCTACTCCTTGACCGTCCCTCCCCCAACACCTTCTTGGTCCTGGGAGCCACCTCTAACGTGTACACTGTCACCCTCTCGACCTCCCCCTCCTGCTCATGCCCGGACCCCCGTGCCCCCTGCAAGCACATCCTCTTCGTATTGGTGCGAGCCCTGGACCTAGCCCTGACCGACCCTCGCCTGTGGCAGCGCGCTCTCTTGACCACCGAGGTGGCCGACCTTTTGGCACGCGCCACCTCGTCCGCAGCCCCTCTCGCAGGGCCAAAGACCCGCACCCGCTTTGAGGCAACTCGCGTGGCTCAGGGCCACGGTGATGGGGTGGTGCGGGGGCGAGGGGGGTTGTGTCCGGTGTGTTTCGAGGGAATGGACGACGAGGGGGAGGTTGTTGTTTGCGGAAGGTGTCGAAATGGGCTGCACAGGGAATGTTGGGGGGAGTGGAAGAGGAGAGGGGGGAGGAGGAGGTTGAGGTGTGTGGTTTGTAGGGGGGTTTGGAGAGAGGAGAGAGAGAGTGGGGGTTATGTGAATTTGGGGGAGGAGGTGGAGGAAGAGGAGAATTGGGGTGGGGAGAGGGGGATTGAGGAATTGTATCCAGAGACTTGGGGTTGGATTAGGAGGTGGCAGGAAAGAGATGCCTGAAAAAGGGGGTTGGAATTTGTATAACATGCTTCTCTCTTCTGTTTCAATGGATGAAATTTGGTTCTCATAAACAAGAAAATATTTTTGGAAATGATCAACAAAATCAATTATTGTTCCAAAGTAAAGACATCTGGTCAGTTCTTAACCATATAATTAATCACTTTTAGCGTAAAATTTAATCGATGAAAGTGTGTTGTAATATTTGAAAAATTTTATATTGTATTTTTTGCTCAACTAATAAAGCATCCTCAATCACCTGGTTTCAAATATTAAGGTTAATGATAATTGTAACCTCCTTGTATCAAATGATATCATTATATATATCTTTTATAATTTAATTGTCAACACTGTGACTTCTCATTTTGTTTGTTGTTGCATTGTTATTAACCTTTCGTTGATTTACGTAAAAAAAAAAATGTTAACATTTAGTCGACTCTTAACAATGTAATTCTTTTCTTAACAATATAAGTTTTCTTTTTGTTTGCAATTTCATTGCTATTGATGGCTGTTAAAGTAAGGTCTTCTTCTTATTTCACCACAAAATTATAAATAATCGACCAAATAGATCATTATATTACTCATTCCCCCTTAAAGCCTCTCTCTCTCTCTCATCGGTTTAGGTGGAAAAAGAAAATCTTTTTTATTTCCGAGTTATATAAAGAATTATCCATTTATGTTATTTTGACGGATAATATAAGAAATAAAAGCATGAGAAGTTGCAATCATTTTACTAATTTCCTAGCCAAGTTTCCACAAAGTAATGCTTAATGCCCAAGAAAGAAATGAACCAAAATGAAAGAAAATATTGATGAAAATAGAATCCTGGGTCGCGAACAACGATTTGAATAATGATGAAGATGAAGAAAGAGAATTGTTTTCACACTTGGCACCCATGATCAATAACCCTTTGTGGAAGTTCATGCTACTGTTGAATTCTTTTCTACATTCTATATCCATGCTCACTTCTCCAAACCTATGATGGGGGACTAATTTCTATTGAACTTCCATTTGAGGTGAAAACATGTGTGATAGGTATAGAAAATAACCACTAGCAAATAATCTACCAATTTTATTATCCCCAATATGATTTCTCTTAATGACATGCACGACCTCCTCTATGTCACGCCCAATAAATTACAACATTCATATTTTGAGTTAATGTAGAATTTATCCATTGATTAGGTTATCGTAAATAATAACATGGTTTAGAAAACATCGTTATCCTATCGTCAATGCCCATTAGATGTAGGGGTGGCAATGGGTCTGGTTGGGGTCTTGAACCTCGACCCGATAGGGCCTAACTTCGATCTGGGTTTAGAACCTAACAAAAAAATTTAAAAACGATATTCTAAACAATATATTTCAAATATATATACTTAGTTTGTAATAATATTGGATGAGTAAAACGAATTAATAAATGTTTGATATTTTGATGTGATACTAGTTTCACTATGAGAAATTATTTTTTGAAAATTATAAGATGGAAGTGTTTTCTAATATTTTTGAATTATTTTGATACAATATTATTATATTATCTTATAATAAATAATTATACAGACATCCAAACATGAGGATGTCTCAGTATTCACATATTTTTACAAAATAATGAATGTATAAAATGCATCACTTCTGAATTGGTTTAGAAACTAAAAGAACACTATTTTTAGAGATTTATAGTGATTTTTCAAAAACAATTGGAACAAAAACTGTCGATTCTACCGATTCTCTTATCTGATTCACCGATCCGACACGAGTATCGGTGACAGATTCAAGTCACCGATCCTTTTTTCTAAACCTTGCTTGTACCCAACATCCATTGTCCATGCAATCATACATTGTATTGAGAAACTAAAAAAGGCAAAAAAAAAAGAACTTGGCAGCCAAACAGCCAGCGACAACTCATCATCCATTATGTTTGGATAAATACCATTAGATGGTACCATATTCTATGTAAGGGGAGGGGGTATGAAATTTTTTTCTCATTTTTTTCTTTTCCAAAAATAGAACTTTTTTATCGAATTATTCTCATTTTGTGGCCTTACAGTCAGCCTCACCCTATGGCTATCTCAACTTCGGTTGCCATGCTCTTTTGTGAAGCTCAAATTTGATGGATGTTCTCTCTCTTTGGGAAAAAATAGAAAGGCGAACAAACCTTGAGCTTCTCCATGTGGAAAGCAGGATATAAGATCCTCCTGTTCTCACCCATTTCTCACATTCCGTACCCACAATCCCCCCAAACAACATCTTCGTTAACGCGCTCAGTTGGTTTCTCGAAGTGGCCAGATTTACTGAGAGGACCTCTTTCACCAGCTCAGGTTCCATTACAATTACTCTTGGAGTCCTTCCAAACCATGTTACACATATTTTGCCAACTCAACAAATTGCAAGAGAGAGACACCACTACTCATTAAACAGTAAACAGAGAATTTATTCACAAAAGAAAGAGTAAATGAGAGAAGAAGAAGTGTACATACACTAGTTAGAATAATCTTTGTGTGAGCGCAGGGTTTTCTATCTCAATTAATCCATGAAAAAATAGACTTAAAATGCAACTTATAAACTGAAGGTGAATTTGTAGAGTACCGTTAAGTCTTGACGGTTTGGACAAATATGGGGATGAGTCGAGGAGCGATCTGATTCGAAAGCTCGATAGACTTCGAATAGGCTTCTCGGATAAGCCGAATGCTGTCCTTTACAGTCCCAAACAGGAACTTGTAAGGAGGGCCGGCCCCTAATCCCTTGCTTCTCCAAGTGCTTTTCAAGGGCTCTAGGCCTCCACCATATTCCATAACCTATTCTTAAAGCAACCCATAATACAAGAAGAGCAAAACAAAGAAGAAGAACACCTTCCTTGGCTGCCGTGAGTGATAGGAAATGGGTTTCCTTGTTCAATCTCAACACCCCTCTATGAGCACTTATACGTACATGGGGCGTAAGAGGCTGTTGTTGAAAGCTGTGAATACTTTTGATTCCATCTCTTTCCTCTACACATTTATGTATTTTTTTTTTGGTGAGGAATGACCGGATATGATCCAGGAGAGGTGTGAATACTTTTGATTCCATCTCTTTCCTCTACACATTTATGTATTTTTTTGGTGAGGAATGACCGGATATGATCCAGGAGAGGTGACATCGAAAGGCTGTCCGACCGTTTAGTGGTTTCTCTTGCTTTCTCATCTTCTCTCTTCCCCTTCATTATTCTATCCCCTCCACGTCTTCTTGATTTCTTAACCCTCGAACCTTCAAACTCTCTCAAATCCTCATCAAAAGGGGGAGCCAAAAGGGGCGGTTGCGGCACACACCTTTTCTTTGATCTTTTCTCTATCATAAAAAGAGAGGTACAACGGTTTTTAAGAAAGGTTTCTCTGCCGGCGAGCGTCAAAAATCCAAAGACGACCAGCTGGCGACTCCACTCAGAACACATCACCCCAAAGTTGGTCAGGTTTATTTGGAAATTCACTTTGCACATAAACCCACGCATGAACACGGCCACCAGCCCCTCCGTGGTTCACATTTGCACATATCTCTGCACCCCATGAAGTGTGGCCATAAAACCGCCCCATCACGTGCATCACATAGCGAGGCTGGCACCTCTAAAGCCGGACGCTCTGCTCCACCTCGGATCAGCCTCAAAGCCACCCCAAACACATCTCTGGATGGTGCACAGGCCCAATACTGTCCCTAACTCTGATGGGAAAAGCCAGCAATACATGCCCCCTACTTCCTATAACCTCGCCATCCTACCCAAGCGTCTTACAACCTGGTACTCAAAAAGCTTCCTCCTGAGTACCCTCTTATCATCTCCCTCGGCACCTCATGAAGCTTCCTCCTGAGTACCCTCTTATCATCTCCTCGGCACCTCATATGTATGCCTGCTCCTGAGGACGGGCTCAGGGCAAAACCCCTCCCCTAAAACAGTTGGAACAACCTCCTCACCTCTCAGCCAAATATGAGCTACCCAAAACAGTCGTGAAATCCCTCACCCCATACCATCATACTCTGTCCGAACTAATGGTTTAAAAAACGGATCGGTGATCAGGATTGGGCACCCAAAAAATTGATCCGGATCGGCGAATCGACGATCCGGATCGAGAATCGGGTGAATCGGTTAGAATAAAGCTTAAAAAAATCCAAAAAAATTATTAAAATTCATTATAAATATTGTTTTTTAGGAACTCCATTAAGAATTTTCATGTTTTTGAATGAATATGCGAATATTGATATGTTCTTTCCCTGCATGAACCGCCATTCAGCATTTAATTTACATCACACAAAAGGATAAACATAGAATTATCATGGAATAAGTATATCAACATACATGGACTACAATAAAGCATAAAATTAATAATATATGATCTAAAAATAAAATGATAGACGACGTTATTGTTCTTCTTGGTCACGCTGGTGCCATTGATTGAATTCGTTTAACAATTCATTGATTCGATCTAAAAACGAATATCGATATTAGCAGGCGTCTGACTATTTTAGTGTTTTGTTGCGTTCCCAATCCAAAATCCCCGAAGCTTATCCATCCTTCATGCTCACCTGCACCGTCGTGCTCATCCCTACACTGTTGTTGTTGGGACTCGATATGTGAATAATATGGCTGGGATAGGGTGGCCTTAGAATCATCATCTCTCTCATTTTGTCTTTAAATAATATGGATTAAAAAAAAAATTTAACAAATTTTCAAAAAAATCGATCATGGATTAAAAAAAAAAATCACAAATTTTCAAAATCTTCTATCATAGATTACAAATAAAAATTCGATCATGGATTTAAAAAAAAAAATCACAAATTTTCAAAAAATTCTATCATGGATTACAAAAAAAAATTCGATCATGGATTAAAAAAAACAAATCACAAATTTTCAAAAAATTCAATCATGGATTACAAAAAATTCGATCATGGATTACAAAATAAAAAAAACATAAAAAAACAAAAAATTCAATCGTGGATTACAAAAAAAGAAAAAAACAATTCGATCATGGATTACAAAAAATTCAATCATGGATTACAAAAAATTCTATCATGGATTACAAAAAATTCTATCATGGGTTATAAAAAAAAAAAAAAAATTCGATCATGGATTACAAGAAAAAAAAACAAACATTTCGATCATGGATTACAAAAAATTCGATCATGGATTACAAAAAATTCTATCATGGATTACAAAAAATTCGATCATGGATTACATAAAATTCGATCGTGGATTACAAAAAAAAGCAAACAAAAAATTGGATCGTGGATTACAAAAAAAGAAAAAAACAATTCGATCATGGATTACGAAAAATTCAATCGTGGATTACAAAAAACTCTATTATGGGTTACAAAAAATTCGATCATAGATTACAAAAAAAAAAAAAACATTTCGATCATGGATTACAAAAAAAAAACAAACATTTCGATCATGGATTACAAAACATTCGATCATGGATTACAAAAAATTCTATCATAGGTTACAAAAAAAAAAGAAAAACAAAAGAAAAAATTCGATCATGAATTACAAGAAAAAAAACAAACATTTCGATCATGGATTACAAAAAATTCGATCATGGATTACAAAAAATTCTATCATCGGTTACAAAAAAAAACAAAAAAACAAAAAATTCGATCATGGATTACAAAAACAAAAAAAAAACAATTCGATCATGGATTACAAAAAAATCGATCAAGTATTACAAAAAAATCTATCATGGATTACCAAAAATAAATAAATAAATAAAAAGAAAAAAAAAAAAATTCCGTACGGGACTCGCCGGTTCTGTACAGTGAATCGGCGAGTCACTGTGCAGAATCGTCCGATTCTCTCTAGAACCGGACGATTCCCGTTTTTTTCACCGATTCGATCCGTCCATGACGATTCCCGAGTCGAACCGGGCGAGTCCGGTTCGACTCGACGTTTTTTTAAACACTGGTCCGAACTGATGAACTTTGCCTTAAACTTGTATGAGGCAAGCCAACCACTGTGGATCACGGTCCCAGTTTCAATTTTTGGAACGTGTGTATTGGAACTTGCGGATCAAACACTGGAAGGGTATGAAGGCCCCCCTCATAAAACGAAGAACACCGGCGTCTCCCGAGCTAGAAGACCTGTTGAAGAATAATTCATTCTACCCAAAAAAGGGGTGAACCTTTTTTCCAAGGATAGTTAGCTAGCAATGTTTTTAGTAATCCAAAGGAAACAATAAGAGATAGTGGATAGGGCAAATTAAGCACTTTCACTTCCATTACCCAACATGTTTTTTTGGTGGTAGAATAGAAACCAATTACTAAAAAACATTGGGGATGGTTTATGTTCATACACAAATGGCAGTTAATCTTATTAAACTATCTTAATGAGATTAATACTTTGCCTTTGTTTGATACATCCTGGTATTATATATATAATGTTATTTAATTTTAAACTTTTTTGTGGAGTTTAATTATTTTAGTTATTTTATGGCTAAAAATATGTGATTATCAACAAATTACTACGAATAAAGGAAAAATAACTTTTCAAATAGATAAACACACATAAAACTACCTATGAATTTATAGCAGATAATCTTATGAGAGACACTGTCAAACAACAAACAATTCAATATGAACATTATTTTTATCGTAACAGTGAATTATTAGAGGAGTACATCCAAACAAGCCCGTAGTATACACAAGTATGCGGAAAAGAAACTCGTACACGTTATGAAAATGGTCCAAAAAAAGACGGCACATACATGATAGCTCATTGTTTGCTATTCTAAATTTTCCTTTGTTTGTTTTTCACATTCATGATTGTAGTCGTCGAGATACTTGGTATTAGTATCTCATACCAACATCCCTTCGTTCATGATTCTTCCATTCCTCCATGCACGACCAAAAACTTTAGAAGTGGCCAACAACTCATTACCCGTAAATAATTGTAGATAGATGCAGGTTAGGTCGGAGGTAGTGTTTGCAAAATTGGAACCGCTTAGTTAGATCTGAACCGATCACATGTCGATTCTGATTTTGGTCAGTTTTGGTGATCTGGCAGGAAAATTATTTTTTTAAAATTAAAAAATAATTATATAAAATTTCAAAAAATGAAGGATTTGTTTGTAATGAATTTTTCAATGTTTTCAGCATTTCAGAAAATATTGGAAATTATTTTGGCCATTAAATATTTATTTTTACATTTCTCTGTCTTTTTAAAAAATTTCAAAAATACCCCTATGTATAAATTGATTTTTTAAAATTCATTTTTTTCACTAATTTTCAACTTTATTTGGATGTGATTTGTTTAATCATGCTTGAAATATACTTTTTATATTTTTTAGAATTTTTATTTTTTGAACATTTTTTTGACCGGTCAGGACTTGCCTGGTTAGGCCGGTTGAACCGGCCGGTTACCGATTACTCGGTATAGGCCCTTGGCCGGTTTCTAACGCCGGTTAAATTTTCCGAACACTAGAGGTTTTTTGTTTCATTCCAAATTTTGACAAGGTAATATAATCATTCCAGTGAGTGTAATAGACACATTGAAAAATAAAATAAAAGAAGCACTCTAAAACTGCCTAAAAAAGGTCATGCCCAAAGACCGAACGATTGCCATCCATTTTCTGGACGATCAAATCTAAGTGTTTAGGAGCTTGAACTCATATTTTTTCTTTCTTAATTGGATTTACAAAGCTATATTATAGAGATTACCAAAATTTTATCAAACAAGTCCTCTAGGTGTTCTACGAAATTGGAGCCAATGTACAATTTGCTCCAATTTGAGTATGCTATATAGGATAAAAAGAACATATAAAAGAAGAGTAGCCATGGCTATATGCACCGCTTTCCTTTTGCCATTCCCTGACTCATGGATAGCAAGAACATGGATCACAAACCAGCCCCAAGAAGAAATAGGTGAAATTTTCTTTGTGCTGTACCCAAACAAGCAAGAGGATTTTTTGTGCATTATGGTATTAATCATGAGCAGGTGTACTATGATCCCTTGGGAGCATAGTTTACTTATACTCGGTTAGAAGACCTACTTAGAAGGATTTTTTTTTTTTCAAAATGGAATTTTGGGATTAACTTAAAAACTACTCGGTGATTTAAAATTGGAGTTTTCTAACAATTAGATCTCACCATATAAATTCAGATGGTCTCTATTGAATCTCGAGACATTATTATTTTTTCAAATGCATAGAGGGAAAAATTAGGAAATTATTTGTATTCAGGTTAAATTTGGAGTCCTAAAATTAATTCTAAATTGGGTTTTACCTAATGGAGATATGGACATTCTACTCTCACAATAATATCTTTTGGCATTAATCACGAATCACCCATATGAATTGGACCAAACCTGGGTCAACTCTAAGCTTGGACCCATCCTGGAACTTATGGGATTAGGTCGAGCCCAAGTCAGGGTCGAAAAAACTCGACCATACTTGACATTTGTGCATAATATATATGTATTTATACAACATTAGTTATATATTATAAAACATATATATTAAATTTTATTTTTCTTTTGTCTAAACTTTGGTCTTGGCTTGACCCAATAGCTTGGGTCCAGATCCTTGACTTGGACGCAACACGAGCCTAGGCCGAATTGGATCCAGTTGGGTTGAGAGTATGTTAGGGTTGATCTTTTTTCTATTTTTTTTTTTTTTGACAAACATCACACAATTTTGTTAAATATAAAGAGAAACTGCAATCGTTACAATCACATGAAGGAATCTGACGCTTCTAAACTCTCCAAAGAAGCCCCACCTTTAGTTAAGCCGTCAACAATCTCATTTGCCTTCTTATAAAAATGTCTAAATAAAACCTCCGTCTGATCACAAGTTAGGGTTGATATGTTCCCAAAATGACCTTTTAGCATCCCTAGTTGTTAGAAGTTGCTTTCTCTTATGGTATAAAATCAAATGCACGAGTAGATTTACTTGTGGTGGAAGGAGCCACGAAGTCCCCTATTCTAGATGTACAATATGCTCATGCATGAGCATCAATACGCTCTCTTGGACTTTTGTTATCTAGCGTGCATATAGATTGATACACTATTGGTACATCATTATTGTAGGCCAATGGAAAAGTATTAGGTATTGTATACTATGAGACTATTTATTTTTTGTATTAGGAGGTCACAATCATTCTTAGCCACTGGATATGATATTTAATGGATTGAAGTGTGTCATAATATTCAAAAAAATTTGTTCTGGACATTGTGCCTAGTCGATGACATATTCCTAACCACCTGATTTCTCATCTAATGATCAATAGTTGTTGTGAGATCCTTGTACCAAGATAAATGGTCTGATTGTATACATTTCCAAAGTGTTATTAATATAAACGAAGATAAATTTATCAAAATGTATCAAAGAGATGAACTATATCATGTTTTATTTATTTATTTGGATTTAATTTCATAAATCTCATCAAAATACACATGATCATGAGATGAAATATGTAAAGATGTATAAAATATTAAATAGTTAATAAATTAAATGTATTTTGATAAATTTCTCTTGAAGAAAAAGAAAAAGGTAATCACGATAGTATCAATGTAAGTTACGAGAATTAAATGCTTTCATAAATGAGCACGTATAGCATACTCTTGCAAGATCATACTAAATAGTTACTCCTATAGATAAAAGACCTAGTTAAGAGAATTTTTAATGATATGTATAATCACAATATGAGTATATTCAACATAAATAAAAATATAATTTGAGATTTTTAGGTTGGCCTGGGATAGAGAGAGGGCAAAAATGGTGAGTGGAGAAGGCAGTTATGGGGATAATAGTAATGGAAAGGAGGATGATGGTGGGAATTGTATGATCCCTTTTGTATATTTTGATTTGAAGTCTCTTTCATATTCTACTAAAATATTACAAAAGTTGTCATTTGTTCATTTTTCTCTTCCTTCAGATGATGTTTTTGGGTTGGGAGATTGGGCAAGAAGGGCTTGGGGCTTGTCCTATATTCCACAGGTGAAAGCTTTGGGAGCGCCTCATGTAGCTTTTTGCCTAAGCTATGAAGATGACAAAAAAAGGGTGATTCATCACAGATTTTTTTAGTTTGTAAGAGAACAGTTACTCTAGATATTTGGTGTCTTAGAGTGCATATTTCTCATGTCCCGATGAAAGAGACTTGGATTCGTTTGTGGGCCATACCTTTTCATGCTTAGAACCTTGGTGTGATTCATAAACTTGCAAACTTACGTGGGAGTTTTTCTAGGGTGGACTGGGATCTGTTGAAGAGCGAGGGGATGAGGTTTGTCAGAGTAAAATTTCTTCTTAACATATTTTATCCGGTTCATAAGAAGTTAAGATTGAGGGTGGACCACGATGATTTTGTTATTGAGGTGACTGTGGAGGGCACTTCGGTAGACCCAACCAAGGATACAAATGCCGTGAATAAGCCATCCATAGTTATAGATCATGGTAGGGATTTACATAATGATGGGTGGACTTTGGTTCAATTGAAAAATAAAAAAATCAAGAAGACTTTACACCATGGAGAGCTTGAACCAGTAGGTAACTTTTGCAATCACAAAGGTCCATCCATGGTGAAGCCGTACAAGACCAACAACCATGCCAATCAGAAGCGTACATGTGGCATTGAAATTTCAAATTTTAACAGGCCAGTATATTCTATATTGCCTCCTTCTGTTATGAACAATGGAATAAAAAAAAAACATAAACATATTTGGGTACAGAAGAAAAATATTAATCCTTCCGATACTCTAGGATATAAGGATTTAGAAAGATTGGTTTTTTCAAATTTGGATGATAGGGATGTGAATGATAATTCCATTGCTTTTAAGGAGGTGATGATTTTAGAAGCTAAGGGCATATCGGGTGAGTGTGATATTTCTATTAATTGTGCAACTTTCTTAGAGGATTCTAGATATGACCGGTATCTCTTGTGCCCACCAAAATTTGATGCTTTTCTCTAGGGAAGTACCAGTTACCTAGAAAAGTGGGGAGGTTTTGTGTTAGAGAAGTCATGCCTCTCGCCTTATGTAGCTAGGGAGAGGAAAGATAGTATTGAGAATTTCTTGACAGACACAGCCTCATTGTTGTGTATAAAAAAATTTGCATTACTATATATGTTCCTTTCATTCATCTTCAAGATGCTTCTGGCCAAGCTACTGCCTTACAGACTTGTAGCAAAGAAGAAGAACAAGGTGCACACCGTTCGTGAGGGAGATTTTCCCTTTATGGGAGTTTTGGTAATGCTTAATGATGAGGAAGTGGAGGTGCTGCTAGATGAACAATAACTTAACCAACAGATGGTAATGGGAGTCATTGATGAGGAACTAGAACATATACTTAATGATGCGGGTCTGATCCAGCCTATTCTTGCTATCCCTCCAGTGCCAAGTGTAGATGGAGTTCATATCGTCGAAGAGGATAATGTGAATCCTGTTCTGGGATAAGGGGATTTGGTGCATGTGCTTCAACCTGAAGTGGTTGAGAACTTGGATGATGTGGATGCAAATGCTAGAGAAGGGGTGATGGCTTTTGTGTCGCACCCATTAGCAGTTCTAACTGCAGATGTGAGAGATGGGAAACTACCACAAGAGGTTGTAGGGTCAAGCAAATGTTAGATGATATGGGAGTTGACTTTAATGTTTCCATTGGGGTGATTCTATAAGACATTAAAGAAAATGTAAAAAAAGAGAAGTCCGGCCAGACCAAGCAACAGGAGAAGAATGAAAGTCATTCAAATGGTGGACCAGAGGTTTGCAAACATGGGAAAAGAAAAGCTAAAGCGGCTATTAACCTACCCGCTCTTCGGCTAGGGTGGCAGCGAGAGGAGGTCTGAAAGATTTTGCAAAAGAGCTAACTGTCGATGAGATTTAGGTCAGTTAGTAATTCTTAGTGATGATGAAAGTGATTCTGATGGACAACCAACTGCCAGCTTGGAATCCACCAGTGATGGTTGCTGACCCATCATTGGTTAATAAAGATTGTATCTTGGAATGTCCGTGGACTAAGAGATGCTAGGAAGCAGGAAATTCGTTTTTTGATAGCATAGCACAAGCTAGATATTATGATGTTGCAGGAAACGAAATTGCTTAGTTCTACGATTAGATATATTATGGATGTTTGGAGTTTGTTTGAGGTTCAATTTTGTGGGATGGATTATGTAGGAGCATCTGATGGTTTATGGACATTTTGGGACCCATTTGTTTTGAGTTGTGTGAATGTTATCCACATTTCTCATTGTTTGGGTGTTGTTTTTTAAGGATCTTTTTCTTATTTTTCATTGGTTGTTATTGAATATATATGGACCAAATATTGTGGCCTTCAAGCATGAATTTCTGATTGAAATATAGAATGCGGTGAATGATATTGGTTTACCTACTTGTGTGGGTGGGGACTTCATTTTTATTCGAAGGCCTAATAGAACTTCTTCTGATGTTTCTTTTAATTTTGGAATGTGCATGTTCCATGAATTTATCATGTCCAGTAGTTTGCTTGAATTGTCTACTAATGGATGTTCGTACAACTGGTCCAATAATAGTACCATTAATCTTATCATGAGCAAACTTAATATATTCTTGGTATTTGTTGATTGGGAAAGAAATTTTTCTTTAGTTGGAGTTAAGTCACTCCCAAAATTATCATTTGATCATATTCCCCTGTGCCTTGGTACGTCTAATGAGGTGGTGGGACCTAGACTGTTTAGAAAGGAGAATGCTTGGCAAATGGAGAGTGAGGTGAGGGATATTATTAGGAACACATGGTGTAATACTATTAGGTATGGGTGGTGTGGTTTCAAAGTCATAAAAAACTGCTTAATGTGAAGCATATATTAATTGAGTGGAAGAAGTCTTTAAGATTCAATCTTCAAAATAAGATAAAACTTGTTGTCCAAGAGATCAGTCAACTGGATAATAATATTCAAGTGAATGGAGACGTTATTGAAGTCATTTTGGCTCGAAGACCACAATTTCAAAATGAGCTACACAATCTCCTAATACAAGAGGAAGTGTATTGGCGGCAGAGATCGAGGGTGAAATGGCTAAAAGAGTGGAGATCTAAATACATCATACTTTCATGCTATTGCAAATGTAAGGAGGAGACATAATGATATATTGGTAATTACTTTTCCAAATATTGCTGAAAATGATATGGTGGGGTGGAAAAGTAAGTTTGTTAGTCATTTTGAAAAGGCTTTCACCAGTGAACATCGTTTTGAAGTTAAGTTCCTTAGAGTACCTTTTAAAAGACTTAATGAAAGTAAGACAAAAGAACGTGAAATCCTAGCTTCCATGGAAGGGATTAAGTGAGTTGTTTTCTTGCTGGCAGGTGATAAAGCACCTGGGCTGAACGGATTCCCTTTAGCATTCATCCAAACTTTCTGAGAAATGCTAAAACTAAATGTCTTTACTATGGTGAGAGAATTTTGGGACTGTGGGGTTGTAGATAAAAGTATAAACTCGACTTTTAATGCTTTGATTCTAAAGTATGATGTAATAGTAAATCTAAATGATTTACAACTTATCAGTCTCCTCACGAGTTTATACAAAATCATTGCAAAAGTTCTCGCCAATAGGTATAAAATAGTTCTCCCTGATGTGATTTCTAGTCCTCAATCTGTATTTATCAAAGATAGAATTATCACGAATGGCATACTTATTGCTCAAGAGTGTTTGCACTCAAGAGATTTAAGTGGGGATCAGTGTATTATTATGAAGTTTGTACCCAAGAGTCAGTTGGGGGTTTGGGTATCAAAAAACTTAATGTGTTAATCAAACTTCATTAGCTAAATGGTGGTGGATATCTTTGGGAGATAACGACTAGCTATTGAAGGTGATTCTTGTGGCAAAATATGGGATGGATAAAAGTAACTTTATTGGAAGGGGAGGATGAGGCAGGTTCCAAATTCAAACTTGGAAAGTAATTGCTAATAAGGAAATAGTATTGAGAAATATTAGATGAGTGGTTGGAAATGGGGTATCGGTTGAGTTTTAGTCTTCTCGATGGTTGGGGGATGGACCTTGAAGGTTATGTATAGAGACCTTTTTGAATGATGTGTGCCCCAGCATATGAACGTGAGTGATGCTTTTAATCGAAATGGTAATGGAGGATGTTGGAATATGCAATTCGTTCACAACATAATATTAGATGTGTTAATCTCACAATTCATAGATTTGATGCGAAGTTTAGAGGAAGTTTATGTGTTTGTTGAGGAGAGAGACGAAGTTATTTGAGAACTTTCTAATGATCGGATGTTTTCAGCGAAATCAGCATATTATCTGATTTTTAACAATAGGGTGCGATGGTCTGTACCTGAACTTAACAAGATATGGAAATGGAAGATTCTTCATAAAGTCATATGTTTGTTTGGATCTTATCTCAGAATAAGGTACTAATAATAGATAATCTAAGGCTTAGAGGTAAGTTAATTGTGAACACCTGTATCTTATGTAAAGGGGATGAAGAAACATGTGATCACCCTTTTTTGTATTGTTCAATTACTAATCAGTTGTGGAAATGAGCTTGAGCTTTATGGGTATTATGTTACATTTGTCAGCTTGTCTAAAGGATATAGTACAACATCTGTGTTTACCCAATTTGCCAAAAAAATGAATGATTATCTAGAATATTTTTAGGGGCTCATTGCTTTGGGAAATCTGGATGGAGAGAAATCGTTGCACCTTTGATTGGATTGGTTATGATATGCCAAGAATTAAAGATAGAATCATTCATAACATGTGGTTCTGGTATTGGAATACAAATGAAGGATATGGTCTTTCAAAGGTAGATATTCTATAAGACCTAAATCTTTTGGTTTTGTAAAAATTTTAGACCATACAGTTGATGGACTCCACCACTACAAGGTAGTGTGAAATTGAACTTTGATGGAAGTTCTCTTGAAAATCCGAGACCAACAAGAGTTGGAGGACTAACTTCAAATCCAAATAGCAAGACTATTTACCAATTTTTTGGTCCTTGTGTAGAAGCTACTGCTAGCAAAGCTGAAACCAAAGGGCCTATGGTACCTGCTACCCACCCTTCCTAACCGATTTGAGAATCGTGTGAACGGAGAGTGGGCAGAAGGGAAGAAGGTCCTCATAGGAGTTGCACACTTGAGCAGTGCGAGAGTCTGCGGAATGGGTCGAGTAAACTCCCTTGGGGGCCGAAAGAATCAGAGACGCAGTAAGCCTTTGATTTGATTGGTATTAGATTTTTTTCTTAGTTATTGGAAAGGAGGGGCCTGAGTATAGTATAGAAAGGGAAGGCAGAGGTAGTACTTCGAACGGCGAAGAGAAGCGGCTCGGCAAGGGAGGAATGGTTTTTCGTCAAGGAGATGGGGGAAATCGTTATTAGCAAAACGAAGATGCCAAGCAACTAGGTGGCTACTTGTATGATGTCCAAAATCTTTTGGAGAATTTTTCTTCCCATAGAGGAGTGGAAGCTTACTTCACGTCACTCGCTTCAGAAACTGATGCTATCCTTATCAGGGAACTGTGTCAAGAGTTGCAAGATCTCCTCCTAGGTCTTGTTGCGCGAGAACCTCAAGCGTGGACCTTGAAGAGGTCTACCAATTCGTTCTCGAGGAGACGATGCCCCCCGCAGAGGGGAGCAGTCGAAGCCAAGATGAGTGGGAGATCTCTCCCTTGAATGAGAGACTGGAAGAGGTTCACAATCTCCGATTTAATTCATTTGCCTTTAAAAAATTGACAACGAATGACTTAGATTTGGAATGAGCTATGTGGACCCCTCTCCTCTTTTCATTCAACGAAGGCAATAACTCTTCCGGTTGCAAGACTGCTCACCTCATGGCTCTATTATGAGGTGTTAAAGTTTTGAGAGACAAATGTGCTTATTTAAGTTGGGTGGTGGAAGGGGATTCGTTAAATCTAATTAATTGGTGCAACTTGATTGGAAGGCCACTATGGAATATAAGAGATTGTTGGAATGAAGTTTGGGATATATATCGAAACCGTGCAGTTGTGTTTCAACATGTTTATCAAGAAGCTAATGATAGAGCTGACATTTTGGCAAAAAATCATGTTTATCTCCCAGAGATTATTTTTATTTCTGGTTTTGATATGTAATTTGGATGTAAGCAGGTTTATGTAATAAAAATTTCCGTACTCTTGGAAAAAAAAAAATAACATAATTTGAGTTTCTCAACAAATGTCCAAAATTCAGAAGGTCACCATTGAATCTTAGGATGCTATTTTCTTTCCAACCACAATCAAGGATGAACTTTTGCCTTCGTGATATTGGTGGCTTGGTTGTGAGCTCTCATCCCTAAAACTTGCGGTCGTACGATGGAGTTTTACATGGTGGCAGCATATAATATGAAGCGTCTATACTATCTTCGAAAGGGACCATATTGTACAATTACTCCCTCAAGCAAAAGAGTTGCTTTAGTTTATATTTTAGATATAGAATGTGGTTATTTACATAAACAATACGAAATGGCTTTTTCTCTTTTTTTTCGAGAAATTAAATTTTGAGTTTTTTTTTTTTGTAAAGAAAACCATAACTGCGCCTTGGCTAGTCCCTTGTCAGTCATTTCTATTTCCAAGCCCAGGTAAAGTTGTGTTATGTGGGTAGCCGGCATCAAATTTTGCTGCAACTTTTTATGAATCATGAATCGATGTAATCTGCTCATATCAGGGCGTTCCCTAAGAACACTTATGGTCTGATTGACAGTATGGCCCTTGATAAAGCAGAATGACAGAAAAATATTCGTATAGCAACTCCAAATAGTTGGGATAAAACTCTGATAATGATGATAATGAATTATTTAGTTTTTAAGACATGGATCTAACTTTTTTAAAATATGCATCTTTGTTCAATCCCATGATGTTTTCTTCCTCATGCTCATAAACGTCCAATTTAATTTTTTTTTCCCTTGAAGGTAATAGCTAGGTTCAAGATGATACATCTCAAATTTTTCATACACTTTTCGTGCCGATCTCGGGCTAGGCTACCACAGCTTCTTAAATATATGCATGCAAAGGTTTATATTTAGAGTAATGGGCCAAGATTAGGCATTGCAAAAGCCAGTCATAAGCATTACTAGGTAAGACACGGGCCGAATTAGTGATGGCGAGGCCCATGCCCAAACCAGTTGAAAAACATCGAGCCAGATTGGGCCTTATATAAATATTTAAAATATTTAAATATGTAAACATATAATTAAACAATTTTTGGATTGGGACAGGGTAGGGCTAGTGCTACTCTAAGCCTGACCTTAAAAATATTCACGACCTTCTAGGCTATGCCTGGGCCCAGACTGCAAGCCTTAAAATGTGACATGGTCCGACCCAAATGTGGGTGCCCGAAAGCCAGCCTACCGGCCCCGGCGCTGTAGCAACTTTGCTTATGCTTTATTTCTTTTGGTCCTCAAATTTATTTGAAATCTTTTGATTCTCTCTTTACTTCCGATACGAAATCAATTCATAAATTTTTGGAAAGCTAGAGAAAGAAAAGGGCAGTAGGGAGAGAAAGAAAATAAAGTTTGGGCTTCTAGAACCATTTTCACTTATCTAAGAGCTGGCAGATACTCTGTTTCCTCCTTTTTCTCTATCTTTAACTCCTTTTTCTCTATCTTTAAATACAATGACTAAATATTCCCTGGAGTTCACCCCATATGCAAAAATTTATGATTCTAATCTTCTAGAGAGATAAAAATAGGGGAATATATTCTTCAAATTTGGAAATTTCCCTTAGTCTTTATAAAGATCATTTTGCTTCAAATTTGGAAACTTCCCTTAGTCTTTATAAAGCTCATTTTGCTTCAAATTTGGAAACTTCCCTTAGTCTTTATAAAGATCATTTTGATATGTTTGGCTTAATAGAAGAGTAAATACCAATAAAACCTTAGTTTCTTGTAGGATTCGCAATGGGCCGGTGGGCCCAACCCCAAAAAATAGGGCCGAGGGGCTTGGCTAGACCAAGATAGACTATGTTTGGTTCGGCTCGGGCCCGTCCTCAGGGGAATATGGCCGGGCTAGGGCCAAGCTAGATCTGTTCCCAACCCTAGTTTCTTGGAAGGTTGGTGGTCCAAAGTTTTGTAGAAACCTTTTTTTTTTTTTTGGACAATATTATGAACTTTGGAAGCATATTATGAGCTTTATTGGAAGCGTATTTTCGAATTATGAATATTGGGAGTCTTGATTGACGTTCATCCCTAATTTGTTAAGGAAGAAGTTTATATAAGGATGCTACCTTATAATGTTGAACTACGGATGCTCCTCAAAAATCCATCGAAAGAGGTAGTTTTAATATCGAAAAACCCTTTGATTGATCATTTCGACATCGAGATATATGGCTATGAAAAATAAAAAGATTTTAAGTCTCAGAAATAGTGCATTTTACAACATATTATATACGGTCTATTTTCAAGATTTTCGTATGTTTATTGATCTACTTGATTTTAACCATTTTTTAAATTTAAAGTTTTATAATTAGATATAAAAATAAATTTTGAGATAATCCTAATAACATTTTACATCAAAATTATATACCACGATAAAATTTGAAGGCGCACCTTACCTCTACACCTACGCATGCATCCGTATGCCAACTGCACCCATTTGTTAAATTGTCAAAATTTAAAAGAAAAAAAAAAACCTTAAAGAATAATGTTTTAAAAATGGTTGATCTGTGTCGGGTGTTGCTAATCTGGAACGGAATAAGCAGGTATCTGGGGCGATCCCCTTACTGAATCCAGAACCTCTCTTGTGCAATTTACACCGTCAATTGCCCATAGACGATGCTGATGTTGGGCGACGCAATCCAACAACTATGGCCCCTTATCTTACCCTTGGGCTTTCGGGCTTGGCCCATTTTGAAGTCAAGCTCCAGGCTTATGTTAAAGCTCACTGGCCATGCCTAGGTTAGCATGGTGGGTCCCCGACCAAGGCACAACGGAAAATAGTTTTAGTATATGAGACCTTTTTAGTGTGTAATAATTCTCACGCGTTTTTTGTTTCGGTATGTAATACTTAAGCGGTTTGAAGTTCACATAACGGACCCTAGGACTTCTGGAATTTCAAATTTAACTGCCCAATTGAACACCTTCTCAACTTCCTCTAGTTTATTTTCCTTAGAGAGACACTCTGTTTTCGTCTTAATTTACAGAGAGAAACTGGAATTGGGTGGTTTGGGGACTCCGCATTGAAGGTCTACAAGGTGAAGAGACTCAAGTTTTTAAGTGTTCGTTGTTGAAAGGATTGCAGCTTCTGTGAACCCAAGAATTGCTCTGTTTTCCTTTTTGGACTTGAGACTCAGTGAGAGAAACGAGGAGAGAAAGAGAGACTGTTTTTTTTTTTCATTTAGAGAGAGAAACAGGATCGAGTGGTCTTGGGGTTCAGTTTTGAGGGCCTCCAACTTGAAGAGAGTGAAGTTTTTTTAGCGCGTTTTTGTTGAGAACAGAGCATCTGTGAGCACAAGAAATCTCATTCTTTGCTCTGTTTTCCTTTTTGGGGTGTAGAGATTTTCAGTGAGAGAGAGAGAGAGAGGAGGAGAGAGATTGCTGTGGTTTTATTTGGTGGTTTCAATGGGGAACGATGATGTGGGCAGGGTAGGCAGCATGGGGAGAAATGGCTCCTCGATTCCGAGGAACACAGGCGATGGCATGTTCTCGAGGTCTTCTCATGGAGAAGAAGACGACGTAGAGCTAGCGAGATGGGCTGCACTCGAAAGATTGCCGACAAATGATAGGATTCGGAAAGGGATTCTCAGCAGCTCGAAAGGTGAGAGAAGAGAAGTGGAGATTGAGAGTCTCGGGTTTCATGAAAAGAAGAGATTGATAGAGAGGCTGGTTAAAATTCCACAGGAGCACAGTGAGCAGTTCCTTCTAAAGCTCAAGAACCGTATAGACCGGTAAGACCATCTACCTCTCTTTCTCTCTCTCTCTCTCTCACACACAGACAGACACACATTCAAAAGCTGATGAACTATATAAACCAATAAAACCAACAACATTCTCTCTTTCTCTCTCTCTCTCTCTCTCTCTCTCTCTCTCTCTCTCTCTCAAGCTTCAACTTTGAGAAGAAATCCACGTTGGGTTTTCCTGTTCTCTCTCTATTTCTTCTCAAAGTCGAGTTTTCTTCTTAGAATTCTTATTTGCAGAGTGGGAATTGATATTCCAACTATTGAAGTTCGGTTCGAGCATTTGAATGTTGATGCCAAAGTTTTCGTGGGAGGAAGAGGCCTTCCTACAATCCTCAATTTTAATCTCAACTTGATTGAGGTAAAGCATTTGAGATGATTTAAGAGAGTAATTATCTGTGATACGAGGAATTCAGGTTGAATGGTACTGATCTGTTTACTCTGTTTATGCATGCAGGGATTTCTGAACTGGTTACACATTCTTCGAAATAGAAGGAGGCCACTCTCTATACTTCATGATATCAGTGGTATAATCAAACCTGGGAGGTAAGAAGATGTCATGAGAGTATAGAACTATAGACTGTGTGTGCGCGCGCATGCGCACGCGTGTGTGTATTTCAAAGGATATATGAATCATTTGTTTCTGTAATCTCTCTCTCTCTCTGTTCATCTGATACATGTATGATCTCTCTCTCTCTCTGTTCATCTGATACATGTATGATCTCTCTCTCTCTCTTCTCTCTTCTCTTCTCTTCTCTGAATCATTTGAAAGTAATTCTTATTGTCTAAATTTTCTCTCTCACCCCATGAATCATTTGGAAGCAATTCTTATTGTTTAAATTTGCACCAAATGAATGCCCTCTCCCTCTCTATTATTTTTGTGAATCATTTGTTTCTGTGAAATCCTTGCAGGATGATGCACTATACCTCTCTCTCTCTCTCTCTCTCTCTCTCTCTCTCTCTCTCTCTCTCTCTCTCCATTCACTTCCTGAAAAATTGTTTCTTTGAAATCCTTGCAGGATGACACTTCTTTTAGGCCCTCCGAGTTCAGGGAAGACAACTCTATTGTTAGCCTTGGCAGGAAAACTTGAATCAGGCCTTAAGGTAAATTCACAAGTAACAATGAATGCTGATTTGGTTTAATTCTTGTAAATTTATGTGAATTATAAACAAAAATTTCAGGTCTCCGGTAGGATAACTTATAATGGTCATCAGATGAATGAGTTTGTTCCTGAAAGGACTGCAGCTTATATCAGTCAATATGATCTCCACCTAGGGGAGATGACAGTGAGAGAAACTCTAGCTTTCTCTGAAAGATGCCAGGGTGTTGCGACCCGTTATGGTGAGTAAACATGAAATTGGGCTTGAAGTGCCGATAAATTTAGAGGTCGTTTTGCTGGAGAGAAACAGTGATGAAAATTTGAGAGAGATTTGGCAAAATTGAGTTCTATTTCACAATGGTGCAGACATGTTAGCTGAGATATCAAGAAGGGAGAAGAACGCAAACATAAAACCGGATCCTGATATCGATATCTTCATGAAGGTAAACTAATTAGAGGTATATCCAGCTTTACTTTTAATATTTGGGTCTTCTTTGTCTATCTTTTAATTTGTGTGATTTTGACGCTTAGGGATGGTGAAGATTTTTGGATTCTAAGACAGACTTGGTTTATTTTTTTGTTCATGTGCTTCTTTTGTTGATGAAGTAAATGCATTAGATAATCTCTCTCTCTCTCTCTCTCTCTCTCTCTCTCTCTCTCTCTCTCTCTCTCTCTCTCATCATGCACTCACCACCTCTTCAGTTGAAACTACAATGACCTCCATATTTTTGAACTGCATTGTTAGAGTAAAAAATCTCCTTGAATCTTGATGAATGGTGATTATACAGGAAAATAATTTTCCACTGAAATTTGAAATCATTGTTTCCATTCTATAGGCCGCAGCACTTGAAGGTCAAAATGCCGGCATAGTTACAGATTACATGTTGAAGGTAGATCACTTTTGAAAACCTCATATCCTTTCAAGCTATTTTTATGAAGCCTACTCAGATAAGGGAGTGGGTGAACCCTCTTTTTCTCTCCATTCTTATTATTATGCCCCCCCCCCCCCCCCTCCCCCCCTTCTCTCTCTCTCTTTCTCTCTCACTCTCTCTATCCGATATACAGATATTAGGCCTGGATGTGTGTGCTGACACCAAGGTAGGAAATAGGATGGTGAGAGGAATATCGGGGGGACAGAAGAAACGTCTCACAACAGGTAACAGATATAATATGGAGAATTTCTAAATATGATTTCAATTTTCAAAATCCTCTGAGTAAACAGTTTCAATAAAGCTATTCAGATTTAAGCCAAATACTGCACCATGGTATTTCTTACTCCAAACACTTAAACTTGGCAGACTAATTTGCATAAGATGCCTAAAATTTTACAAGATAAGCCTCTGGTTGTCGAAGTTTCACCGGAAAATCTCTAAAGATTTTCTCTTAATATTACTATTATGTTTGCTAGATGGGCTATATAATTCTATTAAGACTAAATAAGATAATGATTGAAAACTTTTTCACATATTATTAGACTCATAACACTTCTTTTTCTAGAAGGAATTTATCGGCATGTTTATGGCTGAAACTCAAATTTTTGACAGGGGAGATGTTTGTTGGGCCTTCAATGGCTTTCTTTATGGATGAGATATCCACTGGGCTAGACAGTTCCACTGCTTATCATATAGTGAATTCCATCAGGCAAGCAGTACATATATTCAAGGCAACAACTGTCATATCACTGTTGCAGCCGGCTCCTGAGACCTACAATCTTTTCGATGACATAATTTTTCTCTCAGATGGTCAGATTGTGTATCAGGGTCCTCTCGAATATGTATTAGAATTCTTTGAATCAATGGGATTTAGATGCCCTGAGAGGAAAGGAGTTGCTGACTTCTTGCAAGAAGTGAGTACCCCTAGTTGTACTCCTTAATTCTGTAAATCTGAATCTCAAATTTCAGATAATCACCTTGAAGCAAAAGGTTTTCATAATTTTGATCCAAAATGATTTTTAGAAGCTTAATGATGCATAATTAATCAAAATTGAATTTAAAACTTCAGATGTCATACTATGAGCAATTGGGCTCTCAGAATTTTCATTCAGAGAGATTATGAGAAGCTTTAGTACGCATATTATTCCAAAAATCACATAGAGCATTTTCAAATTGTCCTATTTCAAGCAAATGTGTATTTAGAAGATTTTGAGAAGCTTAAGCACACCCTTTGTGCATGAAATATCAAGATCCAAAGGATTATGCTTTTAAGCTTCTAGTTTAAACAACTAAAACCTGAGAGGCTCTGTGATTATCTGGTTTGTTCATGTTTGAACCTGTTCCGTACAAACACATGGTAACCTTCATTCTCCTGCAAGCCTCACTTCATTATATGACAAAGTCTAAGTGGATATGCTTATGAATTTTCAGGTTACATCGATGAAAGATCAAGGGCAGTATTGGTTTCACAAAGATGAGCCTTACAGATTTGTTCCAGTCAAGGAATTTGCAGAAGCTGCCCAATCGTTTCATGTAGGAATAAAAATATGTGATGAATTAGCTATCCCATTTGACAAGAGTAAGAGTCACCCTGCTGCCCTTACAACTTCCCGATATGGTGTAAATGAGATTGAGCTTTTGAAAGTGTGCTTCTTGAGGGAACTCTTATTGATGAAGAGGAACTCATTTTATCATATCTTCAAAACTGTGCAAGTAAGTAACTTTAACAGTTATTGGACAATCTCCCCCGGTCTTTTAGGCAATTTTTTGGTCCACCACCTGAAAATCCGATAAAAAATATAATGAAGATTCACCACTGTTCAAATATAATTTTTAACACATCTCCCACGAATATCAAAAAACAAAAGTAAAATTTCCCAAGTACCTTGAGTTTTTTCAAACTTTTCCATGCAATTTTCCCTTTCTCATGTTTTTTCCCTTACTAATGCACAAAAAAAATATCTTGTTGCAAATGAACAAGATATTGAGGAATCATCCATATGTAAGACAATAATTATTGGTATGTCTCTTTTCTGCATAAAAGGGAAAGTTTTGTTAAAGTAGAACTATAAATGTTGTGGATTATTTAAGAATTGAAATTGACTTTCTTTATAAGAAGATATTGATGAACTACTGTGAAAGGGATTCATGGGATTCAGACAATTATCTCGATCGAGGGAAATCATTGAGAAATAGGAATCTGCAAGTGGCATATCCGTAAATGTAAAAATTAAGTTTTTAAAGCGCATGAGCTTAACACAATGCTGTCTATAACTTTAAAAGGTGTACTAAAAGCTAGCATTTCTTTTGCCTTTCATTTTTCCTAATACTAGTTGCTTCCACATTGTCTTTATTTTCTCTAGATATTTTCAAAGATTTTCATCTTGAAACCAAAAATTTGAAGGCGTCATGTGACATTTCCCTCCCAATAATGATCACTAAACAACTAATAGTTCATATTTTAAAAGTATATTTGCATTATTTTTGGCAGCTTGCAATTATGGCTTTCATCATGACGTCAGTGTTCGTGCGCACTAAAATGCACCGAAATACAGTTAAAGATGGAGGGCTCTATCTAGGAGCCATGTTTTATGGTCTTTTTACACTCTTGTTCAATGAGTTTGCTGAGCTACCAATGACCATTTCAAAGCTACCTGTCTTATATAAACAAAGAGATATGCTTTTCTTCCCTGCTTGGGCCTATGCAATATCAACATGGATCACCAAGATCCCCATGTCATTCTTGAAATCTGGCATATGGTTTGTCATAACTTACTATATTGTGGGCTTCGACCCAAATGGTGGAAGGTAAGAAAGTCATCCGTAGTAACTTTGGTCTCATTTACACTAAATAGCTACTGGAGAAATTTTAAATGGGAAAATATGAAATTTCACCAGTTATTACCAAGAATCCTAATTCCATTGAAGATGTTTAGTAATACTAATGATTTGGGTCTTTGGTCTGAGAATAAGCTATTACGAGCCTTTCTATTCTTTTTAGGTAACTGAGGATAGGGCCTCTGCCTCCATATTAACCATAGATAAAGGTTTACAATATAGATGGTTCTAAATGCCTTGAGAAGATATAGGAGAAATTAGTTGTGTATCAATTTCATCAAACGTTAATAACAGAAGGTGATGATTATCTGGATTATGAATTTCGTGTGCCTAGACAGACTTAAGGAATTGGAAATCAGAAAGATGGATAGTATTTTCGGCCAAGCTAGAGCGCTGAATATAGAAAATTATACAAACTAAAGGTGATATTTTCATACTTAATTTGCAGGATGTTTCGGCAGTACCTGCTACTTTTTCTAGTAAATCAGATGGCATCTGGACTTTTTCAATTCATGGCCTTTGTGGGTCGGGACATGATTATAGCGAACACATTTGGGAGTTTTTCTATCCTTGTTGTCATGGTTCTTAGTGGTCTCCTTCTCTCACGAGGTAATTTACTACAATTAAAATAATTCTGCAAACTTTACTTCCTGTTACTTTGGTCACAAAACGGGTGGTCAATAGGAGAAGCTTTGATTAACAGAGAAAGTGAAAAAGTGGTGGATATGGGGCTATTGGATCTCACCGATAATGTACGCGGAGAATGCAATATTAGTTAATGAATTCCTTGGAGATAGCTGGAAGAAAGTAAGATTATCTTTAACATATTCCATTGGTATGTGCAGTGCTTCCATATCCTATTGAAATTCCATGTTTGAAAATCTTGTGCAGGTGACAAATGGGTCGACGGAAACTCTTGGAGTGCAACTGTTGAAGTCTCGTGGAATCTTTCCCGTAGGTTACTGGTACTGGATAGGAGTAGGTGCACTGGTGGGATACATCATCCTCTTCAATAGCCTCTCCATCTTGGCTCTCACATATCTCAAACGTGAGTGTACTAAACAATTCTCAATCCACTAAGTGTGATATATTTTCCTAAGGACCTCATCTGAGAACCCATGTCTTATCATATGCAGCATTTGGTAAATCCCATGTAAACATATCCGAAGAAGAATTGAAACAGAAGCATATGAATAGGACTGGTGAAAATTTCATGGTCGAACTATCATCTGTTCCCTCGTTGAGAGGAAAGGCATCTATTGGTTTTGGTTGTATCGAAGGTACATTGTTTAACAATTTTCTAAAATTATGGAGTTTGCTTATGGATTTCAGCTCATGAAAACTCATTTGAGTTGCAGGGATGTATGGTGAAATCATGAGGAATAACATCTCAACTGATTCAATATCAGATGGGTCAGATGCCATGGCTTCTAGTCAAGAGTGGACGAAAGGCATGGTTCTTCCATTTACTCCTCTCTCACTCTGCTTTGATGATATCAGATACTCAATAGATATGCCAGAGGTAAAATGTGCTCTCTCTCTCTCTGTTATATTACAATAAAATGACTATATTTACCAAGAACTAAAGTGATTCAAAACAGTAGTGAAATATCTCAATGTGGGCTTTATGCATTTTCTGTAATGGTGACACTTTCTTCTTCTTTTGCAGGAAATGAAAGCTCAGGGCGGGAAAGAAGATCGGCTAGAACTCCTGAAGGGCGTGAGTGGGGCATTCAGGCCAGGAGTTCTTACTGCTTTGATGGGTGTTACTGGAGCTGGTAAGACAACTTTGATGGATGTTTTAGCCGGAAGGAAAACACATGGCCATATTGATGGAACTATAAGTATCTCTGGTTATCCTAAGAAGCAAGCAACCTTTGCTCGGGTATCTGGATACTGTGAGCAGAATGATATCCATTCTCCTCAAGTGACAGTCTACGAGTCATTACTTTACTCTGCATGGCTTCGACTTCCGTCTAATGTCAACCCTGAAACAAGAAAGGTAGGAAGGCCAAAGTCTATGCTTCATCATGAATGCTCTCTCTCTCTCGCCACCACTCCACCACCACATTATGCACTCTATAATTCTCCTTTATCCAGACCACTCTCTTCAAAATCTGACATATACAACACAATATATGCTCGAGAAACTCGCATTTTGTATATTAAAGATAGATATATATATTTTGTCCAACTGATATAAGCTGGTTTTTGTAGACGTTTGTTGAGGAGGTCATGGAGCTAATAGAACTAAAGTCGTTAAGGAATGCTCTAGTGGGGTTGCCTGGAGTGAACGGTCTCTCGACTGAGCAAAGAAAGAGGCTTACCATTGCTGTGGAGCTTGTGGCCAATCCCTCCATTATTTTCATGGATGAGCCAACCTCTGGTCTTGATGCCAGGGCGGCTGCTATTGTGATGAGAACAGTTAGAAACACTGTTGATACTGGAAGAACTGTAGTGTGTACTATCCACCAGCCTAGCATTGATATATTTGATGCATTTGATGAGGTCAGAACCAACTAAATTTAAGAGGGTTCTACACTGATCAAAAATTTTGAAGGGATTTATTTATTTTATTTTATTTATCATTTCATATGATGAAATAAGCCTGCCATTGATTCCCTTGAATTGATTGGATTCCAGCTTTTCCTCATGAAGACTGGTGGTGAAGCAATATATGCCGGCCCCCTCGGATCCCATTCTTGCCATCTCATTGAATACTTTGAGGTGAGGTCAAATAAAATAGTAATTTTCATGGATCAACATCCACATATACACACAATACATGCCTCCATATGTATGCATATACATACACAATTGCAATTACAATTGCCTGACTTCAGCCATATCTGGTGAAGGGAATCAATGGAGTCATCAAGATAAAAGAAGGCTACAATCCTGCAACTTGGATGCTTGAGGCCACATCTGAGGCACAAGAAGATATTTTAGGGGTTAGTTTTGCTGAAGTATACAAGAACTCTCATTTGTATAGGTAATAACTTACCCCATCAACACAATGATTGTGATTTTATTTATATTTTATTCCATTGTACTTATTCTCTTCTTCTTTTCAATAAGTGGGCTTTCTTTTATGGGTTTAATTGTATTTAATGTTCTGTATCTGGTTCATTTAATCTACTTTCCAACTTGAAATTCAATATTGTTACAGGAAAAACAAGGAAATGATTGAAGCACTGAGTTCACCACCCCCAGGCTCGGAAGACCTCTATTTCCCTACTCAGTATTCTCAGCCATTCCTCACGCAGTGCTTCGCTTGCTTATGGAAACAGCACTGGTCCTACTGGCGCAACCCCTCTTATACGGCCATGAAATTCATCTTCACCTTCTTCATCGCCTTATTGATTGGGACCATGTTTTGGGATCTTGGTTCAAAAAGGTGTGAAAATTCCTCTAAAAGATGGACTGTCGTGTTGAGAGAATGAGAGCGAAGACCAACTGGACTTTCAAATCATTACAACCATAATTGATGGTTCGTAGAATGTATTTTGCAGGGCTAACCCACAGGATCTCTTCAATGCAATGGGTTCCATGTATGCTTCTGTTCTATTCATTGGAACTAACAATGCCTATTCGGTTCAGCCAGTAGTTTCAGTGGAAAGACTTGTATTCTATCGAGAAAGGGCAGCCGGAACGTATTCAGCTCTACCATATGCCATTGCACAGGTTAGCAAATCTAGTTACAATGCAAAAGTAAGTTTCTTAAAGGATAAGAATTCTAGGAAATACAGAGAACTTCGATTCAAAAAGATAAATCTGAGTCTTCATTAAGCTCAATTCAGTTCCATCTAAGGCACAGTAGGCAAGCAAAGCTTATTTTCTCAGCTTTATCTCATATAAAGAACATAGGCTAAAATTTACTCATTTTACGACACTGAAGCACTCTATATGCAGCTAGAGCCTACAAGATAATGCAACATTGCAAATCAAGATTTAGAAACTCCGCTCGATCTCGGAACTCCTCCCCTGCCCAAGCTGAGTAACTCAGGCTAGTCCAAGTAGACTCGCCGAGTAGTGTACAAGACCAAAAAAGAGCAAAATTGCAACCAAAATTGAAAATTTGCTAAGTGGGTAATAAGAAAAAGAAGCTATACGAGGCTTTAAAAGTACATAAAAGATGGAAGAAAACTTCACAAAAGATGGAATAATGGAAGAATTTGATAGCTTGAAAGAATTCAGAAAAATTCAAAAAAGGGAAAAATTAGGAAAATAGAACTTATAATAATACAAATTCATAAATCATGTTAAAAAATACAAATTATATATAAATACATTTTTACAACCTATTAATGATATAGTAATATTAATTTTTATAGAAACTACATAATTTCTATAAAATCCCAATCTTCTTCATACAAACTCACATCAGCACCTTGCTGAGGCCGATGTACTTGGCCGAGTCCAAGTTGACTCTGCTAAGTTTTAAACACTGTCACAAGTAACTTATGGTGCAATACACTTACTTACATCAGCAACTTGCTGAGGCCGATGTAGGCCGAGTCCAAGCTGACTCTGCTGAGTTTTAAAACACTGTTACGAGTAACTTATGGGTGCAATACACTTACTTTTTCACAATATGTTAATTTAAATGCAGATTCTTATAGAGATTCCATATATATTGGTTCAAGCACTACTCTATGGGGTGATAGTGTATGCAATGATAGCATTTGAATGGACAACTGCCAAGTTCTTCTCGTACATGTTCTTTATGTACTTCACACTACTGTACTTCACATACTTCGGCATGATGACTATTGCCATGACTCCCGATAATAACATTGCGTCCGTTGTGTTCGGAGCCTTCAATGGAACGTGGAACCTCTTCTCCGGATTCTTCATTCCTAGAGCGGTATGTTTCTCTCTTCTTCCTACTTTGTATCTCTACGAACCAAAGTTAAATTACTCTTCTCAGCTCGGGATGAGGTCCCTGCCCAAGCCGAGCCGAGTAACATAGGCATGAGTCGGAATGGACTTGTCTGACCCTGAAGGGCTTAAAAATTGCAAAAGAAATTTTAAAAATTGTTAAAAATAAAAATAGTAGAAAACTTATGAAAGGCATGAAAAGTGTAGGAAAGATAGGAAAAAATTATAGAAAATGGATTATTGAAATAATCAATTAATAGATTGAAACATTGAAAAAATTCAGAAATTATTGTTTGAAGCTCCTCTCTCCCTCTCCCAGTGTACCTTGCAAATACAATAATAAAACTTAAATCAATAAAAACCATCCAATCCAAACTCCCAGTTTGACCAAAAAATGATACCCCCCTCCCTCCCTCTCTCTCTCCACTGTAATTATAAAACTTAATCACTAAAAACCAGTGTTCAGCAACTCGGACTCGGACTTGGTCAAGTCATTTTTGTACTTTATTATTTTCTAAAATATTTCAGGTATAGATCAATTTTTCCGTAGTCCGTATTTTATATACTTTTTTCATCTTCTATCAGCTCGGGCCAAAGCCTCCTCTGAGGCCCGCAGTGAGTTAAAGAACCTTGCAAAAAACCAGCCATTCCAAATTTTCAACATCCAATATTTACCCTGACTTTGACAAAAACTGATTAATCCTATCTGTCCTATTGGTTACAGAGTTTGCCTGCATGGTGGAGATGGTATGCATGGGCATGCCCAGTTGCATGGACCCTGTATGGTCTGGTTGCTTCTCAATTTGGAGATGTACATACCACCTTTGAAGATGCAGGTGCCTCATTTAAGAACCAAACGGTTGCCGAATTCGTGAATGACTATTACGGATACGATCACAACTTCCTGGGGGTGGTTGCAGCTATGACTATTGGGTTTACAGTTCTCTTTGCATTCATCTTTGCTTTCTCAGTCAAGGTTCTGAATTTTCAAAAGAGATGAGAATATGAGTGCATCAATATTCCTAAGACTTGATTGAACAAACTGTGAGAGAGACATATCATCTTAGCCAAGTAGATTTCTTGGATAATTTGCTAGAGAGAAGCTAATGGAGGAAGATAGCTAAGTGTTGATTCATAGGATGCCTGATTTATTCCATCGGCCCATGGAAAATTTTATTTTTATTTTAAAATTGGGAAAACACTCTTATATTTCATATTTTACTATTAAATCCTACTTTTCGAGAGTATAGAGCATATTTGAATTTTAAATTTTTTTCTACAAATACAAATTATATGAAATTTGAGATGTCCACTCTCCTTTCATCGAGGCGAACTTAATAAAAATATTAAAAATTATTCATAAAAACTAAATTGACCAAAATACCTCTAAACAGAATATCATAATTTTTGTAAATTATTATTTTGATTAGATTTTCCTATTTTTAAGAATATAAATTTAAAATTTCAAGTTATTTAGACCTATAGAAAAAAAATTAAAATTAAAATACAATTAAAATTAAAATACGATATGCAATTGTCTCTTGGATTGCCTCTAATTCAATCTAAGACGTTTACTGCAGCTACATAAGGCCTAAGCATGATTAATACAAGTAAAGCTACACCTTAAATCCTTGTTTGTAAAGCACTTTGGCCACAATAAATCCTCATGATGGCTCTAAAAATATTTTCCAGTACCGACTATGAAATTTGAGGCACCAAAATCGGTTCAAGTCTTGTGGATCCATAAACACTTATTTTTTTGGTAGTCTAGATAATGTGTTACAATGTACACTAGTTTTAGCACTTCAAATACTTTTCTTTTCTTTTTTTCACAACCATAATAGTCAAAACTGAGATGACCTATTTGAAGGTTTTCAATGTTGGAACACTGCAATTTTTAGTGAGTTTTGAGGTGAGGCATTACTATTTTGATAGGGCTGATTTTTCTATTGGGTGCGGTTTGTAGAGAGCCTAGGCTCTAAACAATCAAATTAGAGCCTACCTTTAAATAGTGTCGAGAAATGTGGTCTCAATATTGGAAACCTTTGTGATAGACATAAAATATATTTTTTATATTTATTTATAAAGTTTAAAGCTTCAAAAATAGTATAGATCGACATATCTATAAAAACTTAAAAATCTTGAAAAATGATAGTCCAAAAATGCGTTACAAAATACACTATTTCCAAAACTTAAAATCCATTTTTTTCTCATGTCCATGCATCTTGATGTCGAGATGATCAATTTGAAGATATTTGTTCATCAAAACAACTTCTTCTAGTGAACTTTTTGAGGTTGGTTCAAATTTGATTGTTTATACCGTCAATTTTCACGATTTTCAAGTTTTCATAGATCTGTTCGATATACACTATTTTTTAAGCTTTAAATTTTATAATTAAAGATGAAAATATATTTTAAGGCTATCACAAAGATTTTCAATATTGAAACCACATTTCTCGACATTATTTGAAGGTGGGCTCTCATTTGATTGTTTAGAGCCTCGGCTCTATACAAACCACACCCATAAATTATTGAGGCTAGTCTATGGGTAAAAAATATTACATTCCTAATATTTGAAGTCTTAAAATTACACTAAATAAAATTTTATCATCATCATCCAAGTATCATCTCAATTATTTGGGTTGCAATTAAATTAAAATTTATCTAAGGTTTAAATGGATAATATGCACCTACAACACCAACTCTTTTGACTGTGCCATAAATAGCACTGGGCTTCCTTATTCTAATTCAGCTTCGATCCTTTCTAGCTGCTAGTTTTTTATCTTCATGTCCATCTTTCATCTGAGAAGTTGTTGCTTCTTTGGCCATGGAAGTAACCAAAGAAGCAACTACTGCAATGAGTTCTTGGACTGTGTTTTTGAGGTCATTATATGTGGTAGGCATGGCCATTTTGGCTCTCAATAAAAATATCCCATCCCATTCTTGAAGCAAGGAAGCATATTGAAGCCCAAGCGTTTCAAGTCCACCTCGTGCTAATCTGACTACCAGGATTGCATGCTACTGCAAAGGTAACAATAACATGACTCCACTGCACCTCAATTTTCTTTGTGGTTCTAGCAAAAGAACCATGATAATTCAGAAGAACATTTTCCTTATATCTCTTCCCATAGTTTCATCATGTTGGTTATGTAGCTTGTATAATTTTACTCTGTTATGCTACTTTTCTTCGTTATTCACATGGTGGATTGGGTTCAAAGCTAGTTCGTTAATTTTCTCTTAAGCTTGCTTAACAATGATTTTATATCTGCCGGTTAAATGCACTGAATGACTAATTGAGCAAAGGTTAATTCTACGCGTAGTTTTTTCTTTTTTTCTGTCATGATCCAATATTGAGCTATTTCATCCTAAAATTTCAGATGAGATGATCGGATTTTGAGCATTCGTGTGATTCGGATTTTGAGTATTGGCCTGATTTGACAAGGATGAATGTTCCTTGGACTCATTGGTGCCAGAAACCATAGAAGGAGAGGATCATTGAAGGAAATCCACTTGAGCGTGATGAGCCACGTGTAGAGATAAGATAGAGGCGCACACCGTGGTTAGACCATGGTTGGGCCTCGATCTAGTCACAACCGGGACCTCGTTTGGGACCCGGCTTGGGATCGCCTCTCTCGAAAAACCGTGGGGTGCGAAGCGTTGCGTCTTGCACGTGTGCCGTGCACCCACGCTTGTGAGTGGGTGTGGATAGGTGTACCAACGGGTGAGAGGGATTTTACACAGCAAAAAGGACACGTTGGCCTACCTCATCGCAGGTTGGGTTCGTGAATTTTGTCGGACCGAAATTTTTTTTACTAGTCAAACCGTAAAAAAAATTCATTTCGTTCTGGATTGTATAAAAAAAATGGAAAGAAAAAGAGTGAGAGAGAGAAAGAATGAGAGAGGACAGGTAGAGAGAGAAAAGGAGATAAAAGGGGAAGAATGAGAAAAAAACAATTTTGTGTTATGTAAATTAAATATAAGAAAAAATAATGGTGGATATAGAGTAAGTAAACAGTTAAGAGTGTACTTAAATTTTTTGGACCATCAATTTTAAAAATCCGAAAATTGCAAGTATCGACTTGGACAGTGAATTTTAATAACGAATTACTTTTGACCTTTTTGTCCCTACTTTTGGGACCAACCACTTTCAGTCTTATTCCCACTTCCCCCTAAAAACTCCCCGCCCCAAAAACAAACACTCGGCCTTTTCTCTCTCCCCCCTAAAAACCCTCCACCGCTTTTTTTCTCCCATTTGCAACGGCATTGTGTTTTTCTTTACTAGTAGAGAAACCATTCTCAAGAGAAAGACCCACATTTAAAGCCCTTTTACCATGTTAGAGAGAGAAACACCTCCTCAAAGGGGAAACACAATTTCAGCTTTTGAAAGGGAAGAAACACAATTTCAGCTTTTGAGAGAAAAAACCCGTTTGCAGCCTGAGTCCTCTGTTTCGCTGAAACTCGGCATCTTAAAAACCAGCCCGGCCATGTCGATGCTGGCCATGACTGTGGTCTTTGAGTCAGAGAAGGACGGGCAGAACGTCTCATGATTTCCACTGGTGTAAGCGTCACAGGAAGAGAAAGAAGAGCCACTTCTATCTCAGCCTCGAGCCCCTTCATCACCTCCATCACAACCTCCTCTCCAAAACCCCCCTCCTCCCCACTTAGTACCTTCCCCTCATCTCCTTGAGGTGGCCATTCTTCAGCCCTTTTAACACAGAAGAACAAAAACCTAAACCCAAGCCTCTGCGCTCTCTCTCTCTCTCTCTAACAACAGGGCTGAGTCCACTAGGTCCAGGAAGCCCACTGGGTCCAGATGATCTGCTCTTTCTCTCTCTCTCTCTAACAACAGGGCTGAGTCCACTAGGTCCAGGAAGCCCACTGGGTCCAGATGATCTGCTCTTTCTGTCTCTCTCTCTAACATTGGGTCCAGGTAGCCCACTGGATTCGGGTGATCTGCTCTTTTTCTCTCTCTAGCCCAGTAGGTCCGGGAAGTCCAGTTGGTCCGGGAAGCCCAGTGGGTCCGGGAAGCCCAGTGGGTCCGGGAAGCCCAGTGGGTCCGGGTACCCAGTAGGTCCGGGTAGCCCAGTAGGTCCGGGTAGTCCAGTGGGTCCGGGTAGCCCAGTGGGTCCGGGTAGCCTAATGGGTCCGGGTAGCCCAATGGGTCAGGGTAGCCTAATGGATGGGTAGCCCAATAGGTCCGGGTAGCCCAATGGGTCAGGGGTAGCCCAATAGGTCCGGGAAGCCCAGTAGGTCCGGGAAGCCCAGTAGGTACGGGAAGCCCAGTGGGTCCGGGGAAGCCCAGTAGGTCCGGGTAGCCCAGTAGGTCCGGGTAGCCCAGTAGGTCCGGGTAGTCCAGTGGGTCCGGGTAAGTAGTCCAGTGGGTCGGGGTAAGTAGCCCAGTGGGTCCTGTTAAGTAGCCCAGTGGGTCCGGGTAAGTAGCCCAGTGGGTCCGGGTAGCCCAGTGGGTCCGGGTAAGTAGCCCAGTAGGTCCGGGTAGCCCAGTGGGTCCGGGTAGCCCAGTGGGTCCGGGTAGCCTACTTAGCCCGGGTAGCCCAATGGGTCCGGGTAGCCCAATGGGTCCAGGTAGCCCAATGGGTCAGGGTAGCCCAATAGGTCCGGGTAGCCCAATGGGTCAGGGGTAGCCCAATAGGTCCGGGTAGCCCAATGTGTCCGGGTAGCCCATTGTGTCCGGGTAGCCCATTGTGTCCAGGTAGGCCAGTGTGTCCGGGAAGCCCAGTAGGTCGGGTAGCCCAGTAGGTCCGGCTAGCCCAGTGGGTCCGGGTAGCCCAGTGGGTCCGATTAGCCCAGTGGGTCGGGTGAGCCCAGTGGGTCCGGGTAGCCCAG
Organism: Amborella trichopoda; assembly: GCF_054954075.1. NCBI lineage: Eukaryota > Viridiplantae > Streptophyta > Magnoliopsida > Amborellales > Amborellaceae > Amborella > Amborella trichopoda. The sequence goes on along the minus strand of NC_142341.1, from coordinate 9,367,191 downwards.
TAGGTCCGGGTTGCCCACTGGTCCGAGTAGCCCACTGGTCCGGGTAGCCTACTGGTCCGGGTAGCCTAATGGTCCGGGTAGCCTAGTGGGTCCGGGTAGCCCAGTGGGTCCGGGTAGCCCAGTGGGTCCGGGGTAGCCCGCTGGGTCCGAGCAGTCTACTAGGTCCGGGCAGTCCACTAGGTCTGGGCAGCCCACTGGGTCGGGGCAGCCCATTGGGTCCGGGCAGATTGGGTTTTTTTAAGAGAAATATTCAGAATGGGTTTTAGGCAGCGTTTTAAAAAACATCGAGTCAAATCGGACTCGCCCGGTTCGACTCGGAATTCGCGAAAAGGGACCGGATCGTTTGAAAAATCGGAAATCGTCCGGTTCTAGAGAGAACCGGACGATTCCGCACAGTGACTCGCCGATTCACTGTACGGAATCGGCGAGTCCAAACAGTGAATCGGCGAGTCCGTACGGATTTTTTTTTTTTTTTTTTTTTTGTAATCCATGATAGATTTTTTTGTAATACTTGATCGATTTTTTTGTAATCCATGATCGAATTGTTTTTGTTTTTTTGTAATCCATGATCGAATTTTTTGGTTTTTTGTAACCCATAATAGAATTTTTTGTAATCCATGATGGAAATGTTTGTTTTCTTTTCTTGTAACCCATGATCGCTTTTTTTGTTTTTTTTTTTTTTTTTTGTAACCCATGATAGAATTTTTTGTAATCCATGATCGAATGTTTTGTAATGCATGATCGAAATGTTTGTTTTTTTTTTGTAATCCATGATCGAAATGTTTGTTTTTTTTTTTGTAATCCATGATTGAATTTTTTGTTTTTTGCTTTTTTTGTAACCCATGATAGAGTCTTTTGTAATCCATGATTGAATTTTTTGTAATCCATGATCGAACTGTTTTTTTCTTTTTTTGTAATCCACGATTGAATTTTTTGTTTTTTTTTGTTTGTTTTTTTTGTAATCCATGATCGAATTTTATGTAATCCATGATTGAATTTTTTGAAAATTTGTGATTTTTTTTTTTTAATCTATGATAGAATTTTTTTTTGTAATCCATGATAGAATTTTTTGAAAATTTGTTTTTTTTTTTTAATCCATGATCGATTTTTTTGAAAATTTGTTTTTTTTTTTTTTTAATCCATATTATTCAAAGAGAAAATGAGAGAGATGATGATTATGAGGCTACCCTATCCCAACCATATTATTCACATATCGAGTCCCAACAGCAACAGTGTAGGGATGAGCATGAAATACTGTAAATTAAATGCTGAATGGCGGTTCATGTAAGGAAAGAACATATCAATATTCGCATATTCATTCAAAAACATGGAGTATCCTCATTTTTTATTGAATTTTTAAAAAACAATATTTATAATGAATTTTAATAATTTTTTCGAATTTTTTTTAAGCTTTATTCTGATCGATTCACCCGATTCCCGATCCGGATCGTCGATTCGGATCGGTTTTTTGAAAGCCCGATCCGGGTCACTGATCCGTTTTTTAAACCATTGGTTTTAGGGATTGAGATTTTAGAGAGAGAATTGGGTTTTATAGAGAGAGAAAAGGAGAATGACTTTTCAGAAAGAGAAAAGGAGAATGACTTTTGAGAGAGAGAATGAGTTTCTAGAGGGAAAAAGAGATTGAGATTTTAGAGATGACTTTTGAGAGAGAGAGAATGAGTTTCTAGAGGGAAAAAGAGATTGAGATTTTAGAGAGGTATAGTAGTTACTAGAGAGAGAAAGAAAGATTTGGTTTATAAAGAATGGGAGAGTTTTTAGAGAGAGACTGAATTTTTAGAGAGAGATGAGGATTACCCAAATGACCCACAAATCTAGTAAGAAAAAAAAATTGTTTAAAAATTTAGAGCCCCCTTATGCAGTTTTAGAGAAAGCGAGATTGGGTGGGTTTTAAAAGACAGTAAAACTTGAAATTTTAGAGAGAGAAATTGTGTTTTTAGAGAGAGCAACAGATAAGTTTTTAGAGAGAGAAGAGCTTCTAGGGGGCAAAAGAGATTGAAATAATAGAGAGATAGTTATGGGAGAGAGATTCGGTTTGTAAAGAACCAGAGAGGTTTAAAGAGATTGGATTTCTCAAGACTGAAAAAAATTTTAGAGAGAGATGAAAATTATCGAAATGACCCACATATGCTTTGCTGATGGCACCAAGCTAAATGGTTTCTCTCTTTCCATCTGAAACGCGTCTCTCTCTCTCTCTCCATTTGAAATGGGTCAATAACCCTTAAAGAAAAGGCTCCCATTTCCTCAGGCTACGTTTCTTTGCATTGCAAAATATATAGGTAGAGGATAACCAAAATAGGTTTTTTTTTTATTTATTTATTTACAAAATCTCAATATGCACCCATAAAAAAAGGTAGGCACTTTCCTCTTTAGATTGCAAAATAGAGGAAGGGAATAACCAAAATAAATAGATTTCTGTTTTTGGCAAAATCTCAATATGCACTGACAAAGAAAAGAAAGGCTGATACTTTCCTCAAGCTACGTTTCTTTATCTCTTTAGGTTGCAAAATATAGAAATTGAATAACCAAAATAAATAGGTTTCTTTTTTAGATAAAATCTTTTATTTTATTTTTACCTTCCTATAAAAACTAAAATTTTTTGCCGTGGATGACATTTATTTAGAGGACATGCTTTTTATGAGTCCTAGTACTCATATGTAGATATGAGTCCCCTCTTTTATGACCTCTTTTTTACATAGATTTTAGACCTAATTTTTTAGGTGTATCTAATTTTTATTGTATTTTGAGAATGGGGTTGGGTTTTTAGTGGTAGCATCACTTGTGCTTCAACTAAGATTTGGTTTCCATTTTTACCTAATATAAATCACTAGAGATTTCAAAAAACGGGTACAGGCTCATCATCCTCACTGAATTACCCAAAAAAAAAAAAAATCTCTAACGTGAAGATCATAAATATGTAAAAAACTAAATTTTAAAAACAAACTATAAAAAAACGTTTAGAGACCATTGCTTCTTATCATTTTTAGAAAGGAGGGATCACCACTCTACATCTTTATAATGGATGTATGTATGATGCCTCGGGCGCTAATGTAGTAGTCATGCATCCCACGATGCATAAAACACTTTTTCTTTATTTAAAGGATGTATAAAATTGAAGTTTTTGGCCTCTTAAACCTCCTCTTCAGTGCGTCGCATTTTGGGTCGGTGCAAAAGCCCAAAGATGCTATGCTCCTACTATTACTTTTAGGAACCCAAATTATAGGAACTTAACCTTTTCAGCCCATACATTAACCTAAATTAAAAAACTGTCTAATTGTAATTTTTTATGTACTTGAAAACAATATACGTATAGAATGAGTGTAACAGAGATGAAGATGTTGAGATGGATGAATAGCAAGATAAGAAATGACAGAATTTGAAATGAATACATTTAGAAAATTTTAAGTGTGATGCTAATAAGCGATAAGAAGAGCGAGAGTCAGTGTTTGCAAAATCAAATCGAAACGGTGAATCGGATATGGGTCTAAAAGCTGTTTAATCGACCTAACAGGTAAACCCGCCAATTCAACCGTTCTAACCAGGCAAGTCCCGGGCGGTCAAAAAGTGTTAGAAAAAATGCAAAAAAAAAAACCATCAAAATATGAAAAGCATATAAAGAATGATTAAAACAAAAATACATTAAAATGAAGTTGAAAATTAATGAAAATAAATAAATTTTAACAAATCGATTTGTGCTTAGGGATATTTTTAAAATTTTATATTTAAAATATGGGAATATGTAAAGTGATTATTAATGACAAAAACAATTTTTAAATTTTACCATAATGTAAAGAATATTAAAAATTTATTACAAACCAAATTCTTTATTTTTTAGAATTTAAAAAATGTATTACATATATTTTGGGGGTATTTTAGTCAATATATACTTTGAGAATTTTTATTTTTATTTTTATTTTTATTAGATTCTTATATTTTTTAATAATAGACGCTCCAAATTTCAAGTAATTTGGATTTATAGAAAATAAAAATAAAAATTCAAATACGAAATGAGGTCATGACCGTCAGATCGGTCCAAATTCAATCGGAACCATTGGCTGACACTGTAGCTATCAGCCTGTAAGCTGACAGAATCTTTTCTCATATATATATATATATATATATATATATATATATATATATATATATATATAATACCAATCGATCACCAAAACAAAACCGAGTGGTTAACCGTTAGGTCGCCCGATTTTTCCAACTCTTTAGTAAAATCTTTAAACGGTTTGGTTTTAGACGAGCAACAGTTTGCTTTATGATATAAGGAAAAAGTTTATATAAGGATGCAACCTTATAATGTAGAACTACATATGCACCACAAAAATCCATTGAAAAAGGTAGTTTTAATGTTGAAAAACCCTTTGATTGATCATCTCGACATCAAGATACATGACCATGAAAAATAAAAAGATTTTAAGTATCAGAAATAATGTATTTTACAACATATTATCTACACCGTCCATTTTCAAGATTTCCATATGTTTATAAATCTACTTGATCTTAACCATTTTTAAAATTTAAAATTTTATAATTAGATATTAAAATAAATTTTGAGATAATCCTAAAAATATTTTACATCAAAATTATATACCATGATAAAATTTGAAGTTACCTCTACATGCACGCATCATGCATCTGTATGCCAACTGCACCCGTGATGAAAAAGCTTTAATCAACCATTTAAAGACGAGGAATAAGAGAACAAAATTGAACTAGGTGCAAGTATTAACGAGGGTAACATGATTGTTTAAGCATTAACGTTCTTCACAGTTTTAAAACGTTTGCTTTTTGAAAAAAAATTAAAAAATCCAACAATTAGGAAAGAAAGCTTTTTTGGGAAAGGTTTATATGCTTCCCCTACGACATAGAAGATTTATGCTTTCTCTACCATCCAGCCGTCCAATTTTGATCAAGAGAGTCACTCACCGTTTGATCTTAGATCTGATTTCTCAAAGCATTTTATTTTTAGTTTTTTTATACAAATTGTATGAATATGAAATTTGGTACGTGTCAACTTCTCATTGGGACGCACCTATAAAAAATATTTAAAATAATTTTTCGATAAAATATAATGACCAAAATACCCCTAGTAACATGAGTGTTTAATTTTTTTTATTTTATTGGAAATGTTGTTTTTAATATTTCTTGCTAGTGCAAGTTTAATAGAGGATTGGACGTCCAAAATTTGATGTCAAAATAGTTTATATAGAAAAAATAAAAATAAAATAGTGTAAAGACGTGACATTATGATTGGGACAATCTTAGCCCTCCATTCAGAATGGACGATTGGATAAGGGGAAGTATATAAGTTTCATGTTGTAGGGGAAGCATAGAAAGCTTGCATCTGATTCGTTAACTATCTGTTAACAGCAAATAGGCTTTAACTAGTTTTCTCAGGCCGGGCTGTGAGCACGCATCTAGTAAGTTTTTTGCCCCTGATCATTCTGGAACTTTTCCTAGCCATCATTTTTTGTTAATTTCTTTCTTTTTGAGTTTTCTTTCTTATTGTTTTTTTTTTTTCTATTGTTTTAGTGTTTCTATCTGAAAATTCAAAAAACAAAAATAAAAAGACATTGCGGTCATGAGTATGCCGTCCTACAATCACTCCCAGCTCATACATTGGATATAAGTTGTGGTTTAGCCTTATCCATTGAGGTAAACCTTATCGTTATCAACCTAATCCAGTGCTCGCAAAATCGAACCGGAACGGTTAACCAGACATGGGCCTTGCAGCGGTTTAACCAGCATAACCAGTAAACCGGCCGATTCAACCGCTCTAATCGGACAAGTCTCGGGCAATCAAAAAAGTGTTGAATAAAAATAAAAATAAAATTCTATTAAAATATGAAAAAACATATAAAGAATGATTAAAACAAAACACTTTCAAATGAAGTTGAAAATTAATGAAAAAAATAGATTTTAACCCATTTTATATTTCCAATGGCTATTTTTAAAATTTTCTAAAAAAGATAGGAAAATATAAAAGTGAGTATTAATGACCAAAACAATTTTTAATCTTTACCATAATGTAAAGAATATTTAAAAATGCATTACAAATAAAATTTCTTATTTTTGAGAATTTATATACTTTTTTTGGAAAAAAAAATCTAACTATTGATTGATCGCCCAAACCGCCCAAAATCGCAACTGGCCATTGGTCGGTTCCGATCTACCGGGTGGTTAGCGATGCGATCGGGCGATTCTGCGAACAATGACCTAGTCAGCTAGCCTCTCTAAGGCAATTTTTAATTCTCAGGTTTTAAATCAACATAATTTGGCAGTTTTTTTAGAAAAGAAAAATCTATTTTGGTATTAAAAAAAAGGAAAAAGAAAAAGAAAGAGGAACACGCCTTTAAGGCTATCTCTTTTATCTTTCACCAAAAAAAAAGAAAAAACAAAACAAAAATGGGGAAAAGTTATATAGAGCCGAGGCTCTAAACAATCAAATTTGAGCCTACTTCAAAATTTTCATTAGAAGATGTTGTTTTGATGCCCAAATATCTTCAAATTCATCATCTTGACATCAAGATGCATAGACATGAGGAAAAATTGGATTTCAAGTTTCGAAAATAGTGTATTTTGTTACGCATTTTTGGACGTCAATTTCCAAGATTTTCAAGTTTTCATAGATCTGTTGATCAGCACTATTTTTTAAGCTTTAAACTTTATGAATAAATATGAAAACATATTTTAAGGCTATCACAAACATTTCCCATAGTGAAACCACATCTCGCGATACAATTTGAAGGTAGGCTCTAATTTGATTGTTTAGAGCCTAGGCTCTATACCATAGTTAGCAAATCGGCGTTTAATCGTAGATTTTTTCAAAAAAACGAAACTTACTTTTTTGAAAGACATTTACATCAGTTGTTTTTTGAAAAATTCGTCAAAAAAAGCGTATTTGTCATAATACCATAAAAAAACGTGATTTTTTTAAAAAAGAATAAAACGGGACCAAAAAAATGTTCATTTTCTTGTTGATTTTATAGAGAAAAACCCAAGAAAATAAAAAAGAGCCATGTTTCTCTCTCTAGAACCACAAGCTTTGAAACCTACAAATTACAGAGAAAATCCCCATTGAACCACAGTCTTTTTGCTGATTTTATAGAGAAAAATCCAAAAAAAAATTGTTATAAGGTTGTTATATCACAAACTCAAACCCAAATGCAAGCATGTATATAAGGTATAAACCCTAATCATTAACTATAGTTATAAAGTTGTTATATCACAGCTAAAGCATTTGATAATAAAAATAATCGTGCCTTTTATATGGTATGTACTTAAGGGGGTGTGATATTTGCTAAAGTATTTAATGAGAAATTTATATGGTGTTTTTTTTTTTTATATGTATTTATTCGATCTTTTTACTCCGATTTTTTTAGCCTAGTCCGGTATATTGGCCATATTTTTACATGAAGTAATTTTGCCGATCCATATTTTTTATCCGACATTTTAAAATAAAAACGATTTCTTCTCGATTTTATTGTAAGCCGGTTTATTGATAGTCTACGGCTTGCTAAGTATGGTCGCTACAACAACTCGTGTGTATGACATAACATATCGGCGTATGACATCATAGGCTATGAATCGTCCAGTCAATGTAGCAAGGGCATTTTTTAATAGATATGTAATATATTATTTTTTGTTATAGTTGTAAATAGGATTTTTTAACTTAGATAATATTATAAGACACAATTTAAGTTTATTCTAATTTGTATTGTAAGATAATTATAAAATAGTAACTATAATTTCAATATATAATGGGAATGGATGCTACCATACCATGGGTTGACTGTTACAGTGTCAGCCTATGGCTCAGATTGAATCTGGGCCGATTCGACAGTCATGATTTTATTTCGTATTTGAATTTTCATTTTTTTTTTTACAAATCCAAATCACTTGAAAATTTAGATGCACATTCTATTCATCAAGGCTCACCTAATAAAAACATATAAACAATAATTCATAAAAAAATATAATTTGACCAAAATACCCCTAAAATGTTTTCGGGGTATTCTGGTCATTTTATATTTTTTGAATTATTTTTTAATATTTTTATTAGATTCTACTATTGTTTAAAAATAGACGCTCAAAATTTCAAGTGATTTGGATTTGTATAGAAAAAAAAAATCAACTAGGAAATGAGATCGTGGCCATTGGATTGGACGATCCAATTTGCGCCGTTGGCTGACACTGTAACAATCAGCCCATGAGCTAACATGATTTTTTCCCATATATAATATTATAGCTAGTTAGATTATTATAATGTTAGATGAGCAAAGATAAGTAATCAATATTTAATGTGACAGTAATTTCAGTCTATTAGGAGTATTATTTTTTACTCATATAAAATGGAATTTTTTAAAAAAACTTGTAATCATTTTGATACAATATTATAGTATTAAATTTAATTAATAATTATAGATACATTCAAACAAGGAAACATCTCAGTAGTTGCGTATTTTTGTTACAAATGAAAACATGTAACACCCCTCGATTTTTTTTTTGAACTTAAAAAATACTAATTATAGAATAACCAAAACTATTGATTATAATATTATTTTATAATTATACATTGATAATCATATCTTGTCTTTTTTATTTTCATTATAAATTATGTAATGTATTATTTTTTCTTATAGTTGTAAATAAGATTTTTATCACTATTTCTTTTAGAAACCTAAAAAATTAGACTTTTAAGAAATGATAGTATTTTTAAAAACATTTCTATTATGAGAATGTTTTCTAATATGTTCTATAAGGGAAATGATTTTTAAAATCTTATAATATGGTAGTTTTTTTAAAAATTTTATTAAATTATTTTGATGTAACAAACATCCAGACAGGAAAACAGTGTCTCAGTGTTCACCTATTTTTACAAACTAATAAAAGTATATAATGCGCCACTCCAAATTCCTTTTAGAAACTAAAATCACATTACTTTTTAGAGATTTATAGTGCTTTAAAAAAAATTGGGAAAAAATTGCTGATTCCGTCGATTATCCGAATTGATCCACCGATTTTCCAAACCAACACCGGTATGGGTGTGACTGATTCGAGTCACCGATCCGTCTTTTTAAACCTTGGTTACAAGTAATTGTGACCTCCATGTACCAGACGTAAATTGTCTAATAATTTCTTATTATAATTTCCATGGTATCGTATATACCTCAGTTCCCACGCGCTCCCAAGCTGATACTAATAAGAGTTATTGTCATTATTTCTACTTAATCGTATACCACAGTTCCCACGTGCTCCCCGGCTTCTACTAATAGGAATACTCATTGTGATTATGTCCACAATTCCCACGTGCTCCCCAGCTTCTAGTAATAGAAATCAATTATTTCCATTGTCGTATACCACAGTTCCCACGTGCTCCCCAGCTTCTACTAATAGAAATTACTCATTGTTACTATTTCCATTGTGTCATGTACCACATTTTCCAAGTGCACCCCAGCTTTTACTAATAGAAATTTATTTATTACTAATAAAAAGTTTATATAAAGTTGCAACCTTAAAATATAGAATTATAGATGCGTCTCAAAATTCCATTGGAAATGATTGTTTTAATGTTGAAAAACCCTCTCACTGATCATCTCGACATCGAGATTAATGAATATGAAAAAAAATAAAGATTTTAAGTTCTAGAAATAGTGCATCTTGCAACACATTATCTAGACCGTCCATTTTCAAGATTTTCATATGTTTATAGATCTACTTGATTTTAACTATTTTTAGAGTTCAAAATTTTATAATTAGACATGAAAATAGATTTTCAGATAATCTTAAGATTTTTTTACATCAAAATTATATGTTATGATAAAATTTGGAGGTGTGCCTTAATTGGATTGATTAAGGTTGCAACCTAATAGAAACCGCACTTTTATATATATATATATATTTATTTATTTATTTATTTATTTATTTACTATGTCAAGGTCTTATCGGAAATTTTATTAGTAATAACTAAATTTCCACTACTAATAGAAAGAGTAGGGTGAAGGTTATGTCAAAAAATGGGAACGGGTTGGAGAAATAAGTTTAGTGTCAAAGGGTGGAAAGGTCACGAATGTCGGAGAACAAGTTTAGTGAGAAGAAAGGGTGGGAGATGTTGGACCTAGTATAGAAGCAGTTGGTTGAAGTCCACTTTCAAGTGTCAACAATAGGAACGGGCACAAGTAAGAAGGAAAGGCTGGGAGAATACTGTATATCTGCTCCCTCTAATAAAATGTCTACCTCAAAGAAACTATGCGAATCCACTTCTTAGCCATTTGATCTGAATCGAATGGTTATGATTGTTTTTACCTCAATGTCACGTTAAACATTGTTTTATTTTTTATTTTTTTAAAAAAATATATTTTAATGAAATTTTGGACGTCCCATCAGAAAAATAGGGCGAACATGTAAAAAATAAAACAAAAATATTTTGTATAAAAATAAATGACCAAAATGCCCCTGAAATTTTCAGGGGTATTCTGGTATTTTTTATCACCAGAAATATTTTTAAAATATTTTTATCATGCGCAACCTTGTTAAATCAATGCATGCCCCAAATTTTGCTTCAAAATTATTTGTAGAATAAAAAATAAATAAAAAATACTACAAGCTGTCTGATCAATATCTGATGGTTAACTGCTAGCTTATGACATTGTGACTCAAACCATCTCAATCATCTACTTACATTTAATGGCTGCTTCCTAGCGTCACATATACTATATATGTGGGTGGGGTCACAAAGAGAGCCCTCCCCACTCAAAATAAGCTCCAATTGAGTATAATGTACACTTACTCCCTCATGTTAAAAGACTTATTTGGGATGATATTTTCCTTCAGAAATTTTTGGAACTATATATATCAAAAAATAAAATTAGATTTGGAATTCTTAAGTATCTCGCTCTCCAAACTTTACTTCTGGGACAATACTCTTTTCAAGCACCTAGATATGAAAAATATTTTATTAAAGTTGGCCTATGGGTTGAAAAGTTGAAAATATTGCGCGCCCAAAATTTAGGGTCATAAAAGTATTCCTAGATTGAATTTTACACAATGTTCGTAAAATCGAATGGGAAGGTTTACCAGATATGAGGCTTAGAGTCAGAACAGGACCGGGCAGTTAACTGGACTAACAGATCCTGTAGAATTTTTTTTAAAAAAATGTAGGCCAATAATAAAATACATAGATTTAGTATATATCATCTTATTATATGCATTTATGTTAAGATTTTTATTTTTTAGATGATCAAGGTGGATCAATAACCACTTTTCTTGAGCTTGCTATCAAATCTAAATTCCAAAGTTTAAAATTTGAGAGGGTTTCAGATCTTTTTGCTCGGAAATAGAATGATTAGTTAAGAAAGTAACAAAAAATGAATATTTATTCTACAATAATGCGAATTAAAGTAGCATCCTTTTAAGCCAAAATCAGGATAGGGTGCTGCTATTGTTCTGTATTTCCATATAAGAACAGTAGAACAAATAATTTTATCAAAAAATAATAATATTAAGCTAAATAGAAAAACACTTCCCATATTCATCAAAAAACATTATTAATAATTTTATCAAAAAATAATTTTATTTAGCAAGATAGAAAAACACTTCCCATATTCATCAAACAACATAATTTTATTAAAAATAAAATTTTATCAAAAAAAATTAATTTTATTAAGAAAAATAGAAAAACACTTCCCATATTCATCAAAAAATATAATTTTATTAAAAAGACATAATTTTATCAAAAAATTAATTTATCAAACAAAATAGAAAACCACTTCTCATATTCATAAAAAAATATAATTTTATTAAGTAAAATAATTTTTTTTAAAAAAAATTTGATTTCTCAAAAACCCCTAAAATCAACCAAAATTTTCAAGCAAGAAACAACTACCAATGTTCGAATAATCGAACAAATCAACGCACATGAATTATAAAGGCTTCGATCATCTTTCAAACACACCAAATCTCATAAAAAAATATTTTGTATTTTGGATTTAATTAATAAAATGGCAGAAATTTCAAATATTTACAATTTTCATGATATTGTGGAACAAAAAAAAATCATAGAAAAAAATTACTAAATCATAAATAAACATACCAATTTTATTTGAGATATGAAGCCTTGATGATCGAACTACACATCTAAATTTGACAAAGAACAACTAATAAATGGATAAAAAATATGTTTTTTTGGATTGAACACATGTTCTCTGTGCAACAGCATTTTGTGCCAAAATCAACCCACGATCTTTGGTGTTTTGACCAAATTGAAACATGAATATGATAAGTACTTATAATATCTATCAAAACCCTCAGATTTCTTCAAGAACCATTAGGTATTAAAGATATTATTGAAAGAATGGCGGAAATTTTCAAAAACCTAAAAAAATCCACCATTTCAATCCAAGAAATTCGTTTTTTTTCGATGTTTAAATGCAAATTACTTGTTTTGTATTCCTTATACAATGATTTCCAGCATTAAATCATGAAAAAAAAATTCCGGAAAACGAATAAAAAAAAGGTGAAAAATTGGATTCATGGTTTTCCGGCAATATATAACATACCCTATTCAAACTAACGCTCATTATTAATATTGTACGGTTATTTTATAGATATAAAAAAAGCCTTTATAAACCCGGCCAGTTGAATAAATTATGGCCGATTCGACCCATAAACAACCAGTTTTGAGCTGGAAAATTTCTTGGGGGGTCACCTAGGCTTCTAGACACGCAAAACCGGCCCTAACCAATGTTAGAACCCTAGAGGTTCCGATCTAACCATCCCGTTCCGGTTCTATCCGGCCAAGTTTTCTAAAACTTTTACTTGGAGGAGCCAATAAACAAAATGTATTTTCGCGGGAGCACTAAAGCATTTAGCTTTCTCCTTGCCTTTGCTTATGGCATAGCGTGGCGCGTGATTAAACTCAAATGTTTCGTATACCAAACAACTACTCTCTCCCTCTCTCTCTCACTCTCAAATAACGGACTCTCCTTCTCTTGTAGAAAGTGTTCATGAACCTTTTCCTTCTACTTTTTTATTAATTTTTTTCATTTTTTCTTACATTTGGGCATTATACGTCTTTCATTTCTTGAAAGCTTTCTTTGTTTTTTAGTTTTATAGGATACTCCATTATCATATCAAGTTTTTCTCACTCAAAATCTTAAGTTTCGTTTTTCACTTTTTTAAAAAAATAAATTTGTTTCAGATTTGTCCTTATGGCCATTTCTCACTAAAATACTGATAAGTTCGTGGCTATTATTTTTTGGCAATATTTCCTAAGTTTCAGTCCATATGTCCGCTTTAGGTTGAGAACTTGAGATTAAAAAAATAATAAAAAATCAACATCTAGATATATAATATATCCTTCACACTTATATATAATATATCCTTCACCGAATCAACTTCAAAGTTCCGAATTGTCTTTTTCCTATTCTTTTTCTTATTTTCATTTGCAATGAATTCTTTTCATGTAGGTATTATAAAATAAATGCCGCAGTATTATTAGTATGATTTATCTAGGAAGAAATTGTTAATCAAATAAGTTCTGCATTATTAGCTCTCTCTCTTTCTTTCTCTCTCTTTCTCTCTCTCTCTCTCTCTCTCTCTCTCTCTCTCTCTCTCTCTCTCTCTCTCTCTCTCTTTTGACCAAAGTTCAAGCATTTTATTGAAAGACTACAAAGAAATTACATCAACAGAAATAGAAAAGGAAGCAAGAGAAACACCGCCCTTGGCTAATGCATCAGTAACACTATTAGCCTCGCGATAGATATTGGAGAAAGAAACAGATAAGGATGCGGAAGCGTCCATAATCTGTAACCATAAAAACCGAAGTTCTCAAGGTACTTTTTACTCCTTTCTGCACCAACTAATACCTTCAACCATGCAAGTAGTACCCAAGTTCCACTCTATGAAAAATTTTAGCCCCCTAAGCAATGCGCTCATTTCTGCGAAATTTGATGTTGCCACATCAATAGGTCCTGCATAGGACAAAACAATAGTTCCATAACAGTCACGAATAACACCCCCTATACCAACTAGACCAGGATTCCCCATAGAGCTTCCATCAAACTTGATCTTCAGACAACCCATAGGTGGAGCATGCCATAACACCTTAGGCCGACATTTCCTTACCCCAAGAGAAAATAAGTTAGAAAGATTGATCATAACATCTACTTTTCTGATCCCCCAATCCTCCTTAGTCACAGAAAGGCTTGACCATATAGACAGTTTGATTAAATGAATGACCTTCATAAAAGGCAACTCCAAACCCTCAAAATTTCTCCTATTTCTCTCTTTCCATACTTCCTACAAAATCATTCCTTTTGCGATCTTTCAAATCACACTACCCACCTTAGGCAAAAAAAGAAGTGTAAATTGAGAGAGAACACCAACCACACCCTGAGGCAGCAACAAAGATATACCAACCATACTAAACAGCCAATTCTAGACACTAGAAGTAAAAAGACAATGGATTAACAGGTGCGCAACTGATTCTCCATCTTGTTTGCATAACAAACAAATATTTGACAAAATTTTCCCCCTTTTCATAAGATTGTCTATAGTTAGAATTTTATCATGCGCCACCAACCAGATGAAAACTTGAATTTTATAAAGAACATGTTATTTTCATATTTGAACAAGCTCATGGCAAGACCATCGCCAGCCATCATGAAAGAACAAATTATAGCACGATTTAACAAAGAACAAACCATCACTCTCAATTTCCCATACTAGCAAATCTTCCGCATCTTGTGAGATATATATTTTATCCAAGAGTTCCATCAGTGTACACCATTGGGACAACATCAAGTTAGTTAAACGCATATATATGAGAGGAATATTCCAGGATATCAAAAGACCTCTCCTTTCCATAGCCTCACAAATCAGCGAATTTGAGTTAGCGACCACCCGAAAAAGATCTGGAAATGCAACTTTAAGGGAAAAATCCCTGATCCATTTGTGGTGCCAAAACGGGACATGCCTACCACTTCAAACATTTCATCTAAAGTATCCTAAAATCATAGGTCTAGAATTGAAGATAAATCTACACATATAAGAAATATCATTTCCTCTACTACCACCAAGACACAAATTATAGCAATTCGTCCCACACTAAGAAGCTAGAACTTGGTACCAAAGATGGTCCTTATAGTGAACTATGCTAACACCATTTGTATAGCAATATCTGATTAAATTTTATTCATTCCGAATACCTAGACCACCTTCATACTTAGGGGTACAAACTCTATCCCACATCTAAAGATGGAATTTCATGCTATCCTCACATGAACTCCAGAGAAAATCTCTCATTATTTTCTCAATTCTCCTTCTCACCGAGGTTGGAATTTGGATCACAGACATCTACTAGACTGGAAGATTAGCCAAGCAGGATCTTAACAAAGTAACCCTATCCCCCAAAGATAAGTATTTATGTTTCCATAAATCAAGCTTAACTTGCACATTTTCAATAACTTTATCCCACACTGCAATAGAGGATTTCGAATAAGAGATGGATAATCTTAGATAGAAAATGTGAAAAGTACCCATGTTACATCCAATAACACTTACCAAATTTTCCACCATCGATCTTATACCGTTAATGCCAACCAAAGAGGATTTATGGAAATTAACTTTAATCCCCAAAGTCACTTCTCAAATTTCCAAAAACCTTCCAATATTCTCCAACTGTACTGCCTCCGCATTACAAAAAATAAGAGTATCATCAGCATATTGTAAATGAGAGACAATTATATCAGAATTTCCAATTTGGTTCCACCTCTCCCAACCCTGCTTAACATTAGGCTAAAACATTCAGCGTAAATGGTAAATAAGAAGGGAGATAGTGGATCACCTTGACGAAGTCCCCTAAAAGCATTGCAAAAGCCAATAGGACTCCATTTAAAAAGCACAAATAAATGAGCAGAAGAAACACAACCATAAATCCAACTTCTCCTTCTAACTCCAAAACCTATCAATTTCGTAATTTCTAACAGCACCCCCACTCCACTGTGTTATACGCCTTCTCCATGTCTAATTTCAGCAAAACACCCTCCTTCTTACTCAATACACGAGAGTGTATATATTCATGTGCCACCAGGATACTATCAATAACTTTGCCAATCCTGAATAAAGGCTGACTGTGATGTTGAAATAATGAATGGTAGGACACCTTTAAGACGCTCAGCTAATACTTTGCCAATGATTTTATAAATATTCGTCAAAAAACTGATAGGTCTGGTATCGGAGAGTTCACTGATCATGAAC
Organism: Amborella trichopoda; assembly: GCF_054954075.1. Lineage (NCBI taxonomy): Eukaryota > Viridiplantae > Streptophyta > Magnoliopsida > Amborellales > Amborellaceae > Amborella > Amborella trichopoda. Next base: position 9,350,904 of record NC_142341.1, on the reverse strand, counting down.
TTTTTAGGAATCAAAGCTAAAAAGGTTGAGTTAATGCCCTTACAAATGTGACCCCTGATCATAAACTCTCTTACCAGAAGCAATAAGTCATCCTTAAGAATATGCTAAAATTTATGGAAAAAAGCTAGTGGGAAACAATCTAAACCTAGTGCCTTTTCACCCGGCATTGCAAACACAACACTTTTTATTTCTTCAATGTGATATCATTTTCCAGAAAACTTGGTCTTTTCCCCTCCAACACCTTAAAAGGAACATTTGCGAAATTCGGATCCAAAATGACCTCCTTAGTGAAAGCATTCTTGAAGTGATTAATAACTCCCTCTTCCATGACAGCATTATCCTCTGAATCTATCCCTGGGATGGTCAGACCTGAGATATCATTTTGTCGTCTCCTTGAACTAGCAATAGCATCAAAAAACTTTGTGTTAAGATCTCATTCCTTTAACCATTTATTTATATACCTTTGTTCTAATAAACTTCTTCAGATCTTTGTAATTCCTCGAGCTCCTCAAGTTTCACACTGCGCTCAACTACCAACTCCTCAGTAAGGATATCATTCTCTTGGATTATATCCTTTAAGGATTCAATCTCAAGTAAAATTATGTCAATCCTTATATTTATGTCATCCTTATTTTCTTTTTCTAACAACTTATGTTTGACATTCAACAACTTTTTATGAATTTCAAAATCCATGGAACCGACAACCTCTGTATTCAGCCACGTCCTTTTAATGAGGTCAACCATATCTTTATTCTCCAACCAGCTCACCTCTAATCTAAAAGGCTTTGGCCCTCCTCTGAGGAATCCTGTATTAAGTAAATGAGGAAGGTGGTCAAAGGAATGTTGTACCAAAGATTTCACATAAACAAGTTGGAAGGATTCCATCCATTCCGCAGGAATTAAGAATCTGTCTAACTTGGACATAGCAATGTTACCTACTCTATTATTGAACCAAGAAAACTTAGACGTAATAATAGGAAGGTCCAAAAAACATTATTTTCTATAAACCTGTTAAACCTTCTCATAAAATAATTTATTGGATAACCTGTTAAACAATCATCAGGCCAACTAATAAGATTAAAATCTCCTCCAGTCACCACCGAATAAGACGCATAATGGATGGCATCATGCATGTCACTAATAAACCCAACTTTCAAAGAAGAAACAGTAGGCCCATATACATTCATGAAACCCCCACAAAACCCAAAATAAGACCCCCGAAACCCAAAGTAAGCAGCTATCTTTGACCACAGACTCAAAATTATTAACAACCAAAGGATCCATACCCCACTAGAATTTCCAATAGCGTCAATTCCATAAAAACAGACCACCCCTAAGCCCCAAACTTTCCCAACACTCGAAAGAATAGGGCTAGGAAGTTTAGTCGCCTGTAAAGCCAAAATACCTAGTTTATACTTTGAAACTAAAAACAAAATGTCCCTCTTTGTCCTGGGATCACTTAATCACCTAACATTCCTAGACATGATATTCATAAAAAAGGAGGAGAGGGAAAAGAAGAAGAACATGGTCCAAAAGGATCACACCCAAAGAAAGCATCTTCAAGCATCATAGACTCAGAACGCTCTTCATCAGCCGAATCAATGTTCACCATCACAAGGTCGCAGGAAGCAAATGCAACATCCATATAGCCTCCTTTGGGAACATCGCGTGCCTCCAATCTTGCTGAGGAATGCACTCCTCTCTAAAATACCTTCTCCTTCGCAGAAACAGGCGCTTTACCTGTCGGAGTACGAGCCCCGACCATCTCTGAATCCCCAACAGCCACCGCCTGCTTCCCCTTAACCTCTACCAGAGCTTTGGTTTTACGACGCTTCTTGATTTCATCCATCACCACAGCAAGAGGGACATCTTCCATGCCCATTTTCATCATCATTTTCTTCACTATAGGTGAAGCATTCATGGGTCCTTGAATAGATATAGAGGCCTCGATTGCAGGAAGATGATCAACGCCCAACAGCCGAGCATCAAGGGAGACCACCACTTGCATCTCAGGCACAACCATCTCCAATGCCTCCGTCATTGTACCTACATTCTCCAAAAGTAACTAGGGCTCCTCCGGCCTAGTATCAGGGGAGACCACCACTTGCATCTCAAGCGCAACCATCTCCAATGCCTTCGTCACTATATCTACATTCTCCAGAAGTAACTGGGGTTCCTTTGGCTCCACAACTACGATAGCCAAGGGATTAATCAGAAGAGGGTCGAAATGTAATCGATTTTTCTTGGCTGCGGCTAGGCGAAACAGTAAGGGATGTATTTTGGAGATGAAAAGGCTTAAAATTAGCACAAAACACCAAGCGTGACCAACAACTTTTTGATAGGTAAGGAGATACACTAGTGACACCACCAAAGAGGAAGGAGAGATCAGGAAAAATCTTCCCCTTTTTGAATCACCAAATTTTCCAAACACAGGCAAATCATGAAGGATAAAAACAACTGTCACCTGTACAGGAATATCTTCCCCACGCAGATTCAGTTGACAGGGGAGGCTTTCCCCTCCCAAGGAAGTCTCGGGACAGCAACCCGTCACCTTGACGGAAACTTTCCCGCAATTAATATTTGGAGAAAGAGGCAGTCTGGCGCGATCACCAACCCCCAAAGTCCATAAGCCACCAAATTGAATCTGAGAAAAGTCGTTCAACATCCAATCCTTGGGGATTTCCATAACATCTTTCAAACCATCTATATTCTTGAGAAACTACATACTACCATTATCTCCCTTAATTAAATATTGGGGCTTACACGTATAAATCAAAAAACCCTCCGTATAATCCAGAAATCTAACCACAGAATCCATCTTTTTGAAATTTTGGGGGTTACCGTTTTTAAAATTCAAATTTTTATGAAAAACTTCGGCGAGATCTCAGTGTCCCACCAACATGCAATTTCCCAATCTTCGGTGATTTCCTTAACGCCGGCATTTATACCTTATGCCAGTCCTGAATGTCCTGCAAAGCAACAACATGCTTACCACCGATAGGTGCCACCCTAGAGCAAACATCACTAATCACAATGGTGAAAAAATCCTCATCAATAATCAGACAAATTTTCTCAGGGAGGGGAACACCTTTGGCTTTTGAAATTTGAACCCGCAACATCTTACGCACTAGGTTCAAGAAAGAATCCTAATCCATAACCAAATAGACTCCCAATGCACCCATTATCTTTTTTATAATGCCAAAGTTCCAAGCGTACAATGGGATACCACAGAGACCAATCCAGATATATTCTTTCTGAATAAAGGAAACATGGTTGGCAAGCTTCTATAAATCTAATGAAAGTAAACTCCCGCTAATTTTACAAAACCAGTTTCGTAGAGCTCTACTGACCTCTTCCTTAGATCGATATTTGAAAACAACTTTATTCATACCAATAACCTTCACATCAGAATGGGATAGAAGATTCCAACCCCTCTGTACCTAATTAGAGAGGCCAAAAAATATAAGAAATAGGAGGAGAACTCATACTTAATATTAAGCTGCTTCCATTCAGCTTTCTGAATCTGAACCAAAGGGGAGTTAGACCTACCTAGATCATCCCCACGACATCTACATTAGCTATTTCTCTCTCCTACATACCCTCCTCGACATACCCAAATCCGAACCAAGGGGTAGGTCCTTCATACCCTCCTCGACATACCTACTAAATCCGAACCAGGGGGGGGGGGGGGGGGGGGACGGAGGGGAAGATGGAGACAGAGGGAAGAGGGAGAGGGAGGAAGGAGTGAAATTACTGTTAAAAAATATCACATTCTTGATTGGGCTTGAGGTTTCAAGCCATTTGTTTAAAGCCCCAAAATCTAATCTTAGCCAGCAAAGAGGTGTATCGGCTCACTGTTCAACGTCTGGGTAATAGTTATTAGAGAGAGAAAAAGATTAGGTTTGTAAATAATGAAAAAAGTACTTAGAGGGAGATTGGATTTCTAAAGAGAGGTGAAGGTCACCTAAATGACCCACAAATCTTTATAAGGAGCCAAAGGCATGCCCATTAAGCCCCGTTGCCCGGCTTCTTTTTTTTTTTTTTGTAATTTCTTGAAATATTTCTTGTAAGAAAAAAAATTTGCTAACTATATTTTTCAAAAATTTAAAACCCCTTTATTGAGTTTTAGAGAAAGCGAGATTGGGTTTTTTAAGAGAATGAGATATTGAGATGAATTTTTAGAGAGGGAATGGGTTTTAGAGACAGTAAATATTGAGATTTTAAAGAGAGAAATTGGGTTTTTAGAGAGAGAAACATATAATAAATTTTTAGAGAGAGAATGACCTTCTAGAAGGAAAAAGAGATATTGAGATACTAGAAAGAAATAGTTATTAGAGAGAGAAAAAAGATTAGGTTTGTAAAAAATGAGAGAGTTTTTAGAGAGAGATTGGATTTCTAGAGAGAGAAAGAGTGATTGGATTTCTAAAGAATGAAAAAAAAAATTTAGAGAGAGATGAAGAAGATTACCCAAATGACGCACAAATGCTTAGATGATGGCACCAAGCTAAATGGATCTTTGTATTGAAAATATATACGAAGGGGATAACTAAAATAAATAAGTTTTTTTTATTTTTATTTTTTGCGCAAAATCCCAATATGCACTCATAAAGAAAGGCGGGCACTTTCCTCTTTAGGTTGCAAAATAGAGGAAGGGAATAACTAAAATAAATGGATTTCTTTTTTTGGCAAAATCTCACGGATAAAGAAAGGGTGATACTTTCCTCAAGCTACTTTTCTTTGTCTCTCTAGGTTGCAAAATATAAGAAGGGAATAACCAAAATAAATAGGTTTCCTTTCGGGTAAAATCATTTATTTTATTTTTGCCTTACTACAAATACTAAAATTTTAAAGAGTGAAAATAACAAAACAAAAAAATAAAAATAAAACAACATGCTCTATGGGCCGGGCTTTATTTGTGCCATAGCTTATTCGGCCTAGGCTTGGCATTCCGGGCTTATCTGGTCGTCATGGCTAGTTGGACATTTTCGGGTTCTCCATGGCAGTGTTCGCAAAATCGAACAAGAATGGTTAACCGGACATGGGTGTGGAAGTGGTCTAACCAGCCTAACCCGTAAACCGGCCGATTCAACCGCTCTAACCGGACAAATCCTAGGCAGTAAAACAAGTGTTGAAAAAAATAAAAAAATACAAAAAAAAATCTACTAAAATATGAAAAGCATATAAAGAATGATTAAAACACAACACATTCAAATGAAGTTGAAAATTAATGAAACAAATGGATTTTAACCCATTTTATATTTTCCAAGGGCTATTTTTAAAATTTTCTAAAAAAGATGGGAAAATATAAAAAGTGAGTATTAATAACCAAAGCAATTTTTACTCTTTACCATAATGTAAAGAATATTTAAAAATACATTACAAATCAAATTCCTTATTTTTGAGAATTTATATACACTTTTTTATTTTTTTATTTTTTAAATACCGATTGATCACCCGAACTGCACAAAACGGGAACCGGCCACTGGCCGGTTCTGATCTAACCGGGCGGTTAGCGGTTAGATCGGGCGATTTTGCGAACAATGCTCTAAGGCCGATCCTGCCCAAAATTACACCATATTTATGCAGGCCCTGCTTGGCTCAGCCCGAGGCCCTTTTCGGCCCAAAAACTAGACCATTAGCAGCCCAAAACCAGGCCCGGCCCTATCCATTGTCAGTCCTACACGGAGTAATGCGGTGGGGTGAGGTGACTTTCGATTTTGCCTTGGATGACATTTATTTATAGGACATGGTTTATATGAGTCCTAGGACTCATATGTAGATATGAGTCTCTCTTTATGACCTCTTTTTTAGATAGATTTTAGACCTAACCTTTTAGGTGTATCTAATTTTTATTGTATTTTGAAAATGGGGTTGGGTTTTTTGTGGTAGCATCACTTGTGTCCCAGATTTAGGCTTCCATTCTCGTCTAATACATTAAAAAACCACTAACAATTTAAAAAACGGGCAGGGGCTCGTAATCCTCACTTAATCACCCAAACAAAAAGAATCTCTAACGTGGAGATCATTAATGTGTAAAAAATAAATTTTAAAAACTAATAATAACAATTATTTGAAAAACATTTTGAGACCATTGATTCTTATCTTTTTTATAGAAGGATCACCACTCTAAATCCATCTTTATGATGGATGTATGTATGATGCCTCGGGTGCTGATGTAGTCACACATCCCATAATGCATAAAACACTTTCTCCTTATTTAAAATTGAAGTTGTTGGCCTCTTAAACCTCCTCTTCATTGCGTCGCATTTTCGGTCGGTGAAAAATCCCCAACATATTATGCTCCTGGGATTACTTTTAGGAACCCAAATTATAAGAACTTAACCTCTTCAGCCCATATACTAACGTAAATTAAAAAAAATGTCTAATTGTACTCTTTATGTACTTGAAAACAATATACTTATCGAATAAGTGTAGCAGAGATGAGGATATTGAGATAGAAGAATGGCAAGATAAGAAATGATAGAATTTGAAATGTATACATTTAAAAAAAATTAGGTATGGTGCTAATAAGCAATGAGATGAGCGGGAGTCAGTGCTTACAAAATCAAACCGGAACGGTGAATCTGACATGGGCCTGGAAGCGGTTTAATCGACCTAACAGGCAAACCCAGCGATTCAATCGTTCTAACCGGGCAAGTCCCGAGCGGTCAAAAAAATGTTAGAAAAAAATAGAAAAATACAAAAAAAAAAAAAAATCTACCAAAATATGAAAGGCATATAAAGAATAATTTAAAAAATATATATCTTCAAATAAAATTGATAATTAATGAAAAACATGAATTTTAACGAATCGATTTGTGCTTAAGGATATTTTAAAATTCAATGAGGTGGTTAATCAACAATTCTACCAGTTTTAGATATCCTTTCTTATTGGTGGCTACAAACAATTATGTTAAAAAAATTTATTTTGGGTTCCTAACTCTTAATTTATTTTGGGTTCCTAACTCTTATCAGGACGCGACCAACCATCGAACCAATGAGGATTTTTGTCCGTCAAAACCGTTTCAACAACCGATTGAATTAGTTGGGTTGATTTCTAAATAAATAAATAAAATGTTCGATATGATAGTTTAAAAGTATAAAATATATTGAAAAAAAAAAACTAATTATATTTAGATGATCAAGCCAGTGAAATTTGACTGATCCGACTAGCCACAACTGGTAAAAAATTAATTTTGATCTATTTAAGCCCAAACCTGACTTTTATCCGGCAGCAAACGGTTCACTAGCCAACAGTCCGAACGGTTAGACAATCAATTCGGTTCAATGTTGATAACTATGCCATGAACAACCGATGACATGTTTGGTAATTTTAAAACACTTAAATTGCTCACGTCAAATGAGCTAAATAGCTTCTACTGTTTTGGTTTCCAAGCGTGGAATACGTTTTATTCATTAAAAAAATTTATTAAGAAACACAAGACAAATAGGGTTGATTTGACTATTTAGCCCCATTAAGAGTCACTAAGATGAAGGATTTTTTTCTTTTTGTTTACAATACACTAAGCCAAAATACTTGAATACCTTGCTATAGTTTTCCAAATTCAGAAAAGTCTTATTCAAAATTTCGAACCTAGAGCAATATGATATACTTATGTAATTTAATCTGTCAATTTACCAAAGGGTGCGGTTTGCATAGAGCTGAGGCTCTAAACAATCCAAGTAAACGCACCTTCAAATGGTATTTTCATCTTTAATTATAAAATTTAAAACTTCAAAAATAGTATTGGTTGCGCAAATCTATGAAAATTTGAACATCTTAAAAATTAACGGTCCAAAAATACGTTACAAGATGCAATATTTTCAAAATTTGAAATCCAATTTTTTCGCATGTCTATGCATCTTGATGTCAAGGTGATCAATTTGAGGATATTTGAACATCTAAACAACCTCTTCTGGTGAAATTTTTGAGGTGGCCTCTAATTTGATTGTTTAGAGCCTCGGCTCTATAAACTTTTTCCTTTACCAAAATCCCCTTATTTGTTCCAAATACCCAATCCCTAACAAATTCATTGAGTATGTCCCTAAGTGGAATGATTTTTCAATAGTAACCACGTTAATGGTGGATTACATCATTTTACGACCTCAATGCTATCTAGAAGATCTTGGGCCATTTCATTCATATAAAGAAACATTTGTGAACAAAGGGAATTTAACCCATTTCTTAATGTTTCTCATAATTCATCTTTTCTCTCTTTTATATTTTAAAATAATAACAATTATTAAAGGAAAATGGTTTGTTACGGTCACAGCCTCACCTCAAAACTCACCCAAATTGTAGTTCTAAAGTAAGAAAATATTCAAATGCAACATCTCGGCTTTGACTTTACAATTATTAAAAAAAAAGATAGGATTTCAAGCTCTACAAATAACATATATTCTAACAAAATTATGTAGACCATCCATTTCACCCAAAAAATAAGCGTTTACCGATCCACATGATCAGTAACATTTGTTGGGTTTCAAATTTTATAATTTATACATGGTATTGATTAGAGACATCATAGATATTTTCGGTGCCCAAAGTGCTTTCCAAATAACAATTCTAGGTGAAGTTTTACTTTGTTTTCGTAAAATGTTGTTTTCATAAAGCTCTGGCCCCAAAGAACCAGCATCTATTAAGGGATTGTATCAATGGTTTAAAAAACGGATCGGTGCCCCAGATCGAGCACCTCAAAAACCCATCCGGATCGGTGAATCGACGATCCGGATCGAAAATCGGCCGAATTGGTCCTATTAAATCTTAAAAAAATCCAAAAAAATTATGAAAATTCATTATAAATGTTATTTTTTAAGAATCCAATAAAAATACGGGTATTACATTATTAACTTTCATTTTTAATCAATTTATGAATATTTAAGATGTTCTTTTCATGTATGAACTTATGTTAACCATTAAATTTGCATCACATAAAAAAATAAAACATAGAATTGCCATGGATAAAGTATATAATCATACATAGACTACAATAAAAAATAGATTAAATCGATAAAAAATGACCACTAAAATCTCGAATTTGTGGAAAAACCTAATCCACTAAAAAAAAACTAAATTATTACAATCTAACTAACTATAATTGAAAATTATTACAACCTATCTAACTATAATAATATATATTGCAACGAAAATTGTTAGTTTATATTTTATTATATAAATAATAGAAAATTTAAAATATTTTATAATATCATTTAATTTAAAATGTATTATTGACAACTGTAAGAAAAATAATACAGTACAAGATTTACAATGCAAATAAATAAATAAATAAAATATTTGATTATCAATATATACATTATTCGAATGTGCATCAATTTTCGAAATAACACTTCAAATTTAAAAAAATATAATTTTTTAGAATTTTAGAATAAACTTAATGGAAGAGATTGTTAGAGATAGAGAAATATTTCAAATGTGTATGAATCATATCATAAAATTAATATTCCTAATTTATGTTAATGCTTACAATATTATAAAAATAAATATTATAATTAGATCAGTTATTCCTAGTTTGTATTAAAAAATATTTGTTGTATTAAGAAATATCTTTTTTTTTTTTTTGACAAGAAATACTTGTTGTATTTTTTTTTATGAGAAAATATGATATTTGTTGTAGTACTTTTTCTTTTTTTTTTTGACAAGAAAAAAAAGAAGATGTTATATTACCTCTTCTTTTTTTTTTGCTTGTTGTGTTACTTTTTATTTTTTTATTTCTTTTATCATATTATTTTCTTCATTTTAGTTTCTTTTTTTTAAGACAAAAGTAAAATCCTATCTTTCTTTTTTTTTTATGAAGACAATTTTTAGTTTTTTTTTAAGACAAAAATAAAAACCTATCTTCTTCTTCTTTTATATGATATTATTTTAAAAAAAAAAAATTATGTTATAATTTTTTAAAAAAAATTTATGAAGACAAAAATAAATTTTGTGCAATAGTGCGTCCCGACGTCACGCATAAAACCTCTGCTGCTAACCACGACAGCCCTCCACATGCTGCTGAAGAGTTTTGTATAATATTTACCTATATTATATCAATTTTCAATATAATATCACTTAGCACAAGTCCTACATTGAAGAATTGGATAAAGTCTATAAGATATAAATACCTTTACAAAGCTCTACTGCCATCGTGATGGAGAGAAAGGGCAAACTAAAATGATATTTTGAAAAAAATTATCAAAAAGTCCTCAAGTAAGGACTCGCCCCCTGACCTCACAGGACGACCTCACTTAGCGACCCTATGACTTCACTAAATGGAATTGCGCCCCCTGACCTCACAGGGCGACCTTAAGTGGAATCGTGATTTATGACCTAATGACGTAATAGGTGCCCTATGCCGGGCCGATTCACTTTTGATCGTAATGACGTAATAAGAAGCGGCCCTATGACGGGCCAATTCACTGTTGATTCTTTTATGACGAATCGTGATTTATGACATAAAGACGTAATAGGGAATATTCACTGTTGATTCTCTTATGACGAATCGCGATTTATGACGTAATAGGGGCGATTTATGACGTAATGACGTAATAGTGGCAATTCTTATGACGTAATGACGTAATAGGGGCGATTCACTGTTGATTCTCTTATGACGTAATCATTGTTGATTCTCCTCTAGGATCAAGATCGCTTATGACGTAATAGGTCACTGTTGATTCTCCTCTAGGATCAAGGATTGGGCGATTCTCGATTTTGTAAATAATTCATTGTTGATTCTTCTCTAGGATCTAGGATCGGGTGATTCTCGATTTTGCAGATAATTCACTGTTGATTCTCTTATGACGTAATAAGGGCGATTCACTGTTGATTTTCCTCTAGGATTGAGGGATTCCCGGTTTTGCAGATCAGGATCGCTTGTGACGTAATAGGGGCGATTCACCGTTGATTCTCCTTTAGGATCGAGAGATTCCGATTTTGCAGAAGAATCGATACCCTCTAGGATCGCTTATAACGTAATAGGGGGCGATTCCCGATTTTGCAGAAGAATCGACAAGGGGTATTCGCTGTTGATTCCCTATGACGTCACTAAGGGTGTCCCGATTTTGCAGAAGAATCGACACCCTCTAGGAACGCTTATAACGTAATAGGGGGCGATTCCCGGTTTTGTAGAAGAATCGACACGAGGTATTCATTATTGATTCTCTATGATGTCACTAAGGGTGATTCCTGGTTTATGATGTCACTAAGGGTGATTCCCGATTTTACAGAAGAATCGACATGGGGTATTCACTGTTGATTCCCTATGATGTCACTAAAGGTGGGAATTATGACATCACTCAGTAGAATCGCGATTTATGGCGTAATATGGGCGATTCACTGATGATTCCTCTCTAGGATCGGGCGGGAATAGCGGAATCACGATTTATGACGTAATAGGGGATATTTGTTGTTCTAGGATCGGGCGTAAGGGGCGATTCGCTATTCTAGGATCTGGCGTAAAGGGCGATTCACTGTTGGTTCTCCTCTAGGATCAGGCAATTCCCGATTTTACACAAGAATCGATACGGGATGCTCGATTCCTGTGTTGACTCGAGCGAATCCATTGCGACTCGCCGATTTTTAAAACCCTAAATTGTATATAATGATACAAAGTAGCCACAATTCCTAGTGACTTTTTGATATGAAATTTGATAGATTGAATGTGTTAAAAAGTTCAAAAAAAATAATTAAAATTTGAGTTTGATCAATAAAATAATTACAACCACCCAATATCATATCCAATGATCAAGATTAATGTGACCACCTTGCTTCAAAAGCAAATAATCTCATTCGCTATTCTCTACTTTCCCATTATTAAAACGTACATTGACTAAGTAATAAATGCCGTGACACTGACGACATAAACTATGCCAGGGAAGATACGAATAGGGAGAGAAAAGCCATGGAGTCAAAGTTGACTACCAGCCTTGCTTGCCCTTGTCCTAGTTGGATCGAAGCCCCGCATGCCCAAAGCATGGTTCCATTAGCTAGGTCGGGCTGCGCCCGGGCTTCTCTCTAATATGTGGCTGAACAGGGCTATGACCCCTCAAGCATAGGCCCAGATCCAATAAAAATAGGAAAATTGTCTGGGACCGCATGACTGCACATCCATCTTAAAGATGGATGCAAGCAGGGGTTCTAAACTAATGGTCCAAATGTTTTTTTTCTTAAAATTTTATTTTTTGTTTTTAAAATTTATTTATTTATTCATATTGATGAACTCCATATTAGATATTATCTATTTTTAAAAATTAAATCTAAAAATCCATCTCAAGAATAAATTTATTCTACGCATGTGGGCTTGGCAGCACAGACACCAGGTCCATAAAAATATGGGCTGGGCGCTTCAAATCCAAACCCAATCCTAGATGTGTTTAAGCCAGATTGCCGTGCAGAGAGAGAGAGACGGAAATTGCACAACTGAATCCTGGAAAGTAAATATAACGATAAGCTTGGCGGAATAGATCTGCTTGCTCCTGTTGGAGTTGAAAAAGAGGCTTCCCACCATTATTAACTATAACTGTCAACAATAAACAAAAAAAAATCGAAACCAATCCAATTTTGAGACAACCCATTATGAACAACAAAAAAAGGAAAGTAAAAACCAGATTATGAAAGAAGAAAAGTATATTGATAATGATAATCGTCCGATACATAATTGGAGACACAAATTTTTTGTATCTCTCCCTTTTTTTTTTTTTTTGCAAGAGAGAGGAAAAAAAAGAAATAGAAATGGAAACAGGGGAGTAGAGAGGTCAGAACAACATAACAGACATAACAGAGAGAGGATAGACTGAGCAACTCACCGAGAAACCGAGAGAGATAGAGAAACCTAGAGAGAGAGGAGAGAAATCAATAAATGAGAAATCTAGAGAGAGATTTGGTTAACCAGCGTTGATGTGTACACCCACAGCGAGGATGAGTATGGTGAAGACAGTGAAGAAGATGAGAGAGTGAACCACAACAGCTTTTCCATTGGTTTTCATGCTCCCAAACTCCACATGCCTCGTATTTCCAGGCAACTCAAACAACAAACCAGGAGAAAACAGTATAAATAACAGAACCCCAAGAACTACTGGTCCCCAATCAGACGACGCCATTGCTCCCCTCCCTCTCTCTCTCTCTAATCTGCAACTCACCACCTCTCTCTCTCTCTCTCTCCAACTTGTCAGTCAGCACCCCTTTCTCTCTCTCTCACCCTCTTTGGAGTTGAAGCGGGAATAAGAAGTTAGAGAGAGAAAGGGAGACGGCAGAACGACATCACACGTTTGGAATCCATGCTCTCCGTGTTTGTAGTTTCGTGCCGGTGAGGCAGAATATGGCCTGACCCGCTAACCTAGGTTTGACGGTTAAGATCTCTATGTGGGCGAAAGGACGGCTCGATATGGCTTGGCGCTTTGTCTGTAAAGCTGAGCTTTGGCATTTGCTTTGAATTTCCGCGAAATGACTTAAAGTTTTCGGGAAGACAGAAAACCACGTTATTCGGCGTGACCCAAAAAAGCGAAATTTTGAGGCATTTATGAACTTTGAACAATTTAATGTGTTGCTCATATTTTTTTATTTTAATTTAAATATTCATAAAAATATAATATCTTGAGTTGGGTCATATGCAAGTGGGTCTTGCTCATGTTTTTTATTTAATTTTAAATATTCATAAAAATATATTATCTTGAGTTGGAATAGATGGAATAAATGGGTAAAATGTTAAGAATGCTTTGATAAGGAAAAAGTTTATATAAAAAGCTTGCAAAGAGGGCCACATCTTGTTAATTTGGTGTTCACGTATGTTAAATTATATTTTTTTTTGCTTTTACTTCATGATTTGTCAGGTGTCATGTTCTAGATTGTAAACAACTAAGCTGTAAAGGACTTTATTTTAAAGTATTAATAATAAAACCGGGTAAAGGGCCTTCTCCCCACTTATTTATATCCAAAAAAAACAAAAAGGTGCAGCTAAAAAATCCGTCATAAGAAGCTGTTTTGATTTTAAAAACCTCTCCAATTGAGCATCTCGACATTTAGATATATAAATATGAAAAAAAAAATCCTCAAAATAGTGTATCTTGCAATATATTATTTAGACCATCCATTTTTAAGATTTTCATGAGTTAATAGATCTATTTGATTTGAACCATTTTGGTAGTTTAAAATTTTATAATTAAAGACGAAAATGGATTTTCCGCTCATCCAAAGAAATTTTGACACCCATCTTACAATAAAATTTGGAGGTGCACCTTATTTTAATTGTTTAAGGTTGCAACCTTATACAAACCACAACGTTTTGATAAATATTATAAAATTTGTCAAAATACATCTAATATATTAATTAGTTAATTTAATAGTTTGCCTTTTTTAAAAATTATAGGTTTGAAAAAGCATTTTAAAATTAAATTAAGAAATGGATAAAACCAACGACTCTATCCATGTCATTATTTTTGCAATAACTATACAATTTAGTAATCCACCTAGACATGAATTTGCGTTCATGTACATCGTTACTGAGAATATAATATAATAAATGGATAGAAATGTTAAGGTTCAAAAAAATATTTATCGAGGTTGGCGTAAGGCATTTGCTTGTGTAATTATGGTTTCTTGCCGATACGTTACGAACTTTCTAGTAGGCATATGAGATTGTATACTATGAGCCATTGGATATGAAATCTAATTGATGAAAGTATATCATAACATTCGAGAAATTTTAATTTAAATATTATGTACAAACAATGACCCTTCTACAATCACTTGATTTCAAATCTAACGATCGTAATACCTTGTATCAAAAGTAAATGGTCTCATTGTATGCATATCGTTAATGGAAAATACTACAAAACGTTTATGAGCAAAAATGAACAGTATTTTCGCCCATAGACTGCACGCCATCCGATTCTTTCGGATGGTATGGATTAAAGATCGTCACAGTTATAGTATGTCCATAACGGGATTTTTTCACGTAAAATTGATGCAAAAAATATAAAGGGACTGCTACGGCTCCTGTAGGTCTGCGGTCCGTGATGGGTAATAATTCACCTATAGGCGTTTTTAATATTTTTCCTATCCTTAATATATATCCCATTAGGAGGAATTATATATGCTACCATTATTCAGGCCATCCAATCTGACTGGACAGCTGAAACGACCTCAATCACAACTTCACCCTTATATACTATTTTATTTTTACTTTTTATAAATCATATTGATACCAATTTTGGGGAGTGCCGGGTAGTTTGGTTTTATTTTTGTTAGAGATGTCTTTTTTATATTATTTGTATGTGCACCCCAATGAGACGATATCACACTCCAAATTTGTGTCAATATGATTTGTAGAAAGAAATTAAAATTAAAATATTATAAGCCATTAGATCAAGATCAAACGGTCAAATGCTAATTTCTAACATTATGGTTGAAGTTATGCTAAATTTTCTATACCCAGTGGCATATATAAAGGTTCCCCGAATAGACCTGCAAAGAAAAATTTTAAAATTCATTTCGAAACACTAGAATTTTGAGCCTTCTGTCTTTAGGAAATTGTAGTATATGCACGGGTTTGAAAAATCGAACCGATGTCATAAACTGGCCAAAGGCTAGTTTTGAGTAACCGGTAAATCAATTGGTTCACCCAGTCTAACCGCGCAAGTTCTGAGTGGTAGAAAATATGTTAAAAAATAAAAAACTACAAAACAAATCTAAAAAAAAATGAAAAGTATGTTTAAAGCATGTTTAAACAAAGCACATCCAAATGAAGTTGAAAATTGATGAAAAAATAGATTTTAAAAAACTCAATTTGTGTCTAGGGGTATTTTTGAAAGTTTTAAAAAAAGATAGAAAAAATATAAAAATAAACATTCATGGCCACAACAATTTCCATCCAAAATGATAAAAAAACATTAAAAAATGTATTACAAACAAATCCCTTATTTTGTAGGATTTTATATATATATTTTTAAATTTTTTAAAAATATCCGAACGAATCACTAAAATTGAAACTAGCCAGTGCCCAATTCCGATCTAACCGGCCGGCTCGAGTTGAACCGGCCGATATTGCGAACACTATAGGAGAATGATGTAATATATGCCTATGTAAAGATTGGACCGGGGTGGGAACCGTGAGAATCAAGAATTGGAGTGTGGATTGTTCTTTGGTCATGAGGGAGCATAATATACATGCTCCTTTCTTTATCAGGTACGACAAAATAAACTATCTTTGTCAGGCATTGCTCATGAAAATCTTTAGTGAATAAACTTGGGACATGCATTTTTAGTTTTCAGGATTAAATATTTTAAAAATCTTGGATTAAAATATCCATTTGATCTAATCAGGATAAATGTTTATTATGATAAGTGTTTTGGATTTAACTTACCAAATCTTAGTAGTTAACTCTAGAAAGCAAAAGCTTCAATGCACACTCTAAATGTTAAATCACATCCTAGGATTGAATAGAAAATATCCGATTTTGAGAAGTATAAAAATTAGTAACATAAAATTCACGAAATGGAAGTATGAAATTCTTTGTTTAAATTTGGATTTAATTTAAATTTTCAGACGTGTTAATGGTGGAAACGGAGGGTGGGACTTTACGAGGAAACCACCCTCCTAACCACCAATGCCCCACCCCCTTGTTTAAAGTTGAACTTTCTTGTCATTTTTTTTCTAAAATACTTGGATTTAAATAATTTAGTTTATTGCGAAAAAAAAAAAACTTTAGTAATTCGATAATTTAGATTGGAAATTGATGATTGAGATCGAAAATCGGTCGGAACCAAACTAATCCCCCCCTCCCCCCCCAAATCCTACTCTATAAACTTTTGTTTTAATTTGATTCTATTTTTTAAGATCTTCTTGAATTGTCAATTCAAACCAATCCAAATCCGCAATCCACCAATCCGACATAGATACATGGATGGACTATCCATCGTACGGATCAGGTTTCGAATAACTCTTTTAATGTGATTGTGACGCCATGCTTAATGGATGACAAAATCTGCTTTTTATCTATACTCATTCTCCAACCCTGACCAAGTATAAAACAACTTTATGGTGGGCGCCTCTTTGTAGAATGAAAACTAGGGTCCTATGGTATGAAGATGGTCTTACCAAATCAATAAAGAACTCATCACCTTTGACGAATTTCAAAAGAAGTGATATTTCATAAAAAATAAAGTTTAATACCCCATCGCTTTTTTAATTCGTATTCTTCATAATTTATAGAGTTTATTCCTACTTTCTTTTAAATGAGGCATATCTTATAAGTAAGAACTATCATTAATTAAACAATTTTGCTCACATTTAACTTAGCAAATCCAACAAATAAACACCTTCTTTCCTGGTCAATAAAATATAGAAAAAGGAAAAACTTAATAATTTTATTTGTCCAATGTTCTTTTATGTGATCCTATAAAATGCCATTAGGAAATGGTTTAGGAATTTTTGATATTTTAATGCTTGGATATAGTGACATATTTAAGGTCTTGTAGGTGTACTCTTACATATGGAGTATTTCTTTAATATATTCAATATTCATTAAACACTCATTGTCCTTGTTTCGTTAACCCATAAGTTTTTAGAGCAAGGGCATTTGTTAGACGTAAAATAGATATTTATATAAAAAAACCAGTGACATTATGTTAATGGTTACAATAGTGAATGTTCCATATGGTAATGTCATACCTCATGTTGATGATTTCATTCTTTATTATAACTAATAAATTTTTTTTTTCTGTCAAAAAATTAGATTTTACTCTTAATTAATACTTAAATTGTCTCTTGACAAAAAAAAATCACTATAATGTGAAATAAGAGTATTAAATTTTAAAAAACATTGAGTATACTTTAAGAAAATACACGGCATTAAGGAATATCCTGACAAAACCATTTAATTAAATGGATTTTAATTCGAACTCATAAAAATGTGGGAACTAGTGACAATTTTCTGTTAACTTAGACCGGCCTTTTTTCCTTCCCTTTAAAAAAGCTAAATTTCCCTTGGTCCCACCACGAGCCAATGTATCTGGAGTCGTAGACAAAATTAATAAACGACTAAAATCACTTAATTTGTTACTTCTCAATTTCATTTACCATTACTTAATCGGAAACTGTAAGATTCTCATCAAGCATTTGGCATCCAATACCCCTCTTTCTCTCTCTCTCTCTGTGTCTTAGGGCATATAAGCTTTGATCCTTTATGCTTTTATTCCCAAGCCTAACACAATTATGCAAAGGTGCAATTATTTCTTACATTTCCTATTGCATATGAGCAATGATACTCTAATCTCTAAGCTCCTTCTAGAGAGAGAAAGAGAAGGAATAAGTTCTACCATTTCCACTAGAGAGAGAGAGAAAGAGTTTAGTAGGAAGAAACTCTGGCTGTTCTGTCTCTCATATATATCTCATATATAGAGAGACAGAGAGAGATTTACTGCAAATTCCATATATGAATTGACAAGTCCGAGGAGAGAGAGAGAGAGAGAGATTAGGATGAAGGACTGGGCTTCACCGATTGTGGCCTTAACTTTGTTCGCGCTGCTAACTCCAGGGTTGATTTTCCAGCTACCTGGGAAACACAGGGCTGTGGACTTCATGAACATGAAAACCAGTCTCATTTCAATAGTGGTACACTCCTTCATTTTCGGATTGCTTCTGATGTTATTCATCGTCGTTTTGCATATCCATGTCTATGTATAAATGTGGTTTGGTGCATCATTGTGCTATGAAAAAAAAACATGTTTGGTAATATGAGTGAGAAAAGTTGGCCAGGAATGTTTGATTGTTTGTTGCTTCTAACTAGGGTTTGAAAGCCCAGCTGAGGTACCCGAACGGCCCACCCAACAGTTCGAGTCAGTACAAAGTCAGATCGGCTTATCAAAAGAAAAAGAAAAATATAGAAAAAAGAAGAAGGGGCATTATCAAAAATATCATTTTTTTAGATTATTATAAAAACTTCAAATTTTTTTAATTCTCATTCATACCTGTTTTTACCACAATATATATATATATATATATATATATATATATATATATATATATATATATATATATATATATATATATATTTTTTTTTGATAAAAATACTCTTTATGGTATTCTTAGATCCTTTAAGGCATCATAGTTAACCCAGATCTGTGATGGGCATATCGAGTTTTAAACGACTTTGTATTGGGTTTAAGGTTAAAATCATGTTTGAAGCATAATGGCTCTTAGAGCACTGTGACTGGTTGTTTAACTATCATGATTCTAATTGAATCATGATAGTATCACAGTGGTGAGAGATTCGTGATAATCAAAGTGATCATCACGGTTATTTAAGTACCATGATGGTTCTAATGCTACCCTATCGTCGGGGTCCTAATAGCACCATGATGACTTAAGCCCCACACGAACAACATTTGAATCCTCCACGACCATCCCGGATCTAGGTCAACCATGATGCCTTCATGGATTTAACTCTTATGTTAAGGGTATTTTAGTAAAAAAGTGTTAAAAATAGTGGAATGAGGTATGGAAGGTTTTGAAAAATTTGGGGTTTATTTCTGATAACCTAAAAAATAAAATAGGATATTTTTTATAGTTTCCCAAAAAAAAAAAAAACAGAAAAGAAGAAAAAAGCAAAGCAACAAAAAGATAAGAAATATGACAAAAAATATACAAGAACCACAAAATAATAATAATGAAAAGGAAAGAGAAAAGAATTGAACTTGATCATTTCATCTAACAAGAGGCATAAAACACATCAAAATAAAAAATCACTTTGAGAATGAAATGCGGAGAAAATGGAGGAAAAACAAAAATCGAAATTGGAAAGTTTTTTGTTTTCAATCAAGAAAAAATGTTGGGTTTTATATGTCGAACAGTTTGGACAGATCTGAGCAATTTGGTCAAAAATCAAGAGATAATTCATGCAATTTCAATTTCAATTTTGGGTTTAAAAATCCCTGAAATTTGAACTTTTAATTTCGTCTATTTGGGCGTCAGATCCAACATATTTCTATAGGGATTTATTACAAAACTCCAATACCAACATTTTATATCAAATTTATACCAACCTTTTATATCAAATTTAAAATGATTTGGTTGATAAATGCGAGAGATATTGAAAGAAAGGTGGATTGGGATATTGGGCTTAAAAATGGGGTAATTTTTTTTCGAAAAAATTCTTGCCCAAATGCATTTTTTTAACAAAAAAAGCTTGATTTTTTGGGTTAAGATGGATTGATTTAGGTCCAAATTGATAATAATAAAAAATAAAAATAAAAAAAAAGAAGGAAAAAAAAAAGCCATTTCTGTGGATTCAAGGTTGTAAAAATGAAATAAAATAATAATAAGAATAATAGAAGGGAGACATTTTCCTTATTTTTGAGTTGTAAAATTAAAACCGAGTAACTAGTCCAACATGCCCTAATCCAAGCGATACCCAGTCCTAGTACCCATGCGGTCCGAGTCTGCTTGGTGATTTTTGAATCAGTTTGGCAAATTTCAAATCCTTGTTTCTAACTCTTAACTATCGAATATTTTTTTTTTGAGTAATTCAGTGGGGAAGACCGACCCTTATCTTTTTTTTCAAATAGTTTAGGAATTTGTTTTTTGTTTTAAGGTTTAGTGTGGTGGTGTCAATGAGAATAAAAACTCGGTGACTAAGATGTGAAGGCTACCACCATGACCCCAACCCCTTTTCCAACTATCAACTTTTATATTGGAAAAAGATTATCTTGACCCCCAAAAATATAGTAAGGGTGATAATTTTTATCCCGAAACTTTTTTTTGGTAATCTTTGATTCACTTGGCAAATGATTTCAAATAATGCTCTTGAGTCCTCAAAGATCTAATCCCCTCAAACAACCATGCTGAATCATATTATTGGAAGGGAGGGGAATTAGATTTCGTGCGAGCATACATATATACATGCATACACATTTATTGAAAAAATATACAAAGAGACTATTTATTTTAGTACAAAGATGTCACAATCACTCTTTTTTATCGATATCAAATAGGGTGATTATAAGAGTGTTAGTTGACTAGATTCAAAGTAAAAAAAAAAAAACTCAAACTTCATGACACACCCCAAACGATCCAATTTTAAATCTAATGGCTAAGAGTAATTGTGAGCTCTTTGTACTGAAGATAAATGATCTTATGATATACAAATAACAAATTTTAGATAAAAAATTATTATTACTTTATTGGGCGCGGTGGACCATTTCTTGTAGGCACTTAAGCCGATCACATACCTTTCTCTTTTCTCCTTTCTATCTATCAGTGGGACAGTACTGATTGATGGTTGCTTGTATTGTTGTTTTCCATAAAATGGAGGCATGAAATGTGAAGGGGAAAAATGAAATGCACATTGGTGTTTTGGGATAGTATTTTTCTTTAATTTTCTGTAGATTTACTTTGTAATTTACTAAGGGGTTAACCAAGAATAAAAAATGGGAATTTTCCATGCAGGAATCTCGAAGCTGGAATTCGAAGAACATACTATATTTGGTTAATTTGTCAAGATTTTTGAAGATTTTGGAAAATTGCGTTCAGTTTTAAGTTGGATTTAGTAAACGTGGAGATCTAGAAATAAGCCAATTTAAATTGTTTATTGAGGATGAAAGGGTATTCCTTTTTATTAAACAAGCGAACTTTTGGAAATCATATTTCATCTAATACATGTCTAACAAAATAGACAATCTAGATCGTGTAAAAATGCTAATAGTTCCACTAGTAAAATGTTATTGATATAAACATTTCGATCTTGATCAAACAATTAAGAGCATGTCTGAGTATTTTAATTTTATGTTTTTTTTTGGACATCATATTGAGCTAACATTGTGGTCATCCATACTTCTTACCCTTACATGCTTGTAAAAAAACTAAAACAATAATTCAAAAAATAAAATAACCAAAATACTCTTAAAAGTTCCAAGGTAATTTGGTCATTTTATTTTTTATAAATTATTTTACATATATTTTTTTCTATGAGCCCCAATTACATGTACACAACCTCGAATTTTTATTAAGACTTAATTTATTATGAAAAAATAAGGAAATGAAACAGAATGAAATACAAGCAATCAACGTTTCTCATTATTTGTGAAGTTGGCCTTTTTTATGAGGGGTGGACGTTTGCATTTATCATGTTTGATATTTGTGGACTTCCACTTCTCCACTTTTGCTATAGGGTTCCTAACTGTCAAACTAGAAATTGCTATAGCGTTTTTGGCAATTTAATACCTTGTCAACCCTTAGTAATACATCCTTCTCACGATCAAACATACCTTTAGTACGCTATTGTAAAGAATAGCTCAGTGATCATCATCTGAGCTTTATCTCACTATTTGGGTTCAGCTAAATGAATTTCGTTATGCTACTGTGCTTTATTAAAGGCTATACAACACCACAACATACGCATATTGAAAGATGGATTATGTGATAATGCATGGTGTATATATTTAATTTTTTTTTTTTATTTCACGGGTAAAATCACTCACAATATCTAATTATTATTAAATTTCACTTCAAATAAATAAATAAATAATAATAATATCTCACTTGCTACTATTTAAAACAAAGCTTTTACACAATAATAAAAAACCTAGACTCTTTGCTTTATGAGAAAAGAAGAACATAACATGAATAAAACTTTAAAGAAGTAAAATTGCCGGAGATTACCTCAACCGGTCTTAGTATACCCCACGTCGAGTCTCTTCCTTCTAAGGATGATTGGGATTTTCAATTGGTCTATAGATTTTTCCTTTCTATGCCATAACCTAATCAATGCATATGGATCTCGATCTAGAACCACCCACTTAAAGTCTCTTAGCTTAACCCTTCTGAGAGATAAAAATTAAAAAGAAGAAAAAGAAAACCACTAGCTAAGGGAAGATCCATTTGCTACTCAAAATCACAATCCAACTAGCTTGATCTAGAACCCATGAGAGAGAGAGTCAAGCTAACCTAGGGTGGGGTGTGCCCCTTTGAGAGGTTAGAAAGATTTCAGTTCCATCCTGTGATACCTGATATTTATAAAGAGACCATTTATCTTTTGTACGTAAAAGTCACCGTCTCTCTTGTCCTTTGAATTTCAAAATGGGTGGCTGTAAGTGTTATTGAATGGACAACGTTCCAAAAATAAATTCTTGGACTTCATGATTCACCCCAAGCCATCCAATTTGACATCTAATGAGTATGAATGATTGTGACCTCCATGTACAAAAGATAAATGACATCTTTGTAGATAATCCTTAAATTTTTATATTTTATGCTCATGTCTCTTCTTTCATTTTTTTTCTTAAAATTCATTGTATTCTTTTTTTTATAGTGGAGGGATGGTTCCTTTGAACTTGAAGTTTCGCATCGTACACGTTCCAATTTGTAGCCAAGAAAAATAAGTATAATGTGTTCTTATTGGGAAATATATGGTGTTAGTGTCTCAAACTAAAATACTTTATTTAAATAAAAAATAAAATTTTATTTAAAAACAATCATGATGATTCTAATGTAGATCCTAATAAAAAAATATATTTTAGCATAGGTAAAAAAAACTTGAAATGATAAAAAAGTATCTATGCAATTTAATAAAATAGATTATGTTAGGGTACTCATACATAAGAGTATTCATTTAATGTACTTAACTTTTTTGAATACTCATATATCTTTGTTTTGTAATACAAATGTTTTTAGTAAATGTATTTTTTTTTGTAATTAAGGGGGGTACGATAGATATTTTTATAAAAAAATAATAACATTTCTTTAGTGGTTAAAAAGCAATATTGTTTCGTGTAGATGATGTCATGATGATGTCATTCACCACTATGGATAATTATTGCTCTTCTTTCTATCAATAATTTCAATTTTACCCTGTTAAATTATCCAAAATACCCCTAGGCAAAAATGTCACTGCATGATGGAATAAGATTATCGAGTGTTAAAAATATTGAGTATATTAAGTAAAGAAAAATTATTTCATGCGGGCTGGACTGCATTTCTACATATGTGGTACAGAAAAATGTAAAGCATCCAAAATAGGTGTTCTATTTTGGAAACTAACAGTCCAAATTTTTTTACTAGAGTTATTATTTCTAATTTTTAAAATTAATCTATCTTTTCATATTCATGATCTCCATATTAAAGATCACATGTCCGTAAAAATTAAGTCTTAAAGTTTGTCTCAAAAATAGATTTATTAAGAAGCCCGCATTTCTACATATGTGAGCTTGACGAGGTCCTTATATTTATATATATATATATATATATATATATATATGAGAGTATCCTAACATAACATTTTAATAAAATGATGTGGACCATGTTCAACTACTATGCATTTTTTTTTTATACGGTGCCCCACGAAGCACATACTACACACGTCCTCCACGTTTATAATGTATTTTTATTTAAATTTTTGGGATCCATTTTAGAATTATTAAATATTTATTTTAAAAAATAAGTTTTTAATTTAAACTGTATTTTATCTGTGAGATACTGCACTTATTTCTTTGGGAAAGTATACAAACAGATCATTCATTTTTTACGGAAAGGTTTCTATACTTCCCCTGTAGCATAGAAGTTCTATCCTCCTCTTACCATCCACCCGTTCAATTTTGATCAAGAGAGCCACTCACCGTTTGATCTTAGATCTGACGACTCAAAATAGTTTATTTTTAATTTTCTTATACAAATTATATGAATATGAAATTTGGTACGTACCATCTTCTCATTGGGGTGCACTTATAAAACATATTAAAAGTAATTTTTCGATAAAATATAATGAGCAAAATACCCTTTGAAACTTTCAGATGTATTTTGGTTATTTTATTTTATTGAAAATGTTTTTTTTATATTTTTCGCTAGTGCGAGTTGAATAGAGGAATGGACATCCAAAATTTGATGTCAAAATAGTTTACAGAAAAAAATTAAAAATAAAATGGTGTAGAGACATGACATTGTGAATGGGGCAATCTTAGCCCTCCATTCAGAATGAACGGTTGGAAAATGGGGAGTATATAAGTTTTATGCTGTAGGGAAAGCATAGAAAGCTTGCCTGCTTTTTTATACGGAGCTCACAATCAATCTTGTCATTTAGATTTGAAAATACATGGTTGTAAAAATGTCATCGGATAGACTCAAAGTTCCACAAAAAATTTCTCGAACTTCGCAACTCACTCCAAGTTGTCCAATTTTAACATTAGTATCGCAACTCACCCCAAGCTGTCCAATTTAACATTAGTAATTGTTACCTCCTTATAACAAAGGAAATGGACTCTTTATATGCGATACCTATTTCTTTTGGGCTGAAAAAACATAATAGTGTGGCGAGTTTAGAATTTGAAGCCCAAACTGCCTCAATTATCGAAAAAAGTATTTTGGAATTTCAAGTTCACTCTCAAGCAAAGAAAAAAAAAAAAACCCTTGTTCAAATTTAGGCTATCTTGGAAAAAATAAAAATATCAAAGAAAGGATATGAGGGTAAAATGTAAAATCGAGTAATAACTTTTTCAAAATTTCCCTATGAAGTTGGTATCTAATATTTTTCGAAGTGATCATCAAACCGTTATTTTCAAAAACTTAAGTATTATTTTATTATATTTTTTAAATGATAAATACATAAAATACAAAATATAAAAAGGATGAACTTTCTATAGGGACTAGGCTTTATGAAAACAAAATAAAGCCTCACCTCAAATCCTCGTCTGAGAAACACTTTCGGCAATCGGAAATCTCCATGATGGATCTAAATCAATTTCCATCACCGACAATAAAATTTAAAACTCAAAAAATGGTACAGATATTATAGATCTATGAACACTTAGTTTTAAGGTGAAATGAACGATCTAGAAAATTTGTTGCAATATACATGATTTTTAGAGCTTAAAGTCCTAATTATTTTTCACAACTAATATGTTTAACCCGATATGATGGATGTAAAGCGTTTTCAATACTTGAATTGTAATTTTTGATGAATTATAAGATAAGGCTTTACTTATTTTGATAGGGCTGCAGCCATATCAAATCATTTTCTATATAAAAATGAAGAAAATATACATAAACAAATACTATTAGCTATGGCCAAAACATACAAGTAGAGGGATTTATTTAGGCTGAAGTTTTGTACAAGAAGTTTGATTCAAAAGATAAACAATTTCAAAAAATTAATTGATTTCGAGTTCTTGAAAGCATATACCCACTACGCAGCAAATGAAGGTTTCACTGAAAAAGACAAACTTATTTTTTTATGAATTCGATATTTTTCTGAAAATTCTAATCACTTAAATAACTTCTAGAAAGTGCAAATTTGGAGATCCTTTTAACTTTAAAGGGACTTTGGCTGAATAGCCTATGCTCACGACATCCCTCTTGGGTTTATTGCTCTTGCGCACTTGTCTATGCATATAAATACTTCGCCTTGAAACAAAAACAAAACAAAACAAAAAAGAGAGATTTATCAAAAAGCCAAAAGATATTCAACTATTTACTCCTTCGGATAAAACTCCATCTAGAATTAATTTTAGGTTCCAAATTTTGAGGATGTAACCTCTTCAACCCACATATGAACATCAATAAAATAATTTTCTAATTGTACCCTGTATGCACTTGAAAAAAATAATATCTCAAGATTGAATAGAGACCATGCATTTTTTGAAGGTGAGTTATGAATGTCAAAAAACTCAAATTGCAAATTTGTTTTATGAGAATAATCATCTAGCAATTCTTAAGTATTTTCTAAAATTTCAAATTGAGAAATCCTCCCAAGTAAGTATCCTGACAGAGGGAGTAGAAGTAAACTATGCCATGAAGGGAACATAGTATACACACTCTTGTCAAAATATACATTAAAGATATGAAAGAAAGACTAATGTGATATTGCCGGGTTTTTTTTTTTCCTTCTTTTGCACCCATTTTCTTTTCTTTTTCTTTTTTTTTTTGGCAAAGATCACTTATAAGTAGTCTTATTATAATAAACTCTTGCTTCAGAGAAAATAAACCTAGCAAATCTAAGATCTTAAAATCTTAATGCCACTAAACTAATTTTCTTTAAACGAAAAAAATAACAATTCCTATGCTTGGGAATATAAAGACAATATAATTAAATATGGCAAGAAACAAAAAAGAGTGTCGAAGATTACCTTAACCGGGTTGGTTACACCCCACATAAAGTCACCACCATCCGATGGCGCAGGATCAACGATCAACTTTCAATCTCAATCTAAGGAAAGCAAGTTTAGGCCAAATCCTTAATTGAAACTTTGAACTCCTCTTGATCACAAATCTCAAACTTAGGTACAATCCTATAAATCCTAGTTTAAGAGAGAAAAACCTTCTAGGTTGGAGCGTGCCCCCTAGGTTTACTAAAGAAGAGAGAGATAATATTTAGAGAGAGAAGAGAGACATTTTTGGTATAGAGATTTATGGGCATGGGTCTTCTATTTATAGTGTAAAAATAAGATTAGGGTTTTTCAGAGTTTTCCATAGCTCGCCTCTTCTTGTGAGATTGAATAGGCATCATTGACCTTGGGTGACTTGTGGGGTATAAGATTTGAGCCTTCCATTCCATAAATGGGCCATCAACATCATATGGAAGGTGCTAAAACATTTATCCCCCACTTCCTAAACCATTTTCTTATCAATAGAAATTAAATAAAATAATTTCATTCATAATATTTTGCTTACCAAAATTATGCATAAGCCTTTTCATGTTTTCCAAAAATTCATTCAAAGCTTCCTCAACCCAAAAAGCTTTCTAAAACATCACAAAGCTTTTTCTTCAAGCCAAAGCTTGATCCAACAAATAAGGAAAGTCTTAAGAGTGGGGTGTGCCACCCTAGGTGGCACTCATGGGCCCCACCCACATTGCAATGGTGAAATATCCAGAGATCTAGAAAAATTCAAATAACAATTATCAAAATCATATATCGATAAAAAAAATACAATTAAATTCGTTAAATAGGACAAGGATTTATATGGTCTAAGAATTAAATAAATAAATACTGGGGCTTTCCACCTTCAATTGTGGACTACAGTCCACACTTGCCTTTTCAAACCGACCCAATGTTGCTCATGACCCACAGTCCATGCAGGGGCTCATTAGTGGGTCACCAAAGTCTAACCAATGGGCAAGGGGTCATAATTCAAGTTTGTGGATTTCAGGTTCTCCCTTAGAGACGTATCAAGGTCACCCAGACCTAATGCGACCACAGCTCATATGACGTATGGAGGTATATCTCACACATGCATAAGCTTCACCATGAAATGTAGTTTACTTTTTCGAAATGACTATCATGTATGCATATCGTGTGATGTCATACATATGAGGCTTTAACCCCCATCTTTGAAAGCCACAATCACACACAAGGGCCCCATAGTCCGTAGGCTCACTAATCCAAGCATATTTCGACCTCATCAAGGGATGACCTATTAAAACCCTTTTCGAATAGTTTTCTATGTGCAGGTAATATAGGTTTTTCCTAACTAACTGACCTAATTCATAAAACTCAGTTCGATATCAGTAAATGTTATTTGTTTAGTATGGTCTACGAAGTATCACACTCCCACTGAGTTCATGTTCCATTATATCAAAATATCTATTATAAGCACTCATAAGGCATTTAATGACCACACTCACCCAACATATCTTACTTGGCCTTTGAATATCCCTCAATTGTAATTTCAGTTCCTCCTTCATAGGTAAGTGTGTAATTCACAATCCCTATCAGATATTTGATGGTTCTCTTAACTGCCCTCCAATGCTCATCTCTATGATTACATTGGAATTGGTTGTTCTTGCTCATGACAAAAGACAAGTCAGACCTTGTTCCCATCAGGGTGTACATAAGGGACCCAACCGCGCTTTTATATGACATACTCTCCATGACTTTTATATCATCATTTTCAGTAGAACACATCTTATTGTTAAGCTTAATTTTTTTATCTATCAGGGTTGACATGGCTTACATTTATCCCTATCAAACTTTTCTAGTATTCTCTTACAAGTAGGTTGCTGGAGAAATTTGGATAGTTATCTCTTTTTTATTTCTTATTATCTTGATGCCCAATACATATGAAGCTTCTCTTAGTTCTTTTATATCGAAGAATTGTGCAATGAACGTTTATGTCTATACTACTAGGGCAATTGAGCTACTAAAGATTCGAATATCATCCACATATAAGGAAAAAAACACTACATCACTCTCACTGATCCTTTGATAGATACGGTAGTTCTTATCATTCGTAGAAAACCGTACAAGGGCAAAAGTCTATTGAAATTTTATGTAGCACGGACGCGATGCTTGTTTTAGGCCATAGAGGGACTTATTAAGCTTATACACTAGGTTTCTCTTTCATTTCTCTTCAAATCCCTAGAGTTGATTCATATAGATTTCTTTTTCCAAATCTCCATTTAGGAATGTTGTATTGATATCCATTTGATGAACCTCAAAAATCAAAATGCGTAGCTATGCCTATTAGGATTTTGATAGATGAAAATTTGACAGCTTAGGAAAACAACTCATCATAATCTATCTATTCTTTTTGGGTGAATTTTTTGCCAACTAGCCTAACCTTGTATTTTTCTATTTTCCCTTCCGAATTTAACTTCTTCTTAAAAATCCACTTACATCCTATGCCCTTACGATTTTGAGGTAGTGACACTAATTCCCAAACATAATTTTGGTTTATGAAAGCATATTTGTCTTTCATGGCTTCTACTCAATAGTCCTTTTCGGTACAAGTCAAGGTTTCATGATAAGTTTTAGATTCAAAATTCGGATCATCCCCAACCCTATCAATGTTCCCTCAAGTCGACAAAGTCTTCAAGGTATTTAGGTGGTCTAAAAGTTCGGTTGCTTCGTCTTGGTTCGGGTTCAGGTTTATTTTGATTTGAGGATTCGAGTTCAACCTCAAGTCTATTTGAGCACATCCTTGTTTCTTGCTTCCTCAGAGAGGTCAGCTTGTTTGTGACTCAATATTGCTTCAAAGAATTATTCTTCGAAGAACTGAGCATCGCGGCTTTCAATAATCGTCTCAGTTTCATGGTTGTAGAATTGATACCCCTTACCATGGTTTGGGTAGCCAAAAAAAATGGTCTTTACAGTTTTTTTTGAAGTTTGGTCTTATTTTCGTACATGATTAGGACATAGGCTGAGCAACTCCAAACTTTGAGATGATCGAGGGATGGAGCACGACCGGTGAATATTTAATTAAAAGTAAGTGAGGGAGGGTTGTGCAAGTCCGATTAAGGATATAACATGTTTCTCCCCAAAATTCTAAGAAGAGCATATCGTAGCTCATCATACTCCTTACCATTTCAATCAAGGTCATATTACATCTCTCGTCTATACCATTTTGTTTGGGCGTATAAGACATGGTGTATTGATGTATGATTTTGTTTTCGACACAAAGGTCATTGAAAAGTTCGGATGAATATTCTTCTCATTTATTAGTTCTAAGGATTTTGATTTTCAAGTTAATTTGGTTTTCTACCTCGGCCTTATATTCTTTTAATTTTTCTAAGGCTTCGGACTGTGTATTAGATACACATGGCCATCTCGTGAGTTGTCATCTATAAAAGTGATGACATATCTTTTGCGGCTTTTGGTAGCCACATTCATAGAACCACATATATGACTATGAATGATTTCTAAAACGTTAGTAGCTATTTTTGCTCCGGTGGTATTTTCCTTGTTAGTTTTCCTCACATACAAGATTTATACACTTTCGATAAATCTACCTTATAATTTTGAAAAATACCGTTATTTTTCAATCTTTCCATTATTTTGTAATTAATGTGTCATAGACTCATATGTCATATGGTAGCATCCAAACCATTAGGGGACGCGATATAAACAACGTTCTCTTTCATTTCAATAGTAAATAAATTGTAGCTCTCGAGTCAATACATGAAAAAGCTCCATTCCGTTCGGCTAGCAATATCTCAAAGACCACACAAGCAAGTTCCTTGTTGGTCCCACCAAATTTGTTGGACCGATAATACTTAGCTATGTGGCTCACCTTCTTACAAATAAAGCAAGTTCTAGTCTCTGTCTTTCCCTATTTATTTCCAAAATCTCTCTTCTTGTCATCCCCTCTTTTTCTAAAATTATTTTTTCCCTTTCTTTTTTTTGTTTAAAAGAAGGTTAAGATTTTACCATGTGTATGGCCTCCCTTTGAGTTGGTATCGATGTCGGTGCATGCTTTGAGTTCATTCTTTCTTCTTATTCTTTGATGGTTCTAATAAGCTCCTTCAACTTTAAGGCATTTGGTCAAGCGGAGAGAAAATACATGAATGTTTCCCATGAGTTAGGAAGTGAATTCATGAGATGAATCACTGGCATGAGTTCCATAGGTTTCATGCCGATGTCTTCATGATTTGATAATGTAGTTCCCTCGGACATCTTTAACTCATTGTACTTTTTTATAGTCATGGCTTGTTTCATGAGAGAAGAATCTGTATACTCCCTCTCAAATCTATCATAGATTCTACTTGTGGTGAAGATTGACTCATACTCAGAAGCATATGAATCGGTCATAGTACACAAAAGGATGTGTTTATATCTCAAGTTTTTACGTTTCCAAGTAGCATACGCATCTTTGATTGCTTGAAAGGAATCGGTACTTGGACGATGAAGGCAATGCTCATAGAGCATCTCATGCAAGTACTCCTCATAAAGGACATACCCAATCTTTCTATTCCAAGAGGCATAATTGGTCCCATCAAATTTTGGTTTTTTAGGATCTCCGATATGAAAGTATGGGCAGACATATTTTTTATTCCTAAGCTAGATCTAGACTCAAGAAAGAAAAAAGACTCTTAATGGCAACAAGTAATTACAGCTCTGATACCAATGGAAGAAAGATTAATGTGATCTTTCCAAGGTATATATATTTTTTTATTTTTCTTCTTTTTCACCCATTTTCTTTTATTTTCGTTTGGCAAACATCACTTACAAGTAGTCTTATTACAATAAACTATTGCTTCAAAAGAAATAAAACTAGCAAATCAAGATCTTAAAACCTTGATGTCACTTAACAATTTTATTGAAACACAAAAAATAACCACAATTCTTATGCTTGGGAATATAATGACAGTATAATTAAACATGGCCAAAAACAAAAAGAGAATGCCGGAAATTACCTTAACTGAGCTTATTACACCCTACATCGAGTCACCACCATCCGATGGTGTGGGATCAACGATTAATATTCAATCTCAATATAGGGAAAACAAGTTTAGACCAAATCCTCCAATAGAACTTTAAACTCCTATTTATCACAAATCTCAAACTTAGGTATAACCCATAAAACCTAGTTTAAGAGAGATAACATCTACTTACTTCTACCCAACCCTTAAGATCAAGATATTGTAACATAAGAGAGATATATATAATCTAAGTGGGGCATGCCCCTTATCAAAATTCTAGAGAGAGAAACCTTATAGGTTGGGGCGTGTCCCATAAGCTTACTAAAGAAGAGAGGGATAATATTTATAGAGAGAAGAGAGATACTTTTGGTATAGAGATTTATGGGCTTGTGGTCTTCTATTTATAATGCAAAAATAACATTAGGGTTTCTTAGGGTTTTCTATGGTTTGTTTCTTCTTATAAGATTGAATATGCATCATTGATCTTGGGTGACTTGTGAAGTGAGGGATTTGAGCTCTTCACTCCATAGATGGGCCATCAACATTATATGGAAGTACTAAAATATTTATCCCCCACTTCCTAAACCATTTTCTTATCAAAAGAAATTAAATAAAATAATTCCATTCATAATATTGTGCTTACCAAAATTATGCACAAGTCTTCTCATGCTTTCAAAAAATTCATTCAAAACTTCCTCAAGGCAAAAAGCTTTCTAAAACATCACAAAGATTTTTCTTCAAGCCAAAACTTGCTCCAACAAAATAAGGAAAGCCCTAAGAGTGGGGCGTGCCACCCTAGGTGGCACTCATGGGCCCCACCCACATTGCAATGGTGGGCCCATATAGTTTATTGGGCCTCCCATGCAATAATCAAATTAATTAAAATATTATATGATTTTTATAAATTTATAAAACTCAATTTAAATAATTAAATCAATCTAAAATTAATATCTATATTTTTATAAGTCTAAATTTGATAAATAAAATATCCAAAGATCTAAAAAAATTCAAATCACATTTCTAAAAATCATATATCAATAAAAAATATATAATTAAATTCATTACATGGGAAATGATCCATATGGTATATGAATTAAAAATAAACACTAGGGCACTCCACCTTCAAGTGTGGACTACGGTCCACACTTACTTTCTCAAACCGACTTAGTGTTGTTCATGACCCACAGTCTATACAGGGGTTCATTAATAGGTTACCAAAGTCCAGCCAACGGGCAAGGGTCATAATATCAGTTTGTGGATTTCAGGTTCCCCCTTAAAAACATACTAAGATCCCTTGACCTAATGCGACCACAACTCATATGGCACATAGAGGTATCTCTCGCACATGTATAAGCTTCACCCGAAAGGCAGTTCACTTTCCTGAAATGACTATCATATATGCACGCGGATGAGGCTTTGGCCCTCGTCTCTGATGGCCATTATTACACGCAAGGGCCACATAGTCCCTCGGCTCACTCATCCGGGCATATTCCGACCTCATCAAGAGATGACCTTATTAAAACCCTTATTGGATAGTTTGCTATGCTTAGGTAACATAGGTTTTTTCGAATTGACTGGCCTAGTTCGTAAAGCTTAGTTTGGTATCAGCAAATGTTATTTGCTTAGTATTGTCCATGAAGGATCACACTTCCACTGAGTTCATGTTCTATTATATCAAAATATTTATTACAAGCACTTATAAGGCATTTAATGGCCACATTAACCCAACAAGATCAACTATTAATCAAATTTTTTTTTATTGAATTCAAAATACCCTTCTAAATTATTGTACTCATGAGCTTCAAATAGTTGAAAAAGAGTAAATAGAAAATTTGTTGAAAAGTTAAATATATTTTAATAAAGGACAAGGTTTCTATGAGTCTGGGACACATATGTAGCAATCGGCCCCTATTTTTGATAAATTTTGTAGATGGATTTTGGATCTAAATTTTTTTAGATGTATAGAATATCTAACCTGAAGACCATTAATACGTGGAAAAAAAACAAATTAAAACTAAAAATGATAAATTTTGGGGGAAAAGCTTTAACCGTTAGATTATGTTCTTTTAGGAGGGAACACCTTTACATCCATTTTAATGATGGATGTTTGATAACTTGGGGGATGTAAATGTTGAAATGCTTCCTCGGACTCATATACTAATTTCCATGTAATTTTTTTTTTAAAAGACATGACCAAAAAGAAATAAAAAATAAAAATAAAAATAAAAATGAAAATAGAAGTCCTTATATCACGTGACTATTGTTTTACTTTTTTGTGCTCATCTTATGCAGCCAAATGCTTAAGAAATATGGGAAGCAATGGTTTAAAAACCGGATCGGTGACCCGGATCGGGCTTTTCAAAAATCGATCTGGATCGGCGAATCGGCGATCCGGATCGGAGAATCGGCGATCCGGATCGGAATCGGGTGAATCGGTCATAATAAAGCTTCAAAAAAATCCGAAAAAATTATTAAAATTCATTATAAATATTGTTTTTTAGGAATTCAATAAAAAATGAGGGTACTCCATTAAGAATTTTCATGTTTTTGAATGAATATGCGAATATTGATATGTTCTTCCCCTGCATGAACCGCCATTCAACATTTAATTTACATCACACAAAAGGATAAACATAGAATTATCATGGAATAAGTATATCAACATACATGGACTACAATAAAGCATAAAATTAGTAACATACGATCTAAATTAAGATGTAAAAAGTTTAAATTAACCTGACAGTTCAAAAAGAAAAATAATCACCATATGTAATGATAATATGTTGCGGTAGTTCATGTAGTCATATTCGTTGTTATTTGTTATTGCAAAAGGACAATAATATTTTCGTACATATCAATTACAAACATTTAGAATAATACAAAATGCAAGCTCCAAACATGGCTACAACTCAATTATCAAGAACATACATTTTTTGCATTAAAAAATTAATAATAAAAACAATTCTTCAAAGAGCCGGCTAACATTAGTCATTCCAACTAAAAAATCCATGAACAACAGATAAAAAAAATACAGTTTTGTATTGAAAATATAATAACATGCATTTTTTTGCATAAATAATCCATCAACATACAATTTTTTCAACAAAAACTTTAACAATAAAAATTTAAAATATGGTTTAATACCTCATGATAATTAAAACCTTGTCACGATTTTCACATCTTTTCGGAAAATCATCATTTTTCAAAAAATTCGATCATGAATAAAAAAAAAAAAAATTTACAGCAAACTCAAACAATAAAAATTTAAAATTGGGTTTAAATGTTTAATACATCATGATAATCAAAACTTTATCACGATTTTCACATCTTTTCGAAAAATCATCATTTTTCAAAAAATTCGATCATGGATAAAAAGAAATAAAAAAAAAAAGTACAGCAAATTTTCAAAAAATTCGATCATAGATTAAAAAAAAAAATTAACAAATTTTCAAAAAGTTCGATCATGGATTAAAAAAAAAAAATCATAAATTTTCTAAAAATTCGATCATGGATTACAAAAAATTCGATCATGGATTACAAAAAATTCGCTCATGGATTACATAAAATTCGATCATGGATTACATAAAATTCGATCATGGATTACAAAAAAAACAAAAAACATAAAAAAACAAAAAATTCGATCGTGGATTACAAGAACAGAAAAAAACAATTCGATCATGGATTACAAAAAATTCAGTCATGGGTTACAAAAAAAAAAAAAAACACAAAAAATTCGATCATGGATTACAAGTAAAAAAAACAAACATTTCGATCATGGATTACAAAAAAGTCGATCATGGATTACAGAAAATTCTATCATGGATTACAAAAAATTCGATCATGGATTACATAAAATTCGATCATGGATTACATAAAATTCGATCATGGATTATATCAAAATATTTATTACAAGCACTTATAAGGCCTTTAATGGCCACATTAACCCAACAAGATCAACTATTTATCAAATTTTTTTTTATTGAATTCAAAATACCCTTCTAAATTATTGTACTCATGAGCTTCAAATAGTTGAAAAAAAGTAAATAGAAAATTTGTTGAAAAGTTAAATATATTTTAATAAAGGACAAGGTTTCTATGAGTCTAGGACACATATGTAGCAATCGGCCCCTATTTTTGATAAATTTTTTAGATGGATTTTGGATCTAAATTTTTTTAGATGTATAGAATATCTAACCTGAAGACCATTAATACGTGGAAAAAAAACAAATTAAAACTAAAAATGATAAATTTTGGGGGAAAAGCTTTAACCGTTAGATTATGTTCTTTTAGGAGGGAACACCTTTACATCCATTTTAATGATGGATGTTTGATAACTTGGGGGATGTAAATGTTGAAATGCTTCCTCGGACTCATATACTAATTTCCATGTAATTTTTTTTTTAAAAGACATGACCAAAAAGAAATAAAAAATAAAAATAAAAATAAAAATGAAAATAGAAGTCCTTATATCATGTGACTATTGTTTTACTTTTTTGTGCTCATCTTATGCAGCCAAATGCTTAAGAAATATGGGGAGCTTTCTATGGGCAATTCTGAAAACCAGCCAAGCCCATTTTAAATCGGGCAATTACATCACCGTTGTTTTGCCTTTGATAAAGATGGTGTTCCTTTTAAAGGGCCATAAATTACAGGGAAAGCTCTGAGTGGATACTTTGCAATCTCTCTTACTCATCCCTTCACACTTTCCCCCAACTCCCCACTCCTCTCTACCTTCCTTGTACTGTAAACCAGTTCTCTCTACCACAAATTCTGTCTCTCTGTCTCTCTCTCTTCCTTGCACTGCAAACCTTCTCTCTGATCCAAATTCTTTCCGACTTTCCACCTCATACCAGTTATCCTCCTCTTCCTTCAGTAGCAAACCTCTTCCTCTCTCTAACTCATATAACACCTCAACCCCCCATTCTCATACTCAACAGTTGTCACCCATTTTCAGGCCTAACTGTTATCATCAATAGCCATTACTCTCTTTCCTCCACACTTCTCTCTCTACTTCACCAGTCCTTAACACCAATACCCACTAGCCCCCTTCCTCTTCGTCTTCTCCCTCCTCTTAGTTTTAAGGAGAAAATGGCGGATTGGGGTCCTGTTTTTGTGGCTGTAGTTCTCTTTATATTCCTTACACCGGGTTTGCTATTTCAGGTTCCGGGTCGGGGACGCTTCATTGAGTTTGGGAACTTTCATACAAGTGGGGTCTCCATTTTGGTGCACTCGTTGCTGTATTTCGCTCTCATTGCTATTTTCTTGTTAGCAGTTAGAGTCCACATGTATATTGGTTTTTAGGTGCTGGGTTTTGCTACATTTAGCTGGAATATCAGTGGGGGTTTTTTATTGTTTTAAGCTGTTTTAATTCCCCAGTTTTTCATTCTTTTTGTTAACAATGTGTTTGTGGCATGGTGGGGTGATTTTTTTTTAATTTTTTTTCTGGTTTTTTTTTGGGGAATGGGGTTGTTTATGTGCTAAATTTGGATGTTAAGGTGTATTCCAACAGTAATAATGAAATGACATGAGTTATATGTGGCCAAATGGTTCTCTCTGTTTTTCCAATTTGATAGATCACATTGGTTTGTTTTCTTGATTCAGGTGCTGGGCTGTTCTAGCATTTCATGGAAATAGCTATCTTCTTGTGAGTTTTCAAATGCAAAATTATTGCTTTTTCTCCCTCATTGAGCATGTCTCTTTGCTGATTCTATATGCTGTTTTGAGATCATGAAGGGGGACAATGTTGTGATTCTATGCTTTTAGGTTTTAGCGATAACAAATTGATAAAACCCAAATTGGTCACCTATAAGAATGTTTTAATTTCATCTCCCATTGATATGTGGTTAAAATTTTGAGCATGGCAATTAATTTCATCTCCCATTCATATGTGGTTACATATTTGAGCATGGCGATTCAGATTGCCATTTGGGTTTTGTGTACAAAGATTAACCCTAATGGATTTAGAGTTTAGGTGTTGCATGAAGGCTTCTTAGTATTTATGTTGAAGGAAACAGCTGACTGGTGTTTCTTAAGTATTGTGATTCCTTTTTTACTTGAGATCTCTCTAAGGAGATGGGAAGCTCTAACATGCCATCTATTTATTAATGTTATCAATAGATATTATTAAAAAATTTAACTGAGTAATGATGGAACCTGGTGATCATGCATATCTGGGGATGGAGAAAACCAAGTTTGAATATGAATCACTTAAGTGTTGTCATACTTGGGCCCTAGAAAATAATATGGCTTCTGGGCCCAGTGTTCCTACACTTTCTCGCATGACTGATCCCTTCAAGGGAATGATCGATGACCTACTTTTGGAATTGAACTGTACTGTCACTGGAGAAAGTTGTACCCCAATATCAGTTACCAATTGAAACAAAACGGTTCTTTCCCAATATCGCCACACACGAGAATATTCCGCTCTATTATAGTTTGCTGCCTTTGGTTCCATCAATCTACGTCTAAGTTATTGAGAGAGTTTTGTCCATTGCTGTAATTTACTGTATGGTTCAATGGTGCATGTTAATGCAGGTTGTCACCTGATGAGACTTTGTGGTTCAAAGAATTGTGAATCAACACCCAGCTTACGCTTAATTTGCATTATTATATTAGCTGGCTAAGTAGGTCTAATATAGGGGTTGTGTCAATATAAACATGTAGTGATAGTAGCTTTGTGGCTACTAGGGACACAAACTCAGGTGCATAGGCAGAATTCAACACTATGAAGTTTGCAATGTTGCTCAGCGTGTAAGATAACTCATTGGTTGTGTGGTGGGACTTGGGAGTTCTTGGTTACCATACTTACCAAGGATGAAAGTTGATGAAGTCGTAGCTTTCCTTTAGTCTAGTGATTTGAAGCAACACTTTGGGAGGGAGCCCAACCTTCTCAAGCGATCTTGATAAGCAAACCTTTACTGTAGGGATTAACTGCCCATAGGAGCACATCCCAAAGTTGTTCAAATGGTTTCTTGTCTTCCTTTCGAGTGTTGTTGGTTTTCCAATTTCATTAGTTTTCTTTGCCCTTGTAGATTCTGGACATCAACTTTTTTTGCTCTTTTTCTTTGAAATCTATTTACAGGCCTTCATATTAGCCCTGTCGTTCTACTAATTCACATATTTGTTATTGAATCAATTCATTACATGGTTTATCCAATCACTTTGACTTATTCAATTGAGTTGCATCATTATAACTTGTATCATTGGATTAATGTCCATGCAATAATCATCTAAATGCAATGGAGTTATTACAAAGTCTATATTCATCATAGCCATCTTGATCTTCTTAATCCATGCAATAATTATCTAAATGCAATGGAGTTCTTACAAAGTCTCTATTCATCATAGCCATATTGATCTTCCTCTATAATGTATCTAATATGGTCCCCTCAGTAGGATATTGATTGTTATTGATGATTTCTTTATTGTTATTGGGCAATATAAAATATTCAAATTTTGGTGTCTCTACCATGAGTAGAACTGTATCCCTAAAAAGCAAATACCTTTACTTCTGACAAATGGGCCATTCTCATGATCATAAATCTCTATCCTTTAGGTCCTCAGTGTATCCCACAAATAAAATAAAACTTGTTTTCACTTGGAATTTGGGGTCCTGTTTGTGCAGATCGGTTACTTTGAGTAACTCTCGCCTTGCTAATAATTCATCTACATGCCAAAATATTGGGAATTTGGTCCTTTTCTGCTGTTTAAGAGCAGCCTACTTTTGTCAGCGCCTTTACCATAAAAACCTCAGCTACTAACACTAACTTTAAAAGTCAATTCCTTGAAAATCTCTTTTCTATTTAGTGAGAAATTATGCTCTATGAAATTCAGGAAATGTGAGAGCACTCCCTTAGACACAGCATGACATGGTATTTCTGACCTTTATGTAGGGCTTCAAACTATTCAAACCTCATTATATGTTTTATTAATAGAAAAGCACCTAATTTTTGAGAGACATTGTAGTAGTAGAGTACTTCCCAATGAAACTCAATGTAGCATGTCTCATCAATTTACCATCCATATATGTTGCCTTTCAATGACACCATGTTGTGAGGAATATGTGGCGTGGATGAATATTCCCTTTTTAATAACAATAAGACTTGAATAGTGAATTCATTTTCTCCTCCACCGATTCTACCGGTATTGGATATCACTACCTCATTTTGCTTTTGTTTCATAATATGCTAGTAGTGGTCCTGGTTTTTTGTTTGGAGACCACATATAAGATGATTGAATACGTTTCATTAAAATTCTTATTTTGCAGTTATGTTGCCTCTGAATTGGCCTACTAGTTAGCTATATAGTCACTTGAGTAAATATTTTTTGAAAACTGCATATTCAATGGTCATTTGGTTAACTATTCTCTGTTTGGTTTCTTTGGGGCATTGAGATTGTTTTTACAGTTATTAGCACGATTGCAATGACTTCTTTTTTGTGTCAAGCATTGGTTTTACTTATTTCAATCCTCTTTCTTTACCCTTGCACTTCTATCTGGTTATTCAAATACTTCTGTTTTTTCTAGTCATGCTTTCATATGGTACTTTGGATTTACTCGATGGCTTTATTTCCTATTATAAATGGCTCTTAAATTTTTCAAGTGAGTTGCACACATTGGTTTTCATAATGCAATAAACATAGGTTCCCTTGACAGAAAGTTTCCCATCATAAATACTCCTCGCATAGGCTCTGCAACAACAAATCCACCGAATGTTAGGGCTTAAGCCATTGAAAACATGTGGTTTGGTGTTATGTCAATCCCCTTGAACCACTTACATCTCTAGAAGGAAAGTGTACAGTACATCCAATGGCTACTCAAGAACATATTCCATGGGGTGGTCCTCGTCCAATGACATGATGAATGGTTGTAACGAGGGAATGGAACCCCCTAGAACAGGATATGATCACAATGGTGGGTCCTACCTCTTCATCACCACTCATAATTTCATCAAATGTGGATGACCCCAATGGAGTATAGTTTTCTATTGCTCATTGGATTATATTATACATCCCTTTTCTAAAACATCTAGTGCCTCCATAGAGTCTCAATATTTTGACCCAAAGTGTCTTGCATCTTTTGTGCAGTTCTAACTCTCAAACTTCACTAGTAGTTTATCCATCGGGGCAAATAGCATGCAAATCTTGAAATGGGTATTGATTAGCGAATTTATCCTATTCTGCATTTTGCATTTTTTTTTTCGAAAAGATTTTTTTTTTCGAAAAGATTTTTTTTGGTTCCAATGCCGGGATATGAAACATTTCGCATTTTTCTTTTCACTGTCTATAAGTACTATATATTTTGAGACAATTTGTCCAAAAAATATATTGAAAAAGTGAATGCACAAAGACAAAATTATTCAAAACTAAAAGAACAAATACATTTACAGTCTTCCATCCTTTCTTGACAAGAAACAGATGCTATGGGGATTTGGAATAAAAATTAGGATCAACAGTGCTATCACTTGAAAAAAACCTGAATATTTGGTTTCTTAGATTTGTTTTTGTCACTCGCTAGGTGAGTTACAGCATAGTGGAGACACAAAATCAATACAAGAATCATGTAGAGACTACATATCTCACAAAGGTAGACTACACTTCTCTATGGATTTTTCTTCTCTTCACGCGTGCATACTTCTTTTCAAAAGTCAAGA
Source organism: Amborella trichopoda (assembly GCF_054954075.1). Classification (NCBI taxonomy): domain Eukaryota; kingdom Viridiplantae; phylum Streptophyta; class Magnoliopsida; order Amborellales; family Amborellaceae; genus Amborella; species Amborella trichopoda. The sequence goes on along the minus strand of NC_142341.1, from coordinate 9,309,139 downwards.
GAATGATGCTCGCAACTTCAGGCCAGTATTATCAAAACAAAAAATTCATATCATCATCATCGTCATCATCATAGCTTTTTTCTCAATTAATTGGGGTCGGCTACACAAATCATGTTCCGCTATTCTGCTCTATTAAAGGCCATACCCTCAGTGAGGCCATAAGTCCCCATATCTTTTCGGACTACTTCCAACCACATCTTTTTGGGTCTACCTCTTGCCCTTTTCAGTCCTTCTACTTGAACTAACTCACACCTCCTAATAGGTATTGTACTTAGTCGGTGCCACAAATGGCCAGCCTACTTAAGTCTACTATCTCTCATCTTATCGCCTTATTGTATGGTAAAGATTCATCATAAGTTTTAGCAAAATTTTATGTTGGCTGCCTAGCCAACACAACCCAACCCCTTTACCAGGGCATGGGACGGGTTAAAGGAAAGTTTAAAGTCATCACCCTTCTTAGATCAAAACAAAAAATTCGTATCTATAACACGATTCCTTGAACCTTGATGTAGAAGCCCAAGAGTGCAATACACACAAATACCTATACAAAAACAAAACAAACAACAATAAACATACCTATGAACAAAACAAACAACAATAAACAGACAACGAGTTCAGTCGTTAACGTAACGAGTCTAATCACCAAATACACCGGGTCTCTTGGATCATTGGCGCATGCAAAGTCCATTCTCAAACTCTCACAAAACTTCTCAAGCACCTCACCGGATCGTGAAAGATCAGGAGGAAGATTCCATTCTTGTCTTAAAAAAAAATAAAAAAATAAAAAGCCAGATTCCACACTTCTCTCTCAGGATATCTCTTTGTCATATGTGGTGTTCTCTTCCTTGTGCACATGTATCTTCCGAAAGATCTTCTGTCATCTGTGAACCTCTTGGGGAGTTCGTAACTTTTTTCGTACATGCAAGAACCAATGAGATTTTTTACCTCAGGTCTTATGTTCATATGGAATGTCTTTTTCTATGGTGAATTTGTTTCTCTATCTCTAACTTACAGTAGCCTATAGGGACCTTTCTCTCTAATTCTTGTGTGCATGGCCCTATGAGAAGATCCTTTTTTTCTTCTTCTCTTTGACTAAGATATCATAGAGACCACCTCCCCAAATTGTGGACGTGCCAGAATTCTTTCTTTCTTTTTCTTCCCACACTAAACAACCCCACCACATGCTTTTAAGTGTATTGTCATTTTACTATTGGTATCATTTTTTCATTTTACTCTTAAGGGTAGTCTGGTCTTTGTGTATCTCTTTGCAGTATATTCATATATCTATATGTGTGTGAGTGAATAGGAAATATATACAGTTTGCATTCAATTAAGTCTTCTAGTTCTCTATCTTGGGTTTCTGACTTTCTCATCGTATTAGAGCACAGGTTGAGCACTCTCAAGCTGTAATTCTCAGGCCCAATCTGTCAATACAATCCCTCTCTCTCTCTCTCTTTCCAACTATCCTATTTTCCACATCTTTGGAGAGAGAACTTTGCTAATGTTCTCCAACTAACTGAATGTTCAGTTTACAAAGGGACTCAAATTAAGTGATTAAGTGTTTGATGTAGTTCAAGATTATATGTGACCATCTCTCAGCAATTGGCAGCCTAATAAGTGAACAAGATATGATTCAAAGGTCTAGACTTATAATTTAAATCTAAAATGTGACTAAACATCCATCTCCATCATTTTCTTTGATTCTCTCTTCTTATATATGAAGCTTGGTTTTGTTTCTCCATTGCTGGTTGAGATCAATCTTCAATCTCTTTTTAGTACGTCAGCATGGCATAGAAAATGGCTATCATCAAGGTCATGGATTATGGGGTCCTCGATTACAGGGGTCAGCATGGTATCCTCGGAGCCAATCCATCTTAATGTCAAGCTATACAACAACATCAAAGAGCGGGCATACAATCTCATATAACATGCCAATGTTGGGGACAACATGGTCACATAATGTTTGCACATCAAAGGTGTTTCATCTCACCACAATGCACTAGTCTGTTATTTTAGTAACTTATCAATCACGACACCACCCGATCGATCATAAGATTATAAAAATTGTTGTAACTGTTTACATGATGGAAGTCAACCGGAGGTATGGTTCTTTCCTATGGTTCTTTCATGATTTTCGCCAGGCATGGCAACACCCTACTTATAACCCATATTGGAAGTGCTTCAATTTTCTCTACTTTTGGTTCTTTAAATATCTTAATGATTTACTTGTCCCCAAATTAAAGAAGTAATTTATATTTGTATCTCAATTAACTAATAGCTTTAAGCGCTCGTTTGAGTTCACTTCTTGTGGTTATGTCATTGAGGACCAACAAAGCAAGAAGGTGAATGCTTGGGGGCTGCTAAGTGAAGGCTTATATGCACTCCAAAATGTTCAACTCTATGGTCTTCTTGTGTTTATTTCTAAAGCTAAAAGAGGATCTTCCACTTTGTGGCATGCATGTTTTAGGTCATCCTAGTTTCTCTACTATTTGTCATCTATGGAGAGAGTTGGCTCTTCGAAATTTTGTAATTTACCTTATGGTTCCTTGTGTTTATATTGCCAACTAAGCAAATATTTGAGTTTCTATTGAACCTATTGGCAGGAAGTCCAATGCTTTTGTTGATCTAATTCCTACTGATACTTGTGATCCAGCACTATTTAGTTCGTTATTAGGTTCTTATCGTCTATTTAATATTCGTGGATGGCTACACCTGATGTACTTGGATATATTTTTCTAAATAACAGTTTGATGTCTTTAATGGTTTTCATAATTTTCATACCTACTTTGAACTCTAATTTTCTTGTAAGCTTTAAACCTTTTGATTTGATGGTGGTGGTGAGTTTATTTATCATGTTTTTTATAATATTTAAGGGTGTGGTTTGTACAAGGCTGAGGCCCTAAACAATCAAAGTAAGGTGCATCCTTAGATTTAGAAATGTATTATTTTAGTATCATAAATCTTTTTGATGGCCTAAAACTTTATTTTCATCTCTAATTGTAAAATTTAAATATTAAAAAATAATGTAGATTGAGCAGATCTATAAACACTTGAAAATCTTGAAAATTGTCTAGATTATACATTACAAGATGCACTTTATCTAAGATTTAGAATATTGTTTTTTCTCATATCTATACAGCTTGAGGATCGAATCGAGAGGTTTCAGCAGCGAAACAACCTCTTGCAATGAATTTTTGAGGTGCACCTTAATTTGATTGTTTAGGGCCTCACTGATATATAAACTTTTTGTGTATGTAAGTTAACATAGAATTCATCATTTACACTCTTATCCATATTTCAGCATAAAATAATGTTGTTGAACGCGAGCACTATCACAGTATTGAAAATATTTTATCACTGACGCATGCAAATGCCCACCATACTTCCTTACCCCGCTTTCTCTTTCTTTTGAGGGGCGACACATCATCTGTCCAACTTGAAATAGAAGATTCTTGGGGCTATGATGTGGATTCCATGTCCAGCTAGACCCCATGTCAAACACCACGTGGACGTGGAGCCTATCATCAATTGGGCCCACGTGATCCATGAGGGCCACATGCATGCCATCTAATTGGCTTGGGTATGTCCATAGCGACCCAAATTCACATTTTATGATATTCTCCTGCATTTTCAAAAAATAAATTATTAAAATCTAAATTAGTACCCAAAAGGATATCCCCAAAAAGATAAAAATATAATATGAAAAAGATATTCGAGTTCACAATTAATTGGTACAAGAAGGAGCAACATATTATGGATCTGGTGGATCAACTTTCAGCCGGCTGGTTGAAAACTGAGGTCTTGTTGGCTGCATCTGGTGGATCAACTTTTAGTTTCTTTTTGTCATGTCTATCGCGAGGCGAATTTCTTACTAAATGAGACCCTCTTTGTCCGTTCTAGCTATTTCCTTTGATGTAATTTCTTTTGAGTAGATTTTATAAATAATGTAAGGAATATTTGTCAAAAAAAAAAAAACAGATATTTGTGTTAGAGAAAAGAGTGGATAACGTAAGAAGGAGAATTACAAGAGTACAAAGACACTTTGTAGATTGAGAGAGAAATGAAGGTCGCAATGGGATAGCCCAAGGCCCTTGGCCTGGCTCAACTTGGTTTGGACCAAGACAAAATGGCCTTAGCCTTGTCCCAAAACAAGCCCAGGCTTTTGGATAGATGGCTTGGCCCAACCCTATTAGTGATTTGGGTTAGATCAGGCCTGGCTGAGCCAATTAAGAATTAATTCGTTTTCGAAATAAATAGAAAAGCCAAAGTGCCATACCCCTAAGCTTGGCCACAGGGCCAAGATTCTACCCTAGGCACAAGTTGTTCTGCAGTCGTCTTTTTTTTTTTACAAGATGTTCAAGCAAAGACACAATATTACATAAATGAAGTAACCAACCGAGAGGGAGTATAGACTCATCTTTTGGAAAGAACATCAGTATCTTCATTTATCTCTCTATAACAATGTTGGACCGTTGACATAGAGGTTGACAAAATATCTCAAATTTGATAAAAATAATCCTTAATCTCCAAGGAATATGAGCCTTTCTCTTACTCCAGGTAATGACATTTGCCAAGTCTCTTTTGATAATCCTGTCCCTTTCCAAAGTGCAAAGCAATTTCAAACATTCTAATAAACCTCATGCTTTCGTCTCCTTTGCTGTTGTGATACCACAAGGACCCGAGTAAGAAAATATAATGTGACCCAAATTATATTTGATAAGTCCACCATAGCCAGCTGACCCTGGATTGTCAAGTAAACTTCCATCAAAATTAAGTTTGAAGGAATTCACTGGTAGTGGTATCAAAATAACCTTGCTACGAGTGTTGGTAGTAACACCCATAGTCGCTATTTGCTAAGGGATTGCTAATGATAAGATTTTTAGGAGTAAATCCACTATCTTTATGTGCAAGGAACTAATCAGTTGCAACTGCCAAAATATTCGATTTTAATGTAGATAGATCTGTACTTATACTATCAAATATTCTTCTATTTCTTTCCTTACACACATTCCAAATAAGGCTAACCCAAATAGATATCCAAAGAATAGTTCTCATCTTTGAAATATCATGTGTGATTCATTGGTCAAGAAGAACTTTGACATTTTGGGACAAAGGTAATGACAGATTGAGGCGCTACCGAGCTCAATCCCAAAGATATGTAACAAAAGGGCATGAAAGGGAAAAATGTTATGAAATTTCATCACTGTCTTTACATAGGATACACACATTTGTGATAATAAACCCCATCTTTATCAAGTTGTCAACAGTTGCTAATTTATCTTGACACATGATCTATAAGAATAGTTGTACTATTTGTAAACTAAACTAGTTGTTTGGCCTTTTTGGCAATTTGGTGCTTATTTTATGGTGGTATACCACTAATGGGGCAAGTTGTAATTCGAGAGTGGCAAATTTCGAGAAAGGCCTAAATTATAATATGAGTGTAATATCAAATAGCCCTCATCACCAAAAAAACCAAATAGCAATTTCAAATTATAATTGAGAAAACTACAGTTTGAAATTTAATGGCATTTTCATATTTGAAAACCTAAAGTTGCATGTATATGCGCCTATATTCTAAGTCTATTAATTTTAGGAAAAATATCTCCATATTCCTTACTTTTAGGTTTCATATCATGATAAATCCAAGGTTTAAAAAGATATTTTCTAACCCCCTGACCATTTTAAACATATTTTTTAACCTAAACAAATATGAGAAAGACATGCTCTTTCTAAACTCAATCATTTATCTCTCTTCACTTATATACCCCAAACCTCTCTCTTTCTATGTCTCTCACTCACTCTCTCCTACCATATTTTTCCAAACACCTCTCTCTCTATCTCTCTCTCCTAATAACCTCTCACTTTTCTCTCTCTAGAAGTTTGGGAGGACGACTTTTAAAAAAAACATGTCTTTTTAGCTTTGTTTGGCCTAAAAAAAGTGGTTTAAAATAACTCAGAGGATTAGAAGAAATAAGATCTACAATTTTTATGCTCCAAGATATCTTTTAAAACATTAAATCTATTGTGAAATGAAACTTAAAAATAAGGGGTATAGAGATATTTTCCCTTAATTTTATAGAATATGTAGATGGGTTGAAACCCCTATCAAAAGCATTGAAGGGGTCAAATGATCCTGACTAACAAATTTTGGCCTAAAAAAAGAGGTTTAAAATAAGGGGGTTAGAAGAAATAAAATCTACAATTTTTATGCCCTAAGATATCTTTTAAAACATTAAATCTATTGTGAAGTGAAACTTAAAAAATAAGAGGTATAGAGATATTTTCTATTAATTTTATAGAAAATGCCCTAACAAAAGCATTGAAGGGGTCAAATGACCCTGACTAACAAATTTGAGGGGTCATTTTTTTTTTCACTTAGTTAGGTACCTCCTAAAAAAGAATTAAAAAAAAAAAAAACAAAATTGCCCTTGTTCAAATTTGAGAATGAAAAATACTCAACGACGATTTCAGTAATTTGAACCCCTAAGAGGCTACAATCCAATGATAAACATACATTTGCTTGTTTAATGTTACAAATAAAGAATATAATATTCAGGATTAGTAATAAGGAAGTGGGGGTATTTTTATTATTTGACACCTAAATGCCTTACATGTATCAAGAAAAATACCTCTAGTTATTCTAGAGTAATATTTTCCTTATTTGTAAACCTAAACAAGATATTTTTGTTTGATTGAGCGTAGTTGAGGGGTAAAATTAGTAAAATGATTGTTCCTCCTTTTTAATCCTTAACAATGGTAATTTGAGAATTTTTTAATTTTTTTTTAAAAGATTCTAAAATGAAGAAAAAGAATAAGTTATTAATCATTTGGGTACCTCTAAGTCAATTACACGAAAATAGATTGCAAAGAAATATGAAATTTATACTGTTTCGTAACACTTTAATAGAAAATATGAGATTTATGCTGTTTTGTGGCACTTTAATAATAAATAGATTGAAGTAGATTAAGCGAGATCTCTCAAAAAAAAAAAAAAAAAAAAAAATCATAAAACCCATGTGTTGGGAGGGATAAAAAAAATCTGTTGCGCTCCTTACGAATAATTATTGTGCAGGTATCCACTAGCCTATCTTCCGCTAAAATCTCATACTGGCTTTCGGAACCTCTCAAAAACCTAGCGGATTAGCCCTACTCTCTCTCCCTGTAGAACAAGGCTTTGTTACTCGCAATTTGTAGGGCAGCCTGTTATTTCATATCGTCCATAAAGCCAGAGGCTCGGAGCCCTCTTATTTTTTTCTCACGAAGTGCTCTCTCTCTCTCCTTCTTCTTTCTCTCTCTTCTGTCTCTCTCTGTGCCCGAAAACCTAATCCTCTCCTCTCCATGGACACGGTGGCCGTGAGAGCACTCTTCAGCTTCTAATATATCATATCAGGTGCGTTTCTTTCTCTGAACCTCGTCCTCTCACTTTATTTTTGGAAAGCTTTTTATATTCCCCTACGACGTAAAAGTTCTATGTGCTCTTACCATCCAGCCATCTATTTTTTATTAAGAGAGCCGCTCACCATCTTAAAGTATGTTATTTTTAGTTTTTTTAATACAATTTTTTTGAATATAAAATTTGATACGTGCCGTATTTTCATTGGGACGCACCTATAAAAAATATTAACAATTATTACCAAAATATATTTAAAATCTTTCAAAGTTATTTTGATTATTTTATTTTATTGAAATTTTTTTTTATATTATTCTTTAGTGCGAGTTTAATATAAGAATGAACATCCAAAATTTGGTGTCAAAACAGTTTATAGAAGAAAAAAAATTAAAAATAAAACAGTATAGAGACATGACATTGTGATTGAGATATTCTGAGAACGGTTGGATTGAGGGGACGGTTGGATAAAGGGTATGATTGAGACAATCTTAACATTCCATTAAAAAATGGACCCTTGGATAAGGGGAACATATAACTTCTATGTTGTAGGTGGACATAGAAAGCTTTCTTTTTTTTTGTTGCTTTGTGTTCTCTTTCTTGTTTAAGATGGTAGATTGATGATTTAATCTCTTAAATTCTTTCTTATTTTTTTACTGGTTTTCTTTTATTGAAAACCCTAGATCGTTCTTGCTGTGTTCTTTGGTGCATTACTGTGAACTCCATTTCTTCCTTTTACAACAGGAAGCCAATTCCCAACTAAAATAATAAGCTTATGAGTGTCTAACTACTCTAGCCCTTCCTGAAGCCACATATCACTAAATTTAAGCGGTGATTTCTTTGGATGATTGAAAACTTTTCTATAAGTCAACGGAAATCCCTAAAAAAAAAAGAAAAGAGAAAAATTTATATAAGATTGCAACCTTAAAATGTAGAATAAAATAGGTGTTTTAATGTTGAAAATCTCTTTTATTGATCAGCTCGACAACGAGATATATGAATATGAAAAAAACAAAGATTTTGGGTTCTATAAATAGTGCTTCTTACAATACATTATTTCTACCGTCCATTTTCAAGATTTTCATATGTTTATAGATTTACTTGATTTCAGTTTAAAATTTTATGATTAGAGAAAAACAGATTTTTAGATAATCCTAACAAATTTTACACCAAAATTAAATGCTATGATAAAATAAAAATCACAACAATTTTTTTTTTTTTTTTTTTTTAAGTTATTTTTTTTGATTTTTTTATTTATAAATTGCTTGGCCTATGAATCTCTAAAATTTTTAGACATAAACCCATCGTTAAGGTGGATCTAAGAGAGGGCCGCACGTGTACAACTGAGTCGGCTTACGCATAGTAACCCATTCTTGGATGATTGTATAAGGTTCCAAACACCTTAAGATTGTTTGGGACCTAGCATAAGTAAAACCTAATTTTGCATGTACTGGTTTTTGGACGTCAGAGACCGCGATTTACAGGGTCCAAAACCACCAAAATAAACATATGCCTATTCAGAAAAAAGTTGGAATACACGAATACTCGTTTTCTGTAAGCTCAGTTTTACTCGAAATTTGCTCCGTTCCCATTTTCTTTTTATGCCATGCTCTCCCCCTCTCTCTCTCTCACCGTTTGGACCGCCATTGGTACAGATGTTACCGAGCTTCCTCTATCCCTTCCGCCTTGCTATCACAACTGATCGAAGCTGAGACAACTTTCAATCGGTCCTCCACCTTCACCGCATTATTTTGGGCTCAATTGTTGGCCCAACTTTTTGCAGTGCCGGAAGGCTTCTTTCACCCTCTCTCTCGATTACTCTTGCATCGCTAGGTATGAGAAATATTTACTGATTTTTTGTTCCGTTTTCTCTTTTTTGTGTAGATGGAATGAAAAATATCTCAGTGTTTGGGTTTTGATGTTGTTGATGGTGTGTTTTTGGGGTTGTCACTAAATTGAATGGGTGAGTAAAAATTGATTTATTTTTGTGCTTTTACCTTTGTTGGCTGGTGTGTATTACGGCATTTCTGTTGAATATTCATCTCCTGTAAATCTTGGCAATCTTTCTATAAATGAGCATCTTCGGTTTTTCTTTTGTTTCCCCTTTTCTTCGTAGAACTACATAGATTCCACTTCTCGGTGAACACTCTAAAAAAAAAAATGGATGCCACTCCTTATAATTTTGTAAGGCCTCTCTACAGAATGCTTGGGAAAACTTTTTTTTTTTTTTTTGTGTGCTGTTTCCTTTGGTTGTTCTTGGTCAATGAATATGGAATGCTTGAGACAACTTTTAAAGTGCGTAAGATAATTTTCGTTTTAGTGGGAATATCAGAATTTGTCTTAATGGATTGTAGGATGCTTTATGACTTATTAGTTTCTTGGCTTTGTAAGGATATGGGTGCATTTTATTCTTTCCGGGACGATTAGAAGTAGAAAAGTTTGCCTTCTTGATTTTTGATTGAATGGAACGGCGTATTTGTTGAATCCCTTATTATTGGTCTTACACATTATTATACAGGATTGGTTTGATTGGACTATAGAGATGAATAACTTTGTAGTAATGTTGGCTTTACCATTATAAAAGAGTATCGGTTTGATTGGATTCCACAGAGGAATTCTCTTAGATCTTTATTCAAATAAAAAGATGCTCTCTGCTGTAGTGCTGGCTGCAACAGTTTTGATATCATAATTCAACCTTAAAATGATTAGAGAACGTAACCATCTAATTTCTTTGTCGTATAGTGGATTATTTCTTCCCAAAAATATTCTTAATTGGCCATATATTACTATAGAATGATTAACTTATGAAATGAATGGCTAAGCTGGTTTAATAGCAAACAACCAAAACCTGGATTTCAACTTAGTGGAGCCAAACAAGGCATAGGGCATTTTTCAAATACTGGGCTCTTCCAATCGTCAACCAAACAACATCGTTTTCAAAATCAGATTTTTCGTATACTAGAATTTGCATAACCAGGTTTTGATGCATATCCAGAATTTGCGTATGCAGAACCCAGACTACCCATAAATGAAAATTTCCCGATTAGAAACAAGAAGCCTCACCTTTGTGAGGCCTAAGTAAGGGCTTAATGCTGAACAAGGGTGAGGAAATAAAAATGTTCGAGAAAGGACTCTCTTCTCTCTTCTCACCGTTGTTGCACGTTCACAGCCATGTAATTTGAGATAAGCTATTCGCTCAAGATAACCTTTCATGTCTTTCTTCCAGTTACCTAACAATGGACGCTACTGACCCCCTAGAAGAAACAAGACCCTTTTCTCTCTTCTCCAGCAAATACCTCAAAAAGAGACCCGCCTTCATTAGCAGCCCCACCAAAACCCTAATACCTGAAGAAGAAGGAAAAAATCGTAAACCTTTCTCTTCCAATGATCTGGAAACCTTCGAGGAGCTCGGCCTCTCGGAGTGGGCCACACAGACCTGCAAAGAGCTCGGCATGAAGAAAGCCACACCTGTTCAGCAACACTGCGTGCCCCAAATCCTCAAAGGGAAAGATGTACTAGGTTTAGCTGAGACTGGTAGCGGAAAAACTGCTGCTTTTGCTCTCCCCATTCTTCAAAAACTCTCGGAGAACCCGTATGGGGTCTTCTCTCTAGTGATTACACCAACCAGAGAGCTGGCTTATCAGTTGGCTGAGCAGTTTAGGGCATTGGGTTCTTCTTTGCATCTTCGTTGTACTGTTGTGGTGGGAGGTATGGACATGATCACACAGGCAAAGGCTTTGATGCAGAGGCCTCATGTTGTGGTTGCTACTCCAGGGCGAATTAAGGTGTTGCTTACTGCAAATCCTGAGTTGCCTGCAGTTTTCTCCAAGACCAGGGTGAGTGTACTTTTATTTTTCTCTCATTTATTTTCTTTTTATTGTTATCCTTTTTTTTTGTGCTTTATTTGTTTTCATTGAGTTTTTGGGAATTAGACTGCTGTTGAGGTTGGTAATTGGGGATCTACAGTTACGTGCCTGCTACTATGTCTACTTGATTGAGCTATCAAAAAAACATGAAAAAATATTGAAATGTTTTTAATAGATTTGCAATATTCAGAATTGGTAGTCTATAATTTTTATTTTTTGTGTTTCATTGTACCATGCAAAGATTGGCTGATTGGGAGATGGATTATGTGGGAATTGAATTATCTGCCTTTTACTCATCCCATTTGTTTGATGTTTGTATATTGTTTTAAAAATATTGAATTAATTTTATGAGCTTCACCTTAGGAGTGTATTATTTTCTCTTTTTTTTTTCCTTTTCCTTTTCTTATGTTGTGGATGCTACTATGTGACAAAAGGGTCAAGCAAATGATATGTGTATGGTCGTTTCTCATTTTTTTCTTTTCTCATACAGAGGGATCAGGTTAGTTGGTTTGTTTTATTGTTGGGAATTGAGTTATATCAACCACATGAGTTGGCCTTTGGATTTATTTTTTTCCCCTCTATGTGTTGTTGGGTGCTCAAGGAGGCCTGTTTTTAGTGTTCTGGCTTCTTATGAGCAAGCCTTATTTTCATTGCAAATAGGTGGTGTTTTCATCATAGTTGTAATTAGGTGATTAAAATCTCTGAAGAGAAAGTTCTGAATGTTGAGGATTGATGTCTTGTATTATGAAGAAATAGTTCTGTCAAGGTAGAGTCAAAAGGACAACTCCGTAGGGCGGTTAAAAGCCCGGAGGGCCGAAAGCTCGAAATTCGAATATCCGTACAAGGATATTTCGGTAATTTGTACCATCTATTTGAGACTCGATATATATCCATGCATGGGTATTTATACATGGGTATTTTGGTAATTTGTACCGGACTCTATATATTGTCGCGATGGGTGTTCTTTTAGGGTTAAGGGAAAAACGTTGATTACTTTGTAATCAGAGAGAACAGAGAGACGTGATGAAAAGAGAGCTATTGTAACCCTATTCTCCATTGTCAGTAAAGAAGCTCTCATCTCCCGTGGACGTAGGCACGTTGCCAAACCATGTATATTTTTGCATTGTGGTTGGTTGTTTTTTTCTTTTGTGTTTGTTTCTTCTTTTTTGTTTTCGTGGATTGTATCTACACTGAAGAAGTAGACTTTTGGTGGTCATATGTTAGATTACAGCAGTGTCTTAGAAGAAGAGAGACCAAGTGAAGAATGTGGGACTATTCATCAAAGGACAAAAGAAAGAAAGAAAAAAAGAAGAACTTGGAAACTTCAAAGGTTGATGTGTTTGATCGACTATGACGAGACAATGATTATACAGATATGGGTTCTGATGGTCATGGGCTAGGTTAGCGCATTTATACAATTGCACTTTAGGACAATACCTTATCATTGTTTTAAAATGTGGCCGCGACACTGTTTCAAAAAATGTTGGGTGGCGCCTGGGTGGCTGGGGGGGGGGGGGAGACTGCCCAGTGCCTAGGCGGACGCCTAGAACCTAGGTAGCCTAGTAGAAAGAAAAGTTAGTTTTGAGGGTTGGGCTTTGTGTAAAAAATTTAAAAATACATATTGAGGCGTATTTTAGTCCATAATTCAAGATAGCACGTCAATTCTTTACAAAGAAATGAATGAAAACCAGAAATAACACATAAGAATTAGGGATATAAGGCTCATCAAATGGTCTATCGTCCACAAGTCCACATAGCCCATAGACTCCTCCATACTTCATAAGTTCATATCCAATTATCCATAATCCACACTCCACACATGGTTAAAACTTAAAATTTACAAACCAAAGTTACCAAACCACAATACACAATCAAGAGGAGGAAAACAAAAATGAAAGAAATTATCCATGATCCACACTCGTAGTTCATACTCGAAACTTTGAGAAAGCCTTTGATCCTAGGGTAATGTCAAAAAACTAGTTTTTTGAGGTTGCTCTCTCTCTAAAATAGGCTCTAATGGGGTTTAGGTTGTAAATGAACCCTAAACTCTCCCTTATCCCCCTTTTTTATTTAAAAAAACCCCACCTTAGGCGCCTGACCAGGCGGTTTCCTCTAACGTCTAAGCAGCCTCCCAGGGGTAGGCGCCCTGGCCCTTTGGACCGCCTAGGCACTGGGTGGTCCGCCTTTTAGAACACTGGGCCGCATAGAGGCGAATGTGTGCTTTGGTGGGATGCGCCAGCATATTCACTACATCCCACTGCATATGCAGCCGCATCGCGTGGCTCATGGGCGGAAATAGTGCCCATGAGCATGGGTATTTTTGTCAATTCCCCCCTGGGAAGGGTTTTGGGCGTATTAAACCCCCAAACACAAAAAACAGCCACAAATGTGGCTGTTTGTGGATCAAATGAAGAGGAAAAACAAATGTGGGGAAAATTTCTCTTTTGAAAAAAATTGTCTATTTGCTCTAGATGTTCATTGGGTTGTCGATTGGGATTAGCTTGGGTGTTGTTTTGAAGAAGTTTGAGCATAGATTCGTCAACATATCAAGGGTTTCAAGGGCCTAGAAGATGTCTTCTAAGTTTTAATATGATGTCTCTTTTGATGTTTATGAATGATGATAATATGATGTCTTCTAAGTTCTAGGGCACGTTTGGTTTGCGTGAAATAGTTTTCTTGTAGGAAATTAATTTCTTAGGAAATAGATTTCTTAGATTTAGATTTCACATGTTTTTTTTCTCATGTTTGGTAATACTATCTAGATTTCCTATGAAATTGTTTTCTTTTGTTTGGTAAACTATTTGGGAATCTAGGAATCTAGAATGTAAGCTATTCTCTCTCTCTCTAGAAATCCAAGCTCTCTTTCTCTCTCTAAAAATCCAGTCGTTTTCTCTAAAATCCATCCATCCTCTCTCTCTAGAAACCCAATATCTGTTTCTCTATCTAAATGCCTACTGTCTTTCAAGAAACACAATCTTTCTTGCCCTTTCTAAAAATCCATTATCTTTCTCTCTCTAAAAACCCATTCTCTCTCGAAATCCAATCTCTCATCTCTTTCTAAAAACCCATTCTCTCTCTAAAAACCCATTCTCTTTCTAAAAACCCATTCTCTTTCTAAAAACCCAATCTTTCTATCTAAAAATCCATTCTTGTTGGAACACCAATCTCTCTCCAAAAACCCATTATCTCTCTAGAAATCCAATCTCTCTTTCTCCCTCTAAAATTCCATTCTCTTTCCCTCTCAAAAAACTCATTCTCTCTTTAAAAACTGTTTTTCTCTAAAACCCAATCTCTCTTTCTCTTTCTAAAAACCCATTCTCTCTTTAAAAACTTATTCTCTCTAAAAATACATTTCTCTTTTTCTCTAAAAACCTATTTTTTCTCTAGAAAATCAATCTCTCTTTAAAGACCCATTCTCACTCTAGAAACCCAATATGTCTTTCTCTCTCTCTAAAAACCCATTATGTCACTCTAGAAGCCCAATCTCTATTTCTCTCGCGAAAAACACTTTCTCTCTCTGGAAACCCAATCTCTCTCTAAAAACCCATCTCTCTCTAAACCCAACCTATCGTTCTCTCTCTAAAACCCGTTCTCTCTAGAAACCCACTCTTTCTCTTTCTAAAACCCATTATCTTATGCTCTCTCTACAAACCCAATATCTCTTTCTCTTTCTATCTCTCTCTAAAAGCTATTATATCTCTAGAAACCCAATCTCTCTCTCTAAAAACCCATCCTCTCGCTCTAGAAATCCAATATCTCTTTCGCTTAAAACCCACCCTCTCTCTAGAAACTCAATCTCTCTTTCTCTATCTTAAATCCCATTATCTATCTAAAATTCCTCTTTCTCTAGAAACCCAATCTCTATTTCTCTCTCTAGAAATTGAAGCTCTCTTTCTCTCTTTAGAAATCCAAGTTATTTTTCTCTCTAGAAATCAATCTCTTTCTCTCTCTAAAAACCCAATCTCTCTTTCTCTCTAAAATCCCAATCTCTCCTCTTTCTAAAAACTCATTATCTCTCTCTAGAAACCAATATCTCTTTCTCTCTCTAAAATCCCAATCTCTTTTTCTAAAAACCCAATATCTCTTTCTCTCTAGAAATCCAATATTTTTTTAAATTTTCTAAAAAATATTTTTGGCTTACTACAAATAAAAAAAGTGTGAAGAGTGAAATAAAACAAAATAAATAAAAGGGAGGACTTCTTAATGGGCTGGGGCGGGCCTAGGCCCAGGCCCAATGTATTCTTTTCTAGTGGGGTTGGGCTGGGCCGGGCTTTGATAGTACACATTCGGGGCCGGGGTGGGATTTTTGGTACACTTTTCGGGTCGGGCCTTACCGGGGCAGGCCAAAGTATTTTCGTGCTATGCCAATCCTCGGGCCTGCCCGGCCCGATGGCAGCCTTACTTACATCCCTGCCGCCCCTGATTTAATTTCATAGGTAAAAAGATTTCTTACTCTTGTAACGAACCAAACGTGATAAATTCGTTATTTTCTAATAAAATAATATCTAAGAAACCATTTTCATACGAACCAAACATGCCCCTAATGTCTTCTATAAAGTTAGTTTCTAGTTTCTATTTCTAATGTCTGCTATCAGAGGATTCAGGGTCTCCAACAACTGATAATATTAGAGTTAATCAATAAATTAAATACCTACTATCACATAAATCACCTCCATATTTTTATCCAAATATTAACCTATTTTTTTTAATTTTTTTATATTTATTAACCTCATCGGAGTGATGCACCCGTGTCTGGACTGCATTGAGCTGTATCACCGCATTGCCCCCCACCACATCAGGACCATATCCTGCATTTTAAAACATTGTACCTTATTGACGAATTTAATGTTTGTTTCGCTTGCGCATCACTACCTCAGAAGAAGAGAGGCCATGTGAAGAATGTGGGAACTATTTGATCGAAAGACAAAAGAGAGATCAAGAAAAAGTAAATTTTGGGGAATTTAAAGGTTGATGTATTTCATCGACTGACATAAGGAGGACAATTCCTCGAGTTTAGGGTGGCTGGTTGGAGGAACACGGATTCTTTTTATATTGCCTGTCTTTGGCATTTTAAAATGTTGAGGATGATTGTTGGTCGGGGAGGATGAGTTGAGCGTCATACATTAGTATACAAAAATTTCAGCTCAAGATATGGGCTTGGGTTTGTTTTTTATTTTCTTTTCCTTGATAGATAACATGGATATGGATTTCTAAGTGCAAAAAGCTTGTGATTGAGCTTCTATCTTAGAGTTTGGCCTGATTAGGGGCATAAGGGGGTTTAGGAAACCTTCATTGTGTTTGATGAGGTAAGCTACAAGGCTCTCTCATCAGTTGCTAAAAGGAATAATAAAAAAGAGGCTTCTTCACTTCTGTAAGAGCTCTCTTTCAGTGTTTTGGAATTAGGCGCCTTGCCCTAATTACACATGCCTTACCAGGCTAAAAATATGGGAAGACTAATCGGGCAGATTATGAGAGTTGCAATTTTAATGCAAAAAGCTTGTAATTGAGCTTCTATCGTAGAGTTTGGCCTGATTAGGGGCATAAGGGGGTTCAGTAATCTTTCATTTGTGCTTGATGAGGTAAGCTGCAAGGGCTCTCTTATCAGTTGCTAAAAGTAATAATAAAAACAGGCTTCTTCACTTCTGTTAGAGCTTTCTTTCAGTGTTTCGGAATTAGGCGGCCTTGCCCTAATTAGACATGCCTTACCAGGCTAAAAATATGGGAAGACTTATTGGGCAGATTATGAGAGTTGCAATTTTGCTTGCCTCTAGAATTTTAATTAAGATATAATGTCTTTGTTGTATCCCCATCAGTACACTTCATATCAAACACTGGTTTGCACTTTTCATTTATTTAGAATTATTATTGGGGTGTCTTTGATGTAGTAATTTTCCTGATTTTTAGGAGTTCATATAAATATTGGTCTTTTTTATTTAGTATTGTTTGGCATATTGCACTCTAATGTTCTGATGAGTGATAGTGTTCTTTTCTATTCATTGCAAAACTTCCATTTTTTGACTTCTCCTATTATTGACTATTTATCAGTCTCTAGTTGACGTGATAATCTGATCGGTACATGGCTGTATGGTGTTTTTGAATTATTTATAAATATGTTGAATACATTCTTCCTTTTCAGAAATTTCCTGAAAATTCTGATGCTGATTTTAAATTTCAGTTTCTAGTTTTGGATGAGGCAGACAGGGTTTTGGATGTTGGTTTTGAGGAAGAACTTAAAGTAATATTTCAAAGCTTACCAAAAGAACGACAAACTCTTCTCTTTTCTGCAACCATGACAAATGAGCTGCGAGTTTTACATGAGCTTTCTGCAGACAGGGCCTATTTTTATCAAGCTTACGAAGGATTGAAGACAGTTGAATCTTTGAAGCAGCAATATGTCTTCATTCCAGTGAATGTGAAGGATGTTTATCTCACACATATTTTGTCAACAATGGAGGATAATGGTATCCGCTCTGCCATTATTTTTGTTTCCTCTTGCAGGTACATATGGTACTTCATGCAAGTGGTTATTTTGGGTTTGCAAATTAGTTTGTTTTAAATTTCAAGTTAAGATTTTACCTCATGGCTAGGATAATGGATGAAGTTGAACCTTTGAGGAATTACATATTTCTAATGCTTTGTAGAATGGTTTTCTTTTAGCTGTTTCATTTGTTTGTGTATTGATGAGGATGGGCTCTTCAACATCATCAGTTCTACAACATCATAAGTATTATGAACGCAAACAAGTTATCTAGAAGCTGTCCATTCTACATAACATCCTCCTTTCGTTTGATAAGGTTAACATCGTAAAGTTATTTGTCCGTGGAGTGGGAGTAAATATGTCACATGCTGAGATGCTTGGGATTTCGTTCAGATTTGCTTTCTGGCTTTTGGACGTACATTGCTGTGACTGGCATCTTGAACACGATATGCAATACCCCATGAGGGTACTCCACTCTTCTCCAACATCATCGTTATTATTAAAAGACGAAGAAGTTTTCTAGAAGCCATCCTTCCTACATAGTATCCTATTTGTCTTGATAAGGTCCATTTGGGAAAGGCATGCGACTGTGGAGTGGGACTAAATCTGTCACCTGCTAAGGTCCTCGGGGTTTCGTTCTAGATGTGCCATCTGGCTTTGGACATACATTGCTATGTCTAGCTTCTTCAACACGATGAGCAATTCCCCATGTGGGTACTCCACATTTCTAGGATTTGAGGAGAAGCGCCCTTTTTCTCCAGTTCTGTTTATTATTGTGGTGCAATTTCTTCTCTAGCTCCTTATGGAGTTTGAGATGTTAGTTTATTCATGGCTTTGTTTCCAATGGGGAAAAGTTGATTTACCTACATTATTCTGATTATTTTCTTGTTTATAATAGCACAAGTATTTATCAGGTTCTAGCTCGTATTCACCCAAAAAACATTTTAGCTCTTAATTTTGTATTGCACAGTTTTCAAAGAGTTCCAATGCATAAATAGATTTATAAGGACAAAATTGGCTGTTTTCGAAGTTGAGAAGAATATCTTAAACTTATTGCCATGTCTGTTGTAGGGGATGGAGATATACTTCAATTCATACAAGCTTCCTATCAATGTGTGTAATTTGAGGCACCATTAGGAAGGCCTTTTCGGAATGGTTAAGATGATAGTGGGATGGAGAGGTAAGGGACTTTTGTTTAGTGGCAGAATTATTCTTTTTAAAATTACTTTGTGAAACCTCACTTATTTTACACCCTTATACGAGATGATTGCCACAATTAATAAGAAGTTTGATTGATTGCAATGCATTGGAGGAGTCTAAAGGTAAAGTATCCATTGTTTAGGTGGGGGGATGTTTAGTAAAGAGAAAGGTGTGGCTGGTCAGTAGGAAGGTGGAGATTGTGAAATGCACATTTAGGATGGAAAAGTCATGAGGAGAGCAATGTTCAGCTTGAAAAAGAGGTGTCAGACCTGTGTTCGGGAGTGTTGTAGGTGGCAGAAAACCAATCACAGGCAGGTTGATGAATGGGGAAATTAGTGGTGGGGAATGAGTTCCTTAGAAGAGAATTTTCTTTGATCATATCTGTTTCGTAAAATGAAGATTTAATGGGGGTGTTTTCTTTTTTTGGGGGGAGGGGGAAGGGGGGTGGGTGTGAGAGAGAGAGAGATGCCTCTCATCAGGCAAGACATGCTGGAGAAGAGCTTTAACTTATGCACCTGTTCAATCATGATGAATGTGTTGAGAGAGAGAAAGATGCCTCCCATCATGCAAGACCTACTGGAGAAGAGGTTGAACTTATGGACCTGTTCTATCAAGAATGTGTTGAATGAAATTCATGTTGATAGAGGATAGATAGGTTTGGGATGGGAATAATGAGTAAAGTTCTTGGCATTCAGAACGCAATGTGATGGATTGGGATGTTGGACACTTCCCATTGTGGAAAATTTAGATAAAGAGCCTTACGCCTATCCCATTCCATAGGCCACGAACAAAGAAGACCATTATCATGCACACCCCAAATAACGCACAAACCTCACCACAAAGTTTTTTATTTACCTTTTCTTGACTGACCATGAGAACAAGAGATTAGGATACGGACTATTGTCAATTTTCATGCCAAGCTGGTTGGATAGCATTGAGATCATGAAGTGCCCAAATAACGCACAAACCTCGCCACAAAGTTTTTTATTTACTTTTTCTTGACTGACCATGAGAACAGGAGATTAGGATACGGGCTGAGAACAGGAGATTAGGATACGGACTATTGTCAATTTTCATGCCAAGCTGGTTGGATAGCATTGAGATCATGAAGTGCCAACATGCAGATGATAGAGGTTGTAGATTCTTTATGGGCAGAGGGACAAACATTATTTAGTAGATTATGAATTTGATCGATAGATTCAATTTAGCGTGATTCTTGAACTATTTAAGGTGTCTCTGTGGATGTTGTATGATGAACAAAGAGGAATGTGAAGTACCATAATTAAAACGAAAGGTATTTTTCAAGAAATGAAGGATTTAAGCAGCGGTGATATGTTTTATATAGGACTCGATGGATAATGTCAGGCTAGTGGGGTATGTCATGTTTTTAGGGAAGCTAGTGGTTTGGATAACAGGATTTAGGGAAGTGGAATATGTGCCCTCCATGATCATTCCCTTGGTTTTCATAAAAGTTTTCTGCTTTATATTTATTCAAGTAATATTAAATTGCAAAAGTTTATTGTGAAAGAATTTTGTTGATGATATGACAATGTGAGTATACTTATGTAAAACTATTATGTGTGTGTGTGTGTGTGTGAGAGAGAGAGAGAGAGAGAGAGAGAGTTGGAGAAGTAGAACTCGATTGCCAGAAATAAGGGATCGCCTTCTTTATATAGATAAGTCCTCAGTGAGGTTAGAAACAACTGGTTTTCTTCATTTTCTTTAAAGATAAGAAAGCATTTTCTTAGATAACTGGCTTCTTTTCCTTGGCTTCCAGAGATTTCAAGATAAGGATACTTTTTTTGTCAGCTGGCCTTGCTTTAAAGAAAATATCTTTAAAGGAGATTCTGCTGACGTTTTAGTTATAGTAACTACTTTATGCTACAATGGAGTATATATAGTAGTTGATAGTACAATAGTTGATAGGACTCTAAGAAACGGTTTGAAACTTTATTGAATAGGAACATTTAAGTTTCTTAGCAGTTGATAGGACTCTAAGAAAAGGTTTGAAACTTTATTGAATAGGAACATTTAAGTTTCTTAGCAGTTGATAGGACTCTAAGAAAAGGTTTGAAACTTTATTGAATAGGAACATTTAATTTTCTTGACTTTGTAGGATGTAATTATCAACTACTGTATATACTCCATTGAAGCATAAAGTAGTTACTATACTTAAAACGTCAACAAAATCCCCTTAAAGGATATTTTCTTTAAAAGCAAGGGCCAGTTGTCTCAGAAAAAAATGTATCATCGTGAAATCTCCGGAAGCCCAGGGAAAAGAAGCCAACTATCTTAGAAGATGCCTTCTTATCTTTAAAGAAAAAGAGGAAAGCCAGTTGTTTCCAACCTCACTGAGGACATATCTATATAAGGAAGGAGATCCCCTTCTTTCTGGCCATTAAGTTCTACTTGTCCAACTCTCTCTCTCTCTCAAGCTCTCACTCTCTCTCTCTCTCTCATTCTCTAGGATCTCTTTGTATAAATTTGTAAGTACCAATTGTGCTTTTATTTGAAAGAAGATTGTAAAGCATAACTGGTGTATAAGGTGTAACTTGTATATGAAAGCCCAAACGCTAAACTTGTGAAGCTTTGGTATGTATTTCTTGTTTTCATTCTATTAAATAAAGCAATCTTGGTACATGCAAATTTATACAAAGAGATATCAGAGAATAAGAGAGAGTGAGAGCTTGAGAGAGAGAGAGTTGGAGAAGTAGAACTCGATTGCCAGAAAGAAGGGGATCGCCTTCCTTATAGATAAGTCCTCAGTGAAGTTGGAGACAACTGGCTTTCTTCCTTTTCTTTAAAGATAAGAAGGCATCTTATAAGACAATTGCCTTTTTTTCCTTGGGCTTCTGATGATTTTAAGATAATAATACATTTTCTTTTGAGACAATTGGCCCTTGCTTTTAAAGAAAATATCTTTAAAGGGGATTCTGCTGACGTTTTAGGTATAGTTACTACTTTATGCTACATTGGAGCATGTACAAAATAAAAAATTATAGTTAAAGAGGGTGTTCCTAAAATTACGTTTTGTCTTAAGTCTTTTACTAGTAAGAAGTTTGTAGCTAGATATAAGCCATTTTTACAAACATGAGTGCTAGAGACTTTATATTTAATTTTTAGCTTGTTAAGATTTGCAGTTTAAAGTTTCTGATCACTTTTCTCAAAATATTGATATGGAACTAACTCTTCTTTTATACAAGTGGAGTCAACACCTGAATCTATTTAAGTTAAAGTAAAATCTTTAATTCTTATGGTTATTTCTACAAACAATTATTGTACTTTAAATTGAGGATTATTAAGAAAATTTGAGTCTTCACTGTCTTCCCCTTTTAGTCTTTCTACAAGATTTTTAATTTCTTCTTTGGTTTCATTAATTTCCCCTCTTAGGTAAGCTATTGTAATTTCTTCTTTTAATGGTTTTCTAGCTTTTGCTTCAATAAAATTTTATTGCAGTCCTAAACTTGTGGTATTATGTCAATTTTTTTTCCTTTTATTTACTTATTTTGAGTCTCAAAATGTTTTTTTAATGGTTTATTTTTTAATTCTAAACTTAAGGTATTAGAAACTAATTCCAAAAAGGTCTCTTGTTCTGTAGTTAACACATTTAACGAATAATAACATTTCTTTTTTGAATTCTTTGAGTCTGTTTCTTCTAATTCAGAAGAAGAATATCATACTTCTTCTTGCTCTTCTCTAGTTAATTCTTCTAAATTATTGGTAAGTTTTTTATAAAAGTATTTATTAGCATAATGTCATTTCCACACTTACAACAAGTCGGGACTTCTTTTCGTTTAGATTTCTTCTTTCTCATTTTCTTTTTTGTAGGCACTGTTTCAAAAAGCGGACCGCCCAGTGCCTGGGCGGCCGCCTACGTGGATATCCCTGGGCGCCTGCCTACGCGGCCGCCAAGGGCTTGCGCCTCATCCAGGGGCAGAAATGCGGCTCCTTGAGGGTATTTTTGGGTCTTTTTTTTAGTCTTTTTTTAATACTAAAGGGGCAAAATTGTAGGTTTTAGGTTCATTTGAAACTTAAAACCCATTAGAGGCTATTTTAGAGAGAGAAAATCCAAAAAACAAATATTTCTCTACTGGGCTCTGGGCGCTGGGCAGCCTGGACCCCCCTGACCGCCTAGGTTCCGCCTAGCTCTTTTTGAAACACTGTTTGTAGGTTTTTTGTTATAATTCTTAGTGCTTTTATAGTATTTTCTAGGTTTTCTGGTAGGATGATAAAGATCTATTCCAAATTAGTAACAACAATTTCCTAATTCTTTTTTGTAGATTAGATTTTCTCACTTAAGTTTTGCTTTTAATTTTAAATCATTACATAGCATTAAGCCTATTTTATTAATGGGTGTGGTTTCTATAAGGTTGCAACCTTACCCCCGTCCAAATTTTATCATAACATGTAATTTTGGTGTAAAAAATTCTTAGGATTATTTCAAAATCTATTTTCATATCTAACTATAAAATTTTAAACTCCAAAAATGAACAAAATCAAGTAGATCTATAGGCATGAAAATCTTCAAAATGGGCGATCTGGATAATGTGCTGCAAGATGCACTATTTTTGGGACTCATTTTTTTTTTTTTTCATATTCATACATTTCAATGTCGAGATGATCAATTAGAGGATTTTTCAACATTAAAACAACCTTTATAATGGGTTTTTGAGGTGCATCTTTAATTCTACATTTTAAGGTTGTAACCTTATATAAACTTTGTCTTTTATTAATTCTTTGTACGATCTCTGCGTAAGTAAGAAGAGAAATTGTATTACTTCCTCCCCCCCTCTTCATTTATGTATGATCGTACTTTATCTGCAAAACATTTTGGTAGTCCTGAAAGGAACTTTTCTTTCTAGTGGATGTTGTCAGCATCGTAAAGGGTTAATAATCTGGTAAGGAAGACATCCTCATACCAGCAGAAATGGGATAAAGTAGGACACCTAAGGTTATGTAAGCTTTTATTTTTCCTACAAATGATGAGTTATTGTAACAAGAAAAATAGAGAATGCGTCTTGTTCTGTTTGTCTTGACCCATTTTTTAATAATTTGATTATTTTTATATGTTTTATGATGAGTAAGGATCATTTGTTTTTGACTTACATTTAAATAATTATTCCACCATCCTTCCAAATGCCCTAAAAAACCTGCAACTATTAAATTGACTACTGTGTGATCTGAGTTATTTCCTAATAAATGAGTTGTAGCATACATGGTCATATTTTGGATAGTATTTAAAATTTGATGCTAAGTCAAATAGTATTCCATTCATTGATAGAGTCACCTGAAAATATTTGAGTGACAACATTTGGGACTTCTTTAAATTGAATATCTACTGGTGATGGATGTGCATAATAACTTTGTCTTAACATTTCTTGTAACATTCATATTGTTATGTGTCTTTCTGTCTAAGTGGCATTCTTAAAATATTCTGGTGTTATTTCATCAGATTTAGTATTAGTTTCTTCTGTAGAATAGAAAAGAATCCTCTGAGTCTTCTTCACTGCTATTGGCTCAAATAAAACATTTATTTGGTATCTAAGAGATGACTTTGATATTGGTTGGTTAAAGAATCAAGTTGATATGTAGAACTTTTTAAAGGTTCATTTACTAAATTTGTTACCTCTGGAAAATGAGGCATTGAAGTAACTAAAGGTTTTATCCCAAAAGGTAAAGGTTGCCTTATTGGTTTGGGAATTATAACTTGTGGAGAAGTTTGTTGGAATAATACTTCTCCTTTTCCTGTAAAAATAATATGTTTTATTGGTTGAACCTCATCTTTAATATCTTCTAGAATAGTTTCTATTCTTTCAGTTTGAGATCCTATGGTCTATAAATAAAGATTTGTGTAGTTTTGTTGCTTTACTGTGTCTTTTGTTGTTAATATTCCAGAAACATCTCTTAGAGCTATTGCTAACATATTATTAGAGATAATCATACTTTTATTAGGAGGATGTAGTGAAGATACTTCTTCATTTTTCTTTGTGCTTTCTTTTGTTGTTAATATTCCAGAAGTATCTCTTAGAGCTATTGCTAACATATTATTAGAGACAATCATACTTTTATTAGGAGGTTGTATTGAAGATACTTCTTCATTTTTCCTTGTAGCACAAAGCTTAGAGTTGGTTTGAATGGAATTAATAGTTTCATTAGTATCTTTATGACCCAATTAGAATAATAGTGTTGAAACCAATAGTCATACCATTCTTCGATGGTATATGAGTTTGTAATTTTTCTAAAAGTTCATAAAACAATTTTTTTATTCTCTCTTTCTTCTTCACTTCTATGTATCCTAAAAAAGATTTGTCTATTTTGTTTATTTTCTTTTGAGAAAAAATTCTTGTCCTATAGCTTCTTTATTATTTCAAAAGAGGATATAACATTACAGTCATATTCATCTTTCTTATTGTGAGAAGAGGTGTAAATGGGAGAACATGTTCCAGTAGGCTGAAGGCTATTTTCTAGACCAATAGTGGATCCTCTACTAGTGGTCATTTTAAAACGTTTACTTCTTCTATGTTCTTCTAAAATTACTTTATATTAGAATCTCTTTTGAAGGAAATCTCTATATCTTCTTCTTTTAATGATTCTACCACTAATTCTAATTCAAAATCTTGTAAATTTTTTGGACATTCCAATGTTCTGGTAATCTTATTTCTTCCCACCTTAATTTTTTAGGGATGATTCTCCTATTTTTCAAACCTGTTTCAAACAAAGTTGTATACCCAACTGATTTGATAGTTCTATTTTGAGGGTTTAAAGTGTTCAGTACCCTAAAATAAGTTCTATAAGTTACTAACAATATTTTTAGATCCTTCTATCATGTTGGACCCTTGAGTGCAAACAGTTAAAGTAAAGGTTTTTAATGCTTGCCTTTCACAGAGATTAAATTAGGGTAACAGTAAAACCAAGCAGGTCTATTATAAAGACTGGCTGCTGTTAGTCCTAATAAAGAATCTTTAAAATTTAAAAATATTTTGTCGTGTACATAAGTTTAAATAGAAATATTTATCCCTATTCTGGTAAAAGGAATTAATGCTACTTGGAAAAGTCATATCATTCATCATCATCATTTTAGCCTTTTCCCAATTAATTGGGGTTATCTAGTAAAATTCATATATGAATATAATTATATTTTTCTTTAATATATTTCAGAATTTTATCATCTAGTATAGATATTATTAACTGATTATTTGATAAAAGTTCAAACCTTTCAATGGTTTCAAGTGTTTTCTTACCAATAAAATTAAATGTTCCTATTTTATACATAGCTTCCGGTTTTATCAAAGGTAGCTTCCAATTTGAAGTAATTTCATTGTCTTCTATAGTTATTTCTTCGAGCTTAGTGATATTTTCCATGTCTATCAAAGTGATGTTATCTCTTAGGAATTTGTAAATTTTATTCATAGATTAATGGTTTCAGACGAGGCCAACTTGTAAGCTTGCTAAGGCCAACCTATAAGTCAAAAAGTAATCAGTGAGTGAGGGCTTTTATGCCCTATCAAGCCATACTAAGGCATTCTAAGGGTTTTCTTGGCTCCGTTGTGCACTAAAAGTTTCTTAACTCTGTAGGACATAGTAAGTTGAGCTTAGGCGAGATGTAGTACTTTGGAACTATTAAAGAATGGATTTACGGAATCCCAAGAGATAGCATGTCTTCGTCAGACATGGAAAATATAACTAATCTCGAATAAATAACTATAGAAGACAATGAGATTAGTTCAAATTGGAAGTTAACTTTGATAAAACCAGAAGCTATATATAAAATAGAAACATTTAATTTTCTTGCTAAGAAAACAGTTAGAACCATTGAAAGGTCTGAATCTTTATTGAATAATTAATTAACAATATTTATACTAGATGATAAAATTCTAAGATATATTTTAAAAAATAATATATTCATGTAGGACTTTTCCAGTTAGCATTAGTTCATAGGAATAAGACTTCTATTTTATCATGTGTACAAAGCAAAAGATTTTAAATTTTAAAGACTCTTTATTAGGACTAACATCAGCAAGTCTTTATAATGGACCTGTTTGGTTTAACTGTTATCCTAATTTTACTCTCTCTTTAAAAGACAAGCATTTGTTAAAAGCTTTTACTTTAACTGTTTGCACTCAAGGGTTCGACATGAAGAAGGATCTAGAAATATTGCAATAATGTATAGAACTTATTTTAGGATACTGAACACTTTAAATCCTCAAAATAGAACTATTGAATTAGTTGGGTATACAACCTTCTTTGAAACAGATTTGAAAAATAGGAGAATTATCCCAAAAAATAAAGGTGGGAAGAAATAAGATACCAGAAATTTGGAATCTCCAAACTCAAGTTATTAAGAAACCAATAAAAAATTTACAAGATTCTGAATTAGAATCATTAGAAGGAGATATAGAGATTTCCCCCAAAATTTTTAGAAGAAGTAAAAGTTATAAAATGATCACTATTAGAGGATCCGCTATAGGTCTAGAAAATAGCCTTCAGCCTATTGGAAAATGTTATCCCATTTACACCTCTTCTAGCAATAATAAAGATGAATATAGTTGTAATGTATCCTCTTTTGAAATAAATAAAAAAACTATAAGACAAGAATTTTTCTCAAAGAAAATAAACAGAAAAGACATCTTTTTTTAACAGACATAGAAGAAAGAAGATAGAGAGAAAATACAAAAATTGTTTTATGAACTTTTAGAAAAATTACAAACCCATATACCAATCTTCGAATGGTATGACTGTTGGTTTCAACTCTGCTATTCTAATTGTGTCATAGAAGATACTAAATGAAGTCATTAATTCAATTCAAACCAACTCTAAGCTTTGGGCTATTAGTAAAAATGAAGAAGTATCTTCCATACATCCTCCTAATAAAAGTATAATTATCTCTAATAATACGTTAGCAAAACTTCTAAGAGACACTTCTCAAAAACAACAAAAGACATAGTAGAGCAGCAAAACTATACAAATCTTTATTTACAGACCATAGGATCTCAAACTGAAAGAAGAGAGACTATGCTTGATGAGGTTCAACCAATAAAACCAATTACTTTTATAGTAAAAGGAAAGTAATTAGTCTAATATAATTTTATAGTATTACCATATACCAAGCGAAGGAATGTCATAAAAGAGTAAATTTTATTAAATAAGTAAACATACCGTTGCGCACTGAAAGTTTCTTGACTCTGTAGGACGTAGTAAGTTGACCTGGGCGAGACGTAGTACTTTGGAACTATTAAAGAATGGATAATGTCAGGCTAGTGGGGTATGTCATGTTTTTAGGGAAGGTAGTGGTTTGTTTAGCAGGACTGAATGGAAGTGGAATCTGTGCGCTACATGGTCATTCCCTTGGTTCTCATAAAAACTTTCTGCTTTATATTTATTTAAGTAATTTTAAATTGCAGAAGTTTATAGTGATAGAATTTTGTTGATGATATGAGAATGTGAATATGCTTATGTAAACTGTTGTGAGGGAGAGAGAGAGACTACTCCAAGTGGTTGTCACACATTGCAATTGGGAGCCCAAATTGCTATTGATTCCCAGTTGCAGTTTGAAAAACAAAAATGCTTGTCGGGTCACATTTTAGTTGTAATTGGGTCGAATGCAATTTGGTCAGAAATCAAGCATATCCTATATAAATATGCAGTAGAAAACACTACTTGTTATTGCACGTGTTTTAAAGGAACTTTGGAGTAGCTTTTCTATGTGATATTGCGTTCAGAGTTTGTCGCCATATGGAATCTACAATCCTGATGTGAGTTAAGTAATTAATTGCTCTATTGCTTTGTTCTTGTGTGGAACAGAACTTGTCATCTAGTGAGTTTGCTATTGGAAGAGCTCGAAATGACAGCTGTTGCATTGCATTCATACAAATCCCAATCGCTAAGACTTGCTGCACTTAATCGATTTAAATCTGGTCAAGCTCCTATCTTGTTGGCAACTGATGTTGCTGGTCGTGGCCTGGACATTCCAACTGTTGATCTTGTCATCAACTATGACATTCCAAGGTCCCTTTTGTTGTTGAGTTATATATATATATATATATATTTGGAGTTATCTTGATTGTTGTTCTTAGGAACATTGTCAAACATGCTATTTTTGATGTTGTTATTCTGATGCAGGTATCCACGTGACTATGTTCATCGTGTTGGTCGTACAGCAAGAGCTGGTAGGGGAGGACAGGCTGTGAGTTTGGTAACTCAGGTTTGTCAACTTTATATGGTTTTCTTAACATGGAGTCTTGATGCCAAGTCATGTGGTTTTCTTATCATAGAGTCTTGATGCCAAGTCATGAGCTAAACTTATTTTTATGAGATATATATTGACAACACATAAATGTATCTCCAGTTGTACTTGGGTGGTTGGGTGGGTGTTGGGTGTGTGTGTGTGTGTGATGTGACTGTATCTACATGTTAATGCGGATCCATGTTGTGTGGATGTTGGGAAATTGAACCTTTAGTTTAATAAATGTTTTATTTAAAAAGAATTGAACTGCATTATATGCCTGTAGAAAAATATTTTCAGGAATTTGTGGAATAAATGGGCATAGAAAATCAGTAAGAAAACAATGTCATTTATAGATTTTAAAAAAAATGATAGAAGACCAATGGTCCATGAAATTAGAGGAGCTCAACATGGTCAGATGGTCTCTCCCACAGTTCCCTCAATTCTACTTGTGCAGTTTTACTTATATCATGTGAAGCCTATTGTGGTGTCATTTGCAGTGGCTACCCACTGGTCATGGCACTGTTTTATTTCCTAGCTAAAATTGGAATTGGGGCCTATTTGAAAATTTCTCAGCAAGGATTTGACCTCAGTGTATGTTTGATTCGTAATTTGAATTGATTCCCAGCTGCAATTAGGCTCCCAATTTGATCGTTTTTCAAAACTACTCCAAGTTTGCAAACAAATTCAGTCTGGCTCTCTCTTTCTCTCTCTCCCACCATTACCACCATCACCATTGCCACCACCACCACCACTACCCCACCAACACCACCACTGCCTACTTGCCACTATTCCACCACCCACTACACTACCACCATTGCCATTACACCACAATGGCATCACCACTTTCACCTTCCACCTCCACCATTGCCATTACACCACTATGGCACCACGCCATTCCCTAGCCGCCACCACTGTATCACCACCACCACCACTCTAGCACCACTGCCTACCCACCACCATCTCTTCACCGCTTACCTGCCACCACCTCCACCACGGCTCCATCTCCACCCCCCCCCCCCCCCTCCTCCCTCACCACTCCACCACCACCACCACTATCACACCACATAATAACAATTTATAACTCCAATCGTAACAATCAAACACCCATAGAGCGAATGACAATTAACCAAATTGCCAATTTGTTAATTGCAAATTGAAAAAGAGCTCTATTTGACAAAATTTTGCTATCAAACAGTCCCTAAATGTTGAAATACAATATTCAAGCCATTGAATGTTACATGTTTTGGGGCATTGAAGCCATTAATATGTGACACAATTTCTGAAGAATTTTGGGTTGTTTCTCACTTTCAAAAAGTATTTTGATAGTGGTTTCCTTGGCATGTGTTTAGCTTTGTCCATTAAATAGGCAGTCTGAGTTAGAAAGTGTGATTTTGTTCTTTGGGACAAAGCAAAATTAATTGCATTTCCGGTATTTCATCTTCATTCTTGGCATGACACATGTCATGGTTATTTTTCTGTTTCTTAGTGCCGTGCCTCAAACTAGAGGTCAACAAGTGACAAACAGACATATGCATCATAATGTGGCATCAGTCGAAATTTTAGTGGTTGGGAAGCTTGATTATTTAGGGGGAGCTTGTTTCTTGGAACATAGATATCAAGACCGGACCAGATGGCCCAATCCAACTGATTAGTTGTCAAAAAAGAATGTAGAGATTCAATACATCATACATTTTAGCTATTGTAGTATAAAATTCGTTTATGTTTAGTATGACCTAGATTGAGTGGTCATATCACTGACTGTAGAAGACAGTCTAAATGGGTAGTACCAGTGTTAAAAAATTACTAGTTCGTGTCAGAATCCCCGGTTTGAACAGGGGCTTTTCTTTTTATATTGTGTGTTTTTGTTTCTTTTTTTTTTTTTTTGGGGGAGGGGGGTTGGGGTTCGGGGGGTGGGGGAATGGTTTGTTTCGCCTTGAAGAACCCTGGAATCACACAATTCCCTTGGTCTTTTTTCTTTTTGCTTTTGTATCTGTACATGAATCGGGAATTGTCCTATCTGGACCTAGTGAATTGGAATCGATTATGCCATTCTAGCGTCTAGGGGCTGATTCAGATGTTTAAACATTGCTTCGTACGTATTACTATCATCATTGGATAGGATATTCATCGGATTCAGGTTTTCCTCAGTCCCTTCTCATCAACGCACCCTTGACATGTGGCAAGAACTTTGATGTTAGTGGGCAACAATCAAACACCCTTGAAGCTCCATCTATCACTTTTTTGTTCTTGTTTTGGAGTGATTTGACATGCGATTTACATGGTCCTTTTAGAATTGACTTCTGGCTTGAATTGTTTCTATTACAAAGTCTATTAGTTTATCTTTGTTGTTAGGGTATATTTTCTTAATGAAAATGGGTAGGAACCCAAATCCCTGCTGAATTACCCAAAAAAAGAAAAAAAAATAAAACTTTTGTTGTTAGGGTCTAATGCCTACCTCAACAATGTTTTTAGTTGTCTATGTGTTCGGTCATGCATTATTGTGTTAAAAGCAGCTTTAATGAGTTGATATGCTTTCATAAAACTAGGAAACATGATTTATTTATTTTTTTATTTATTTAATTTATTAAATAATTTTCTTGGGCAGAATGATGTATGTCTTGTACATGAAATAGAAGCTGTAGTTGGAAGACAATTAGAGGAGTTCGCATGTAAAGAGAAAGAAGTGCTTGCTGATATCACTAAGGTTAGCAAATTTTGCAAGTTATTTATCTTTTTCTTTTTGCCTTTTCAGGGAAATGTATACTAGTTAAGGGAGCATATATAATGCCTAGGGAGGATAGCAACAGTATCCTGCCTAAACTCTACAAAAATTAAAGGGGGACAAAAAAGAAACACTATCCCAACTAGGGAATGCTTTATATTTTGCCAAAATTATCTGAGGAAATTCCAAATACTCTTTTTGTCTTTACGTATTTTGGTAGCGAGTCTCTCACTGCATGATGCACATGTCAGTTGCCTCTATGAATCATCCATTAGATTGCGAAAAAGTGCATGGAGTTGTATAGTGCTAAGCCAAGATACAATGTCCTAGTAAACAAACTTCCAATGCCCAGATTGTGCGGTCTACATTTCTTTTTCTGCCTATGCATGTCAATCCCTTGAACTTATCCGAAGGATTTGATGTGTGCTATTTTTTTGGGCCGTTCTGAAACTGACATTTAGTTCTTCTAGAAAAAGGTGGAAAGTCAATGGTTAGTTTATCTTTCTTGCCAATAGACTCTGTACTTTTCAATGTCATAAGCTTATCATGCTTATATGATGCTTTTAGAATACTTATACCACAATACATGTAGTATAGTACTAAGTATACACGTATTTTCCAATGTCCTTTCTTAATGAGAAATGGTAAAGATCAACAATTCCTCACTCTGTCATCTTAAATGGAATAAGTGTTCATCTCCATGGTTAGTTGTCAATCACAGACGGTGGAGGCTGCATTCAATATAACTACAAGCAGTATGCTTTACATCCCTTAGAACATAACTTAAGAGAAAACCTCATGCATAGATGTTCATAACAGGTCATTGTTCACGTGCGTACACAATGTTCTGGTGGCAAAAGCCCTATTTATTCACCCAACACATGCAGTATGTGGCGGAGGACTCCAAAGTTTGGGCTGGAGTTTTACATTGGCCATGGCATATGGAAATTGTACTCCGCGCATCTATCCACATTTTGCTAATGTTTATAGATCATTATGCTAATTTAGAAAATATTCTTTTGGCATCCAATCATCCATTTTTAGTGAATTTGATGAGCTGTAGCGAATACATGGGCTGCGTATGCTTGATTTATAAAATTATGTTGTTAATGGAAACTAAAAACTAATCTAAAAGGTATTTCCAAAAATGCGTCAAAAAAGTGGCAGGTATAGTTGAGAAGATGCACATGCTGGTTTTTTGGTGACGAAACTGTACTACAGAAAACATATATCATCCCATTACTTATTAGGAAACAAAGATTGTTTGTTCTATTATAATTTGATTGCTTATATGCTTTGGAATTTGAAGGTTTACAAGGCCAAACGGGTTGCAATGATGAGGATGGTTGATGATGGTTTTGACGAAAAAATGAAGCAGAGAAAAGCCCAAACGTTGAGGACCTTAGCAGAGAAAGGTTTCTTGCAGAAAAAAAGGAAAGAGCGGGAGTGAGAAACAGTCCAGTTCCTTAGTAGTGCGTGCAGTATTTGTATCCAGTTACCCAGGTTTTGCAAGAGATGTTTTGGGATATCCAGTCTTTTACTAGGATCTGCGGTGCATTCTTGCCTGTTTTCAATGTGGTTCAGCTGGCAGCCCTTTTTGTATCCAGTTACTGAGGTTTTGCGATAATGTTTCAGTAACTGGGCCAGACCAACCAGTTCAAATAGGACCAGGACTACATCCGGTTCAACAAGGAAACTTGCATTTTGGGATTATTTAAGACAGAAAAAAGGTTAAACTTGATTGAATATGTTAAATTGGGTTAAACTAGCCTGTAGACCTGCAGACTTTTTTTCTTAATTATCTGTATTCTATTTGTTTTTGTTATAGAACAACTAATTGTACTGGCACATGAACCAGATTGTACGGGGCTAGGCGAGGCGGGCTCTCTCCAATTCAACCACAAGCCTGGTAATGAGGGATTGGCTTAGAGGTTTTAATTTTAGACTTTCAAGCGATGAAAAGAAAAATATTTCGTGGTTGCAAAATGTTCTGTTCAAGGAGCAATGTGGAGAGAACTTGGAAAATATTTTTGTATAGTATCCTTGGCTTATTGGGTGTAAAATTTTAATAATGTGGAATAGCTGTGTGCGTGCGTGTGCGTGTGTGTGTGTGTGTGAGAGAGAGAGAGAGAGAGCCCTATTTTGTGGACATGGGAATGAAAGCCTTGTCTAGGAGGTTACCTTTAAAATGCTGCATTTAGATGAGGAAATTTATCCCTTGGTAGTGATATATTCTTTCAGGAAGATGTGAGAAACATTGTTCCATGTTCATAGGAATGTGCGATTGGATCCATCACAAATTTGGGTTACATTTTCCCCCAAACTTAAATTTGTTGGGACTTCATTTAATTTTTGTAGCAATAGTTGCGCCAATTTATCAAATGTTACGAAAAATTCACCCGGACACTTGCATGGCAGGACACATGGCAGCAAGGCTTAAAAACATTGTTTGGTGATCCGGAATGCCTTCAGGATTTTTATTTGGTTCGGTGGATTGACGATATGGAAGCTATTTGGATTCCTAAATCAGATATGAATTATTTTTTTTTAAAAGTTGGGTAGGTTCTAACCAAATCTATAGTTCTTGCCGGTTTTGTCAGGGAACTGGTCAGAGCTGGCCATGTCATGAGGGTAATTGCCTGGTTCTTGATATTAAACATGAATCGGTTCGCAATTGATGGTTTCCAATCTAGATTGTGTGATTTTGATTTGGATCATTTTGCTTAAAACATTGCTTACTAAATAGTTGGAGCTAAAAAAAAATGGTGGATCTATGGCATGGTAGTATTTCCAATGGTATCTTAATTCCATGGAAAACCTGAGTGGACTCATCATTCGGTTAAACGGTGGACATACCTAGTTGACGTAGAAGTTTAAAAGTATAACCCCAAGTGTAATTTATAATATTTTGACCCTTTTGAAATTGCAAGGGATTTCAACCCTTTTTTTTTATATTTTTCCTAAAATATATACAATATCAATGTGGAAGAGATTCCCCATAGGCACAAATATAATAAAAACATGCACATTAAATGCCTAAACTTCTAATCGACTTAATCAAATGACAAATAGCTTTTAAAATCAACATTTTAATAATTGATAATATAACGAAGGAAATTTTTTTTTCTTACAGTCTTATATACTGAATAAATGATGTTCGGAACTGGATATATAGGAACGCAATCGACTTAGAACCTAACATGTACATATTTACAGGAAAATACTAAAAGAAGCGATAGGTCCAAGAAAAAAGCGAACTAAGGATGGTCAAGAAACCATCGAACCATGAACACCATTTAAATAGGCAAAGATATATTTTGAAAAGAATTCAGTTTCTACAAGACTTAAGCCTTATGAAAAAAAAGTAAAGCTTCACATCTGAAGTGTTTAGACATGAGAAATCACTATGACGGCTGTAAAATTATTTCTACTACCGATTATAAAATTTATAGCTCAAAAAATGGTACAGATCTTACGAATATGTGAATACTTGAAAATAGACGGTCTAGATGATGTGTTACAATATATACTATTTTTAGACCTTGAAATTTCAAATTTTTTGGAAGGTTTTTTTTTATCCCCAAACAATTTTCAGTAAATTTTGAGGTGAAGCTTTATTTTTTTTTGTAAGAGGCCTTATTCTAACCTTTCCTTTTTTTGTGAATTATTAAAATATAAAGTTGCCAATCAAAGATCCACACCTAACCAAGGCAAATCGAATAAAAAAGAGGCTAAACTTATATCAACTCATATCAACGCGTAAATAGCATAAGATGGATAAACAATCATCAAAAGCCTATAGCAACTACAAACACACTGGAGAAAATCCACATGGCAATGAACCAAAGCACTAATTATTGAATTAACAAAGAATCTTTGTCTAAAGTGGCTTCACGAAAAGATATATACTCATTTCTAAGCAATATAAATAGGGAAAGGTTTCTATATTTCCCCATAGAAGATCTATGCTTTCCATACCATCCAGCCGTCCAATTTTGATCAAGAGAGTCACTCATTGTTTGTTCTTAGATCCGACATCTCAAAGTATTTTATGTTTAATTTTTTTTATACAAATTGTATGAATATGAAATTTGGTAAGTGTCATCTTCTCATTGAGACGCACGTATAAAAAATATTAGAAATAAATTTTAGATAAAATACAATTACCAAAATACCCCTCAAAACTTTCAAGGGTATTTTGATCATTTTATTTTATTAGAAATATTTTTTTATATTTTTCACTAGTGTGAGTTTAATAGATGAATGGACGTACAAAATTTGGTGTCAAAATAGTTTATAGAAAAAAATGAAAAATAAAATAATGTAGAAACCTGACATTGTGTGACTGGGACAATCTTAACCCTCCATTCAGGGTGGATGGTTGGACAAGGGGAAGTAAATAAATTTTATGTTGTAGAGAAAGCATAGAAAGCTTTCCCACATAAATAACCCCGGGAAAAAATGTACCTCATTTGAAACAACAAAGATAACCAACATAGGAAAATAACACTCATAGAGTGTGATGGTTCCATTCAATGCACATGTAGTAAAGGAGTGCTTACTAAAATTCAAACCATATCGGGCCAACTCATGTATTTCTCAAGTCCTCCATGAACACCAAGCCATTAATATTTGTAAGCAACCTCTCATTTTTCATTACGTATTATACGTAACTAAACTAAGACCAGTTACTTTTGGTATACGATTACAATCATTAATGATCGTAAGATGTAAAATCAAGTGATTAGGGTTTTATCATTGACAGAGAACAAAGTTCAATATATATTTTTTCTAATGCTACGAGGCATCTCAATATGTAGGATTTTATGACCAATGGCTAGGAGCAATTGGTATCTCCTCGTACCAAAAGTGAATGGTCTTACAGTATACAATCTCATATTAAAAAATTCAAAATTTCTACACAAAACGAAAAGTTAAGGACCACCATGTTGTTAAATTAGATGATTTAACCACCTTAATAATTTAACATTTTAGTGATATTTTAATCAATATAATAAATTCAATAATGTGAAAAATAAAGAACATAAAAGATTTCAATTGGTGAGTCAATTTCTTAATAATCCACCCAAAGAATGACATGGTTAAATCAATCTTTCGTTATTATTCCCACCCAAGATGCAAGTGGAAAATCAGAAGCACTTGGTAGCAAACTAAAAAAGTAAGTGTATAAGAGTGAATTTGCTAAATTTTTTTAAAAATATGATTAAAGATTGTTTAAAAAAAATATTAATTCATTTAACCATCTATATCTCATTTACTTTCTATTCTTTTTGAGTAATGATCTTGTAGGACCCTCTAATCTCTAGTGATTGAATCAACCTTATATAATATGTTTGTAAGATGAGGCTCAATTAAATAAAATTAATATTAGATTTAAAAGGAGAAATCTACCAAAAATCCTATTTTATATTTGAAATTAAAAATAGTCCGATACATTTCACATTTACATTCAAGTCCTACTTTTTAAAGCATATTTTGTATTTTAATTTATCTTTTTCTATATATATCACGATTAATTTTAAATATGGTATGCTCACATTTCTCACCATTATACACCTATAAAAAATATTACAAATAATTTAAAATTAATAAAATACCAAAATACCCTGAACACCATAGAAGTATTTGGTTAATTATTATTTTTAAAATATTTTTAAATTATTTTTAAAATTTGTTTTATGTGTGTCCGATGAAAAATATAAACATACCAAATACAAGTTAATCTGGTATATAAACAAACAGATAAAATTTAATTAGAGTAAGAAAAGTATGCAATGAGACCATTTATCTTTGGTATAAGGTGGTCACAATTGACCTTGACCGTTGGATGTGAAATTGGGTGGTTGCATGTATTCTATTGACCAAAGTCAAAGTCCAAAACAAATTTTCTCGAACTTGTGATAAATCTAAGCTATCAGATTTCACATTGGATGGCTATAGGTAGTTGTGACCTATTTGTATCAAAGGTTAATGGTCTCATTGTATACAATCCTATTCGATATATGCACTCAAAAAGTAGAACTCAAATGTAATATACACAAAATATGGGATTACTATGAAAATTTCCCGATTTTGAAATAAGAAAAAAATTGGTGTACAAAGCCACTTCCTTGCTAAAAATGTATAAAAAACTAGATAGAAAAGATTGTTTACATGTCAAAAAAACCATAAAGTTGAGCATATCGACCCTGAGAACTACAGATATTAAAAGAAAAAAAAGATTTGCTATATTTGCA
This sequence comes from Amborella trichopoda, assembly GCF_054954075.1. Taxonomy (NCBI): domain Eukaryota; kingdom Viridiplantae; phylum Streptophyta; class Magnoliopsida; order Amborellales; family Amborellaceae; genus Amborella; species Amborella trichopoda. The sequence goes on along the minus strand of NC_142341.1, from coordinate 9,271,001 downwards.
GCGGAATTTTGAATGCAAATCCAACCAAAAAATTGCAGATCTCAAATCCGCCAAAAAAAAAAAAAAAAAGCAAAAGAAATGCTTTTCTTTCCAAACGGCTACAATTTGAAAAATCGACCAGTTTTGGGTTGTATTTGAAGACAAATCTAGCTAAAAAATGGTGAATTTCAAATCTGCCCAAGAGGGACGAAACACAGTTTTTTTTTTCTAAAAAAAACTTTTCTATTTAACAAAGTCGTAATATGCTAAAACATTGTTTCAAATCATGCAATACGTATTGTTGATTGAAGACAACACTCTTTAAAACAAAAACCCAACCAAATTCTAGAAAATTTATGAAGTATATGATTTTTTAGAAAAAATCCAAGGGCACTTTTAAAAAATGAAATCGAAATTTTTAACTCAAAATCTCTTTGAACATGGTTTTTGTATTAAAGAAATGGTACTACATATCTATTAGAGAGCTCAAATTTAGGTTTTTTTTTTTTACACAAATTTCATGAAGTTTATTTGATAAAATCAAGATAAATCAAATAATAGCAGATAAGGGGTTTTGAGGCCGAAAGTGCCGAGTCATTGATCTCGCAATGTGGCCCAGAATGGTTTTCATGCAAAATGGGTTTTGGTGGATCTAAAAGGCCACTAGTTAGACAACTATATGCAAAAATTTGATTAGAAAATATCCAAAATGGGGTGCAATCCAGCAAATTTTAAATATTGTAGCAAAAACATAATAAAAAACTTTTCTTATCGATTGCTGATTTCGAGTGAAAGGTGATCTTTAAACATAGAGGACTACTTTAGAATCACCATATGATTATCTTAAAAAAAAAAAAAAAAAAAAGTTCAAATTCTTTTGTTAAAATTTAAGGGCCAGAGTTTACAATGTGCTCCAGGAATAACGGTCGGGTTTGGGCATTGGAATGTTGAGCTAACCTTTTACTGGAAAAAAATGTTTGCATTTGGACATTTCTGAACTCAAACATGTAATATTTTTTGGGAAATAACATTGAAGTCCAAACCGGCTTTTCACTCAAGAAAATCGATCTAGAGAGCCAATGTCAAAAATCTAATGTCTGAACTTGTCTTTTGCTATAAAATAAAAAACCGAATTCACATTGGATGTCCACACTGAGTACGAAATTAGAATAAGAAAAGACTTGAGCTTAGAATAAAAAATATGTAAAACTTCTTTTAGCCACGAAAAGCTTATAACTTCTTATTTTACTGTGAAAATTATGTATTCCTCTTTGGACCCAACATACTCACTCTTAATATTCACGAAACCATATTATTAACATGAATACTATTTATTTTTGTACCCGACCCCCAAGTAAAAAAAATAGTTTTTTTTTAGAATAAAAAATATCTCTTATAACCCATGTTTCTCTTGCACCCACCCCTCGTTTTTTTAAATGAAGCTAGTTCAACACATAATGTGCCAGACAATCTTCTAGTAGGGGTGGCAATGGGTCAAGTTGGGTCCAAGTCATTTGGAGCCAGATCCAACCCATACATGAGTCTAAAAAAACATGCAGGGCCAAAGATGCCCTAGCCCTATCAAGGTTGACCAGGCTAGGCCAGGCTAAATAATTAAAATAAAACAAACAAACAAAAAATAAATAAGGGTTGGGCTAAGCTGAACCGGGCCAGCCCTATCTTGGCCCATGCCCGACCTAGCCCATGCTGGATGACCTAGCCCTCGAGCCACATTTTGTGGCCTAGCCCTAGTTTCTTAGGCGGTCCATTACAACCCTTAAATAGATGGTGTTATAATTAATATTGTGATTTAAGAAGTGTTGGCTATGAGCATGCTCAAAAAGTTGGGCTTGGTGGATATCTATAATTTTTTCTTTATGTTATTCACATAATTTACATAAAGAGAAGGTTTATATAAGGGTGGGGCCCTAAACAATCAAATTAAGGCGCACCATAAATATTCACTAAAAAATATTGTTTTAATGTTGAAAAACCTTCAATTCGATCGTCTTGACCTCAACATGGATATGAGAAGAAATAGATTTCAAGTCTTAGAGATAATGCATTTTCAAGTCTTAGAGATAATACATCTTGTTGTGTATTATGTAGACCTTTGATAGATATGCTCCACCCGTTAAAGATAATGCACACGTTTGTTTACAAATGGAATAATATTGGAATCGGCGCGTGAGAGAGGGGAGCATGCCCTTTAAAGTTGGAGCTCGGTCAAAAATTGATGGGCGTCAAAAACGTCAACGTGTCAAAATCTTAGTGGCCATCGTTTTAAGTAATGACTCGGATGAATGCACCAGGTCCAGGAAAATGGGCCGGCGGGATTGAATTTCCCTAGGGCCTTGCCGGAAAAAAAGCCATTCACGTCCCAACCCGAATTCTCACTTTCCGACCAAATTCCGGCCAAATTTGGGCTGCAATTTTGATTCAATCTGTAGTTCCCGTCGATTTTTTTCCTTTGGAATTGCTAAGGGTTCTCCTAAAACGTCAATTCCCGATATCAGTGAGTTTTTCAGGTGGGATTTAGACCGGTTTTGACCCAATTATGTGATCATCCGCAACTCTCTACTGATTTTTTTGGCCCTCTATCTGAGCTTCGGCGATTATTCTGCGGTTTCTGGATACTATCGCTGTATTAACTCTTAAAGGAGATTTTCTGGCGAGTTTTCATTGAATGCTGAGCTAATATGCCATTTTTAGGGCTTTTTTTTGTTGAAATTTGATTGATTTTGGGAAACAAGCATATTTGGCCATCTAAACCTAGAACTTTTTTGAAGAAGATATTTTATTGAAGTTTCTGAGATAAGCTGCGAATTTGGTAGAATTGCTGAAGTTATCTGGAACTTTTGGTGGGTTCTTCTAATGATAGTTTAGAGTTGCTTTTTTCTTTGAGGATTTGAAAATGGAAGAAACAGGTGGTTCGGGTCGGAAAAACATTACGTTGAACCAGAAGCCTGTCTACAGTTTATCAAAGAAGAAATCACCAGATGATGGTCGATTATCTGGTTCATTTCGTTCTCCGTATGTCTATATTATCTTTTTCTCTGTAGTTTCTTTTTTGTTTTTCTGGTGGGACTTTATCATCCATTTAATTTCTTAAGTTTGATAGTGCTTCATTTCATTCTTGGAAGTCTTATTTTCTTTTGCAAATTGATAGTATCTACTTTATTTTTGTGCAAGCTTGATGGTATTCATCACTAGTTTTGTAGTTTCATATAATTTGCTTCTTTTTTTTGTTGTTGTGTTTTTCTTCTTCTCATTTGGTGGCATCCATTTTCTTTTAGTATTTTCTTTGGAAGCCTGATTTCCATATGAGATGTTCATTTCAACTTTCAGATTAGCAGGTTATTTCTCATTTCGGTTTCTTAAGAGACATTTTAATTTTGTGGAATCCAAAATTCTGGTTCTTACAAAGTGGAGGTTCTAGCAAATGCAAAACCGAGGATAAGTTTTCTTATTAATTTGATTCCACCAACTTATGATTGACACATTCGTGCACTAGAATTGATGTATTTGTTGATTTTATGTAATGAACAAACACTTTTTGGTATATTTAATTATCAATTTCCTCGTTGTTGATTCAATGGCCTGGCTCCAATTTTAATTTGTGCAATTTATTATGGTCTATATGGTTCATTAGCGTACACTGTTAATTATTACAAGATATCTGTCTCAAGTATTGCACAACAAAACTATAGAAAAGAGTGGGAAAAAAAAGAAGACTAAAACTTAATTTAAGAACTGCAAAATACATGTTGATGCAACTTGAAAACTGAAATTTATGAACGAAAAAGATAATATTCATGCAGGTTTGTTGAAGATCCGAATACCAGAAACCCCAATTTAGCCGATCACCGAATATCACATATTGAATAACAAATATGTAAAATCGATAATCCAATAATAAGCTCAAGGATCGTGTACAACAATTTAATAAAATAAATTAGAGATGGAAAACATAGTCATGAGAGAAAATTAGAGAGACAAACCACAACACCAATTTAGCGTGGTTCACCCCGTAGGGCTACGTCCATGGCAAGCAGACAAGTATTCCACTATCAAAAGAGAAATTTACAGGGGATACAGTATTACCTCAAAAGGAGAAAAATTGATGAAAAAACATCACCAAGAATACCTTCCTTGTGATCACCCAAAAACACGATTTACCACGCTTCCCTTCGGATGACCCAAGAACAAGAGCAACACAAGCTCATACCATTTCTCCCAAAAATAGGACAAGAAAATTCTTCTTCACCTCCTTCCCTTTCTCAACACAACCCAAAGAATCCTAGCCACTTTTCTAGAAAGGGAGTGGAGTTTAAAACCAAGAAGAATCGTATCCATCAAAAAACCCATTTATTTTGGCTTTTTTACAAGCCACCTAATTGTAGTGACCAAAAAGCCCCCAAACAAATGGTAAAAGACAAAAGCATCCAAAAGAGTGATTTTTCTATCACCATTCAACAGTCTCCACTTTAATAGTAAATCACATACTTGCCTTGCAGATAATCCCTTTTTTACTTCTTCATGAAGCCTAGAGAAATTAGGCTTCATTCCAACTTCTCTTCTGGAACTGTCTTCGTGAGCATATCCGCCACATTTTCCTTGGTTCCAACTTTCACTAAACAAACCAAACCATCTTCAATAACTTGTTGAACATAATGGTATCGAACTAGTATGTGCTTCGTCCTCTTGTGATCAACGGGATTCTTAGCCAAATTAATGGCACTCATATTATCACAAAGTATTTCCATGGGCTTAGAATTAATATCCAATTCTCCCATAAGGGCTTGAAGCCAAACCGCTTCTTTGCTTGCTTCGGTTGCAGCCATGTATTCCGCCTCGGTGCTGGACAATGCCACCGTTGATTGAAGCTTAGACATCCAACTTACGGGTCCATTTTCAAACTTGAAAACATAGCCGGTATTGATCTTCCTCTATCAAGATCACCGGCATAATTTGCATCAACATAGTCTTGAATGTGCCCTCGAGCCTTTGCTAAATGTCATGGCATAATCACTCGCGCCTCTCAAATAACGAAGCACCCATTTTGCACCTTCCCAATGAGCTTTTCCGGGATTTGCTATAAAGCGACTCAAGAGACCAACCGAATATGCTAGTACACACCATGGCAAATATAAGGCTTCCCACAACACTTACGTACGGTACCTTAGTCATATTCTTTTTTTTATCCACGGTCTTCGGACTTTGCTTGGAAGACAACTTGAAATGAGAAGCTAATAGAGTCGTCACTAGCTTTGCCTTGCTCGTGCCAAACTTATCAATGGTAGGGATCTTGGGAACCCCTTAGTTTGCGGAACCAGGAATCCAAACACTGGGTCCCACCCAAGATCGTGTACATGATGGACTAAATGTGAAGTAGATGAATACAACTATAAATCGAATACGAGAAATAAAGCAAAAACAAAAAAAAGGCACACCACAACAATACAAGATTTACGTGGTTCACCCCGTAGGGCTACATCCACGGCCTCGGCAACTAGAAATCCATTATCACAATGAAGATTACAGTTTTGAGTTAAAAGAGATAGACCTCTCTCTAAATATCGATAAAAGATCATCACCGATCTTCCCTTCTAAACCCGTTCTCCCGACCGAGCAACACCGTCGATCAACATCCTCTTTCCTACCGCAATACCGCTACTAGAAAAATAACCTCGAGAGCAACGTAGAGATTTTATCTCTCTAGAAGTGGAAGTTAACCAACCCAATACTCATAGGAATACCGACCCTATCTCAGAGGCCATGTCTCTCTCTTGGAGACCCATCTCTATATCGGAGATCCATTCCCATAACCCCCAAAGGGGTGACCCTTAAAGGATGGGTATTATGTCCTCCTTTACTCTCTTATAAAGATATCACTTTCTTGCTTCTCAAGAAAGTCAATTTTCTATTTCCCATAATACCCTAATCTCTAGAAGAAACATGGGTATGGTGATTTAGCTATCACCAAACCCAAAAATCTCCACCTTGATAGCAAAATCACCATAATTGCCTTGACAACCTCCATTGAATAGATTTCTTGATTTCTTCATACTTGCCTCCATTGTAGAATTTTCACAAACACTTTGCATTCATATATCTCCATCTCAAACCATGGATATTTCTTCATTTCTTCTCACTTGCCTCCATTGTGGAATTTTCACAAACAATTTGCCTTCATATTTCTCCACCTCAAACCATGTATCCATAAAACTTCGTCATTCCACTTTTTCTTAATATAAACCTTAGCCTTGTACACACCTTGTGCTCTGATACCAATTGCAGGGATCTCAGGAACCGTTTAGCTTGCAGAACCGGGAATCCCAAACACCAGGATCCCACCCAAGATCGTGTACATGATTGGCTAAATGCACAGTAAATGAATACAACTAGAAATCGAGTGCGAGAAATAAAGCAAACACAAAAAAGGTACACCACAACAACACAAGATTTATGTGGTTCACCCCGTAGGGCTACATCCATGACCTCGACAACTAGAAATCCACTATCACAATGAAGATTATAGTTTTGGGTTAAAAGAGGTATATCTCCCTCTAAACATCGGTAAAAGACCATCACCAATCTTCCCTTCTAAACCCGCTCTCCCGATCGAGCAACACCGTCGATCAATATCCTCTTTTCCACCGTAATACCGCTACCGAAAAGATAACCTCGAGAGCAACGTGGAGATTTTCTCTCTCTAGAAATGAAAGTTAACCAACTCAAAACTCATAGGAATACCGCTCCTCTCTCAGAGGCCATGTCTCTCTCTTGAAGACCCATCTCCATATTGGAGATCCATTCCCATAAACCCTAAAGGGGTGACCCTCAAAGGATGGGTATTATGTCCTCCTTTACTCTCTTATAAAGATATCACTTTCTTTCTTTCCAAGAAAGTCAATTTTCTATTTCCCATAATACCCTAATCTTTAGAATAAAACATGGGTATGGTGATTTAGCTATCACTAAACCCAACAAGGTGGATAAAATAAATGTTTTGGATCTGCTTACTTTTGTCACTTCCTTAAAATTTGCCTATTTTGAATTCAGGGGTGGTTAGGTCGTCAGCTGCTTTAGAATTATGTCTTATTTTGTCACATCAAGATAACAGCATGCCTAACTTCTTTATGCCAATAAGGCAAGAATGAGTTGACTTCCTATTTTTCAAACTATGTTTATGTGACAGCTAAGGTTGCATTGGTCAGCAAGCAAGTGAAAGAGAGAAGTATACTCGAGCATTTTTTAGAATAAACTAATCATAGAAGTAAATTAGACTCTTAAAAAATTCTAGTTTCAACATACCTAGTTAATATAAAAGATCAGTCCCATTGAAACCATATGTTGAGCATTCTGTCTGTTGAATCAGAAAATTGGGCGATCCACTATCTTGAGTTTTAGATAACCAATGGAAAAATTAAGTACTTGGCTCTCCCTTTTCAGAATGCTTTCATTTTCTGAATGCTTTCATTCACCTTTTTTCTCTGCATAAATGAGTTGCAAAAGTTTAGTGTTTAGGAGTTCCTTTCTCATTACTTTGGTCCATCAAACCTTATAATTTGTCTCTATTTCATCTTGTTGAGCAGAATGTCAGGGGAAAGAACCGTAGAGCGCTTGAAATTGTCGAAGGCTTTGACAATTCCTGACAGTACAACTGTTTATGAAGCCTGCCGTCGAATGGCTTCTCGTAGAGTTGATGCTGCACTGTTAACCGACTCAAATGCTTTACTCTGTGGTATCATAACTGATAAGGTTTGTAGAAGTCTTTCTTATGCTGGTTCGTAATTCTTATTACAATGTTCTTCACATATTTTATCTGAAGACTCTTTTTTTTCTCCTTGATGGTAGGATATAGCAACAAGGGTCATTGCTCAGGAATTGAAGCTTGAGGATACACCTGTCTCTAAAGTTATGACAAGGAACCCGGTCTTTGTTTTATCAGATACTCTTGCAGTTGAAGCATTGCAAAAGATGGTTCATGGTTTGTAAAGAGTTATTTGTAATCCTGAAAAGTTTGTGGAATTTTTGGGTGCATGTTGAATATATAAAGATTGTTTGAAATTTCAAATCCATGAATTCTCAATTACAGAATATTCTTTGCAGGAAGGTTCAGACATTTGCCTGTTGTGGAGAAAGGTGAAGTGATTGCTTTACTTGACATTACAAAATGTCTCTACGATGCTATTGCTCGAATGGAGAGGGCTGCAGAGAAGGGTAAAGCCATTGCAAAAGCAGTTGAAGGAGTGGAAAGACAATGGGGTACTAATGTGTCTGGTTGGTGGAAAGCATTTTGGTTGAACATTTTTTTCTATGATTAGTGTTTATCCTTTTGATATAGTAGAATTGTAGTGGGTTCTTTCCTTCTTTCAAAACCGTTGCTTTCTTCACAATTAATGATGGAAAAATTGTCTATTAGATCTCTTTAACTCCCATAGATGTTTATCCCCTTTGTGATTTCACAGCACTCTTGTACTTCTTTATTAGACATTAGCCCCTCAGCTTGTATCTGGAACACCCATTTTATTTGTTAGTGCTACTAAAGAATGCAATTGGTGATAATCATCTGCCTTTTTCTTGTTAACTGGCAGGTTCTAATACCTTTATTGATACTCTTCGGGAGAGAATGTTTAGGCCCAATGTGGCTACAATCATTAGTGACAATACAAAGTAGGTAATATCCTTATTTGGGCCTTTTCTTTCTCATTTTCTTGTCCCTTAAAACAACTGTAGTTGAATCCCAATTTTCATGTGGATGAATTATATGCTAGCTTAATGCCCCTCTGGTTGACTGAGCCTGGTGGCTTTTTTCAGAGTAGCCATAGTCTCACCAACAGATTCGGTGTTAACAACCACAAAGAAGATGCTTGAACTTCGAGTAAATTCGGCAATAATAACAGATGGGAATAAGCCACTGGGAATCCTTACGTGCGCATCTTCTGAATTATGGCTCTGTTTACATCTTTGGAGTTTTTTTGGATATACTGACCATGGTTCTGTAGTTATTTTTGAAGCCTGAATTTAGTATTTGATTGTGATGTGATTTTGGCAGTTCAAAAGATATTTTGATGCGTGTCATTGCACAAGACCTCTCGTCAGAGTCAACTTCTGTGGACAAGGTATGTGTCTTCTTACTGTAGCGATGTTTGGTTTTTCTTATTGTTTCTTGCTACATGAACTGTATTGAGGGCATGTCTGATAGCTTTTTTTATACATATTGAAGATTCTTTTGCCTGAGTGATTCTACCATGGAGTTATGAACATCTTAAGCTTTGACCAATTCAAAGATATTGGCATTTACAATCTGGGACAAAGCTCACCTTCAACTTCTTCTTATAAACATTTCCGCTGGAATTTACTTTTTTGGTTCTCAATTTTCTTATTCTCTTGCTGTCGAAGTTAACATAACGGGCCAGATGTTCAACTTTGTGAGGTTCCCAACCTTATCAAACTGGATGGATTCTCAGTCCAGACCATAAAGTGAAGGTTTCATCCTCCTCTGACCAGCCGGACTATCGGTTCAGATCATGTTATGGTTGGTATTTTTTTTGGGACTGTCAACTTGGACCTGGTGAGAATGGAGTTCTAGACGTCACGATGAGGCACCCACCACCCGGAACATCTCTAACTAGAGACATTCTCCTTTTGAAGTTATTATTCATTTCAAATTGCTGAATTGTTATAGTCATAGAAACAAAATCTATAGGTTATTCTTAGTTCACACAAATAATCAATATCTCTTCTACTATGGAAATTTCAAAACTTCCTAGTTAATAAAAATTTAAAATTGAATAGAAATTCTGACACTTAAACTGTCACTTATTTAAAAGCTACTTATTTGGACGTTGAAACTGTGTAATGTAAATTAAATCTAGGGCTGACACTTAAACTGTCACTTATTTAAAAGCTACTTATTTGGAAGTTGAAACTGTGTAATGTAAATTAAATCTAGGGGGGTCGAATTTCATTCGAGTTTGAATTAAGTACCAGTTTGGAATTTCTTATTTGTGAACTTGGCCATGTTGGGATTTTTTTATTTTTTTGTTTCTTTTTTTTGTGTGTGGGTAACCTATTGTTAAGGGTTAAAATGTTATTTCATGTAAAGAAGTCGATAGAGAAGATAGGGTGGAATTCCCCCGAGTCAAAGGGATTATGGTGTGGAGTTTCAAAGTGGTGAATGAGTGGTGAATGAGTGGGAACTCTTGGTCAAAGTGGAAAGTTCTAATGCATGGGAATTCAGCTGCATGCGTAGAGACTTAGATCAAGGAATTCGATTGAGTGTAGGGTACATCCAAGGGAAATTTGTGCGTATGAAATTGGGAGCAATGGTAGTATGGCAATTTCTATCTTACTGTAAGAGCAATTTAGTCATTTTTGTCTAAGATTTGCTGGATCTTCTTTTGGTTTACTTGGACGATGATGTCTGTATTTATGAAAGGAAATCCCTTTTCTCCTGCTTGGTGTAGTAGACAATTCCGCCAACTAGATATTGGCACAGCCCTACTTGGTGTAGTGGAGTGTTGAGGGCTGGAAAGACCCTTATTACTTTCCCTTCCTTGACGGTGATTGAGGGAGTTTCCTTCTTAATCCATTGACTAGCTCGTCAAGTTATTGTTGCAAAATCGGTCTTGGATCTCTCGTTTCTGATTGCTCTTTTTGCACCATGAAATACACCATGACAAAAAAACACGTTAAACCACTCAAAATTTCATCATTTCTGGTTATTTGGTTGGTGGCGACTCATTTGCACCTAATGAATGAATCTGGGGTCAAAGTCCACCTCATATATCCCTGACATATCTCAAATTGAAAATTCCTTAATGACCACCCTGTATTTGTCAGTTACTGGCATGATAAGCCAGCGGGCTGCTGTGCAACTAGGTTTAGGAGGCTTAGGTCTTTTTCTGCTCCCTGGACAACCTATGGGGCCAGCTAGAGCACCCAAGGGCTATGACCATTTGGGTACGAAATCGTGGCTTTAATAACATTGCTTTAGAAACCTTAAATATCATGTGAAGCTGACAGTACAGCAACTTTGTATTAGGGAAAAGCCTTTTATTTATCTCTATTTTTCATTGTAGATTGATTTTTTAATAGAAAAGTTGTAATTTATCTCCAATTTGGATTCATATAGAGAAACAATTTATTAGTGAAGACAATAATCTCATGGATAATTTATAATTAGTATATCTATCAAGTGAAGAGATTGGAGCTGGTGATAAGTCGTATATTTCAGTTCCCTTTCCCATCTCTATCCATGCATTATTTGAATGGTGCAATTGGATAAGTATTTTGATATTAATTGGCTGGATGAGTGTTTGGAAACTCCGATTGGGTTCAGACTCGGACCTGGTCTGGTGCAAATCACCTCGGTGAGGGTTGGCTCGCTGAGTCAAGGCAAGTTGCCTCCAGCTGGCCCTCCCAACCCCTGTAATCTTCTTCTGCGGAGGTCCCCCCTTCACTCTCTTCATGACACCCTCCCTCTCCAAGCTTCCTGTTACATCTTCTCTCCCCCTTTTTTTTCCCCTTCTATCGTAGATCCACTCTCCTCCTTGGTTCTTCATCTTTCATTTTCGTCTTGTTCAAAACAAATAATGCCACCATATCTCCTTACATCACCAGAGCCTTTGTTGCTGTTACAATCCCTTCTTCTTGCCCCTGCTGGACCCTTTCTTCCTTATCAACCAAAAGTAGACAGGAAACCCATTCCTTGATTGCAATGATTGAATCTGGTGTTGATAGGAGAAAGGAAGCCAAGCCCAAGACATCAGCAGCAGGTATGTGAAAACCCAGGACTCCTTGCTGCTTTTGCTCCTTCCATTGCTTTCCATACCAGAGTAAAGTCAGAGATTTTAGGGGTTTTCGACTCTTTGCAGACCAGAGATTCTGGGGGCTCTCATCTCTCTAGAGAAAGTTCAAGGTTTTGGGGTTTCTCACTCTGAAAACTGGCAGGGCAGAGGGTTCTTTTATCTCTACAAAAATCAGTATACTTAGGGTGTCTGCTGTAAAGCATTGGACAAGAGAGAAATAAAAGGGGCTATAAAATTCCATTCTGGAATGAGGATGGTAAAATTCTGCAGCTTTGTGAGTGGAAGGATGTCTACTTTGCTGTGTTTTAGAGAGTGTTCCATTCCCCAACCCTGTTTGCTTTGGGCTGCTGTTCTTCTTTCCCCCTCACCAAACAAGAGAAAAATCCATTGAGGATAACAGTGTTTTAAAATGCAGGATGCGACCCTGATGCGGTGGGGGGCCAATGCAGCGATGTGGCTCGATGCGGTCCAGATGAGGTCAATAAATGTAAAGAAATTCTAAAAAATCTAAAAAAATAAGTTAATGCATAAAAAAAAATATGAAGGTGATATATGTGATAGTAGGTATTTTAGTTTAATGATTAACTTCAAAACTATTTGTTGTCGGAGATTCTATATCCAGTTATCCATTTTCCCCTGATAGAAACTAGAAACTTGAAACTAGCTTCATAAAGCATTCAACAATCAGCAACCATAAGCACAAATTTGGACCATAAGCACATCCTTCAACGACCATAAGCACAAAATAGTGATATTACAAAATACAAACCAAAAGTCAAGCTCAAGAAGAGTTAATAGTTAATAACTTAATACAATCATCCATTTTGAGAGTTAATTTTGAAATTTGAACTTCATTTTTTCAAATATCAATCAGACAAATCATCTTGAGAGTCATCATGCGCATCATCAATATCATCCTCGACAGCCTCCTTGTATTCTTCTTCATCGGTCTCTTCTGAGTCAGCTTCCTCCTCCTCGACCTCTGTAGCTAATTTGCAAGTGCGACTAGACCCAGCAGCTCCTCTACCCCTTTGTGCTCTAATGTTAGCTCGATCTTCTTCATTTGCCCCTGTTGCTAGCTCGACATCAAGCCATGTAAGATCCTCACCCTCAAACACACGCTCTTGTCTTGGATCCATGGTCCACTCACTTAAGGAATCACCATCAGCTTCATATAATTGAATAGGGTTGAGCTTCGTGTGATTTTCATTCCTCTCCCTAAGCTGCTCATTATACTGCACATAAATCAAATCATTCAACTTTTTCTGCTCCAACCTATTTCTTTTTTTCGTATGGAGCTGTGGTAGAAATTTGAAATCAGATAAATTAGATTTTAGATTAGAAAATTGAAATTCAAGAAATAAGGATTAAGGAATAAGGAGTAAAGGACTTACATGCTCAAATGCACTCCAATTGCGCTCACAATCAGATGAGCTACATGTGAGATTCAACACTCGAATAGTGAGACATTGTAGATTTGGTGTCTTGCTTCAATATAATGCCCACCATGCAGTTGTATAATATTTTATAATTTAGAAGATAGTTAAAAATTAAGGGTATAAAATAAACAATTGAACTATATATAAAGTAAGAGACAAGTAAGATTATTTTTGGGCTTTTGGCCTTTACCTGGATCTATAGTGCCCCTATTTCGAGTGGCAATATCTCTTCCAAAGTTTTCCGAGGCTAACTTGAACTTAATCAATTCATGGCCCTGGATCTCATCCTGGATATCTTTGTCTGGCACCAACCTCTCCAGCACATCTAAGAACCCACCATTTATTACACGATCTGACTCAATGGATGGGTGCTTGTAGTGAAGAGATCGGTTTAGAAAGTAACCGGCTGAATGGAGGTGCTTGTGAAGCTGAGTATCTCATCTCTTATCAATAATTTCAAGTATAGCCTTGCGCATATTTTCATCATCCTTTAAAACATCTTTTATTTCAGTTCTTGCCCTAGTCATTGCCTCATGTATGTAGCCCATAGCGGGCTTCGCATCACCATCAACCAGTCGAAGCACTCTCACTAAAGGGCGAGCCACCTCCAATGCAAGAATTATTTGACTCCAAAAAGATGTATTCAGAATAATTTTTTCAGCCTTTCTCCCATCCTTATGCTTTGACCATTTGCTTTGACTCCATTGCTCTGAAGCAAACATGGTCCTCAAGGCACTTTTTTGCTTGGCTAGGCTTCGAAGAGTGAGAAATGACGTGGCAAATCTAGTGATGCCCGGTCTCACTAATTCTCTCTTCTTTGTAAAAGACCTCCATACTTAGGACTATTGTGTGATTGTAAATAAATCCAACAACAAATATAGCTCTTGAAATCACTCCACTAAATAAAGATGTTGTACCCATTTTCTTAAGCATACGATTAACACAGTGAGCTGCACAAGGAGTCCAAAACATATGCTTCCTTTTCAAAGTCAAGAAATGCCCAGTTGCAGCATAGTTGGCATCATTGTCAGTGATAATTTGTACCATATTTTGCTCCCCAACAAAATCGATAATCTCATCCATCAAGCCACACAAGTATGTACCATCATGCGACTTGTCTGATGCATCAATAAACTTATAAAAAAAAGTATGTGTTGGGCAGTTAACCAAAAAATTAATGAATGCCCTTGATTTCCCATCGGACCAACCATCACACATAATAGTGGTCCCATATTTCTCCCACCCTTCTATCTGAGAAATCAAAATTTTATTCACATCAAATATAACATCCTTCAACAGGGGCTCCCTAACCTCATGTAGTGAAGGAGGAATAAGTCTTGGGCCATATTGCCTAATTGCCTGGACCATACATGCAAAACTATCCAGAGTTATAGTATTAAAAGGAATGCCGGCCATGTAAATCCACTTTGCAATCCACTTACATACCGCCTTCCTTTATTCTTTCTTATATTTATTTTCAATTGTGGTTTGTTTTGTTTTTTTCTCTCTCTTAAACCACAATTTCGGGGCTAGGGGTGAATAAAGAATCCATTGGCCCCTTAGAGAGAGGTGTTCTTCTCTCAGCACTACCACCAATATTTATAACCCTCTCTCTTGAGGTTGGAGTATGAGTACCCCTTTGCCTCATAGCAACTTCAGACATATCATCATCATCATCATCAACATCATCAAATAAAATCATATCATCAAGTAATTCCTTTCTTTCTTTCTCTTTCTTTCTCTTTATCTTTTTTTAATCTATCCAAATATTCTCTAATCTCCTTTTTTACATCATTTGTAGCTTGTGGGCATGCTCTTACATTCTCAGAAATTCTGGCTAAATGCTCTTTTTGTCGAAAAATACCACCCATATAAGCATCTTCACAGAGCCTGCATATCACACAATTTCTATCTCTTGGGTTTTTAAGTTTAGCATATTTTCAAGCTGGATCTTTATTACTAGAATATTGGGAAGAAGACATTGTCCCAAAAATAAGTATAACAGTATTATTGTACAAAAAGTAATAAAAAGTTACCGACTCTGTGAAGTAGTGCTCGATTTCTTCACGGCCTCTGAAACCCCCAATTTCTTATCTCAAATTCACCTTAACATCCCCAAATCAACAATCACAGGCATCAAATGAACATCCAAGTATCAAACAACCGCCAAATTGAAGATTTGGATGAAAAAACAAATTCTGCCAAAAAAAGTTTTCCCTCGATTTGATGCAAAAAAAATCTTCATTTAGGGGGTATAATAACCCCCGAAACTGTCTCCCTAAACTTTGAAAATTCAAAACGACCATTTTGAGGGGCAAAATCGATAACTTTTTCTGCGGAAAACATATGCGAGCGATACGGCCATGGTGCGGCCTGATGCGGCGGCCGCATCTATCATAAGCACATATGCACCAATTTGCAATGCCGATGCGAGCGCATCCCTCATGATGCGGCCACATATGCGGCGATGCTGCCGCATTTTAAAACACTGGAAGATAATAGAGAGAAAGAGATTGCCTGCTCTTTCTCCATTAAAAGGGAGAGAGAGAGAGGAAACATATGGGAGCGATACGGCCATGGTGCGGCGGCTGCATCTATCATAAGCACATATGCACCAATTTGCAATGCCGATGCGAGCGCATCCCTCATGATGCGACCACATATGCGGCGATGCTGCCGCATTTTAAAACACTGGAAGATAAATAGAGAGAAAGAGATTGCCTGCTCTTTCTCCATTAAAAGGGAGAGAGAGAGAGGATTCAAACCCCTGTATTTCCACTTCTCTCTTGCCCCTGACTTCGGTAATTCCCCAAGACAAGGGAATTACTTGATTCCCGTACAAGAACCAGCCGGTTCTGGTTCATTAAACCTTTGGGCGCTTCCCTTTACAGTCCTCCTAGGGACTCATGCCCCACCTTGAGTTTTTCTAGGTTTCATATGTGGTCCTTATCTGCCTGCCTTGGCACACCATCTCTTGGCTGCCTTGGGTGCCATCACTAGTTACTGGAAATATAGAAAGCGTTGAAAGGAACACATTTTGATAACAAGTTATCGGATTGGGATGCTTAATGTTAATCTTTCTTCTATATTCAAATGAAATGTTCATGAGTAACCTATTAACCAACCTCTGTTTGTGCTGGATACCCAATGAATTTCTCAAGTATAGCATATTTGACCAGAGTTGTTGGTCTTTATCAAAAATTATATATTTTCTTCTGGACTCTATATGGATGTATAAAGGATTTGGGTTGCTGGCAGACTGCTAGAATATCTTCCATCCCCAATTTTATGTCCCTTGGGGGGATTTTGTTGCCTCCAAATTTTGCATGAACAATCTGTTCAACACATCAAACAAGCTTATGACATAAATTTTTGAAAAAATCCCTAGGAAATGGTTTTCTTGAACTCGGTGGATGAAAGTCATCAAGTTCTTTGGTGGGCTAGATATAGGCCTTCAAGAACTCAACATCAATTTTGTTTTTATTAAATTGTCCATGTGGTATGAATAAGCCAGATACAGAATTTGGAGCCAAACGAGGAATGATATATAATGACAATGTTACCTTTTGTACCCAATGGTCACAAACACCTCAAGACGTTAGATGTAAAATTGGATAATTAGGGTGTGTAATGTCTCCACACAAACTTTGAGGAAATTTTTCTCGGACTTGAATGTGGTCAGTTGTACAATCCTAGCAGCCAAATTTCAGAACTGATGCCTATGGGTGATTGTAACTTTTCTTTTTTTTTATATCAAAGGTAACAGGCTTATTCTATGCTTTTCCCTTATGCAAATTTCCCTAAGCCCTAGATCTAGAAACCATTTTTTCTCTCCTTAAAAGAACCTGTGTTTACAGAGTTTTCTCACTTTACACACACACACACACTATGTGTGTGTGTGTGTGTGTATAAATATATCATCTTCATCATCATTTGAGCCCAATCACATCTATTTGGGGATGGCTACTTGGTTCCTGTTTTGCCATTCCACTTTATTAAGGGCAATACCCTCATTCAAATCATATGTCACCACATCACTTCACACTACTTCCATCCATATCCTTTTTGGCCTTTCTTTTTACCAAAGCTGTCTACTTCAAGCAAATCTCCCCCCCCCCTAACTGGCGCTTTTCTAGGTCGACACTGCACATGGCCAAACTGTATATGTCTACTTTCCCTCATCTTATCGCTTATTTGAGCTACCCCGAAGTTTCCTCAGTTGTATTCATTCCAATTTCTATCCTTTCTTGTCTTTCCATTCATCTATCTCAACATTCTCATCTCAGCCATTCTCATTCTATAGATATGTTATTTCTTGACCGCCCAACATTCTGTCCCGTAAAGCATGGCTAGTGTTACAACCATCCTATAGAACTTCCATTTCAGTTTCATTGCTATGCAACGATAAGAAATGGTGAGGGTTGTGTTAGATTGGCAACCAGCATGAAATTTTTGCCACATCTCTATCGTATGTGTGTTTCTGTGTGTGTGTGAGTGCGTGTTTCTGCGCATGTGTGTGTGTATTTATTTGTGTTTCTAGTGTTCTTTTTCAAAAAAATTCATGAGCTTGTTCTCGGGGTCTAAGAGAGTGCATGTGCAAAATTTGGGCCCAAAAATGCCCCTTATAAAGAAGGCAGATAGTTTAGCGGTCCACATAGACAAAATCCTTTTCCATATGCTCGGTGTGTGTGAACAAGTAAATGCCAATGCTTATCCTGTTTTAGAAGTCTCAAACTTATTGGCTTTCTAAGATCCAAGTATTGGACCCTGATATCCAGGTCATGACCCCAAATCCTGAATGTGCAACAGTTGATACACCAATTGTTGATGCTCTGCACATCATGCATGATGGGAAATTCTTACACCTTCCAGTTGTAGACAAAGGTGAAGTTCTGTCCATTACAGGGCTGAATGTTATAATCTGTCTCTCTTGAGTGTTTTCCTCATGCTTTCTTGATGTCTTATGGCAGGGGGCTTCATTGTTGCTGTTATTGATGTAATACAAGTTACACACGCAGCTGTAGCCACGGTTAGTTGATGCTATCTGTTACTATCCATTTGTGCTGGTGTTTGACAATTTTCTTATTAAGAAGATTACGGTTTAGTAAAGTCAAGAATACATGCTAAACTGGAAAAGTGGGCTAGCGTGTAATGTTGGAGTCACCTATCAAACAATATGGAATAGATTGTGCTGACAATTTGATAATGTCGGAGTAACCTATAAAGATTTGAAAATGGCTTGTAGTCGACAATTTGGTATAGTTTTGTTTTTTCTTCTGACAACTGCACACAATACTCCTTTGAATTATGTTATATATGCCATATTTAGATCCTCATTTATTTTACAGTGGAAAGTAAGTTAAGAATTCTTCTGTAGAATGATTATTTTAATGCTAAACAAGATCTAGATTGATCTTGGCATGTATTATGGAATTTCTAGGTGGGAAGTGTTGGGGCTGTTGGCAATGAAACGACTAGTACAATGATGCAAAAGTTTTGGGATACAGCAATGTCCTTGGGACCACCAGAAGATGATGACGATACACAAAGGTTATATATTGTTCTTTTCAGTATGCATCTTAGATCAATATTTGAGAAGTCAAAGGAGCCAAATTTCACGCTCTAGTTCTGCAAGTTTTTCAACCTTTTGCATTTTTTCTGAGAAATTCAAATATCGAGAAAAAGAATTAGAGAATAAGATACTAAACCATTTCACAGTTTTTATCTCTATCAATACCTGAGTTTAGTTCATTGTAAGTTGTATAACTGAAGAATTGCAATAGTGAAAACAAATAATAGTGTAAGGTTGCTGAGTACGTTGTTCTCTTGCTTTTAAGTTCGTTGCACTGACAGGAAGCTCAAGTTGAGTCAAACCATCTTTCTGAGCATAGTTTCCAGTGTATTGTTAAAAAAATGCTGAAAAAATGCTGATGGTCAACTTTCATGCATGTATATTGTTTTCCAGTGAAGGATCTGCAACAAGAGTGGCATCAGATGGAACTGAAACAGGGAGATCTCTATATCCATCTACAGGGCTGGCAAGTGCCTTCACTTTTAAGCTGGAGGACAAAAAGGGCCGTATGCATAGGTTTAACTGTGGTAAATACTCCCACTGAGCAATTATGTGTTATTAATCTCGAAATTTGACATTTTGCTTTGAAACTTTTATGGAGTTATTTCTTTCAAGAAAAACATTTATGAAGTTTCTTGCTTGGGTTGCTGAGGTTAGGTACAGGTAGTTTATCAGAGCTTCTAACATCCATTGTTCAGAGGATGGGGGATGACATTGATAGGAACCATCTGCCACAAATATTGGTACTCAAATTGCTCTATTGTGCTGTGAATTTCCATGGGAATTGCACATGTTATGCAAGTTGTTTCATGCTTAACTTGGAGTTATCTATTGCAGTATGAAGATGAAGAGCGCGACAAAGTATTACTTGCAACAGACAGCGACCTTACAGCTGCTGTGGATCATGCTCGACAAGCTGGTTGGAAGGTAAAAAGAAAACCATTATTTTCCAAACATGAATACTTTGGGTTAAGTCCCAATCATGCACATATGATTGGAACTTTGGTTACAGATTAAAATATAAATGAGAACCGTTTATGTTTTTTGAGCTTCTTGTCCTCTTTTTTCTTCAAATATGCTTTTGTTTTAGCTGGCCCACATTGATATTAGATGCGATTGTCTCATGGTGCCAACCAGTCCGGGGGCATAACTGTAATGTGTTTTATTGGTTATGCATTGCATTGAATCTTGGTGAGATGATATGGTACCTCTCAACCAGGTTGATTTGTTTTTTCTTTTTTGATTGATGTAATCTACAAAAATAATGTATTATTTCATTTTCTCAAAATTAGTCTCCATATGGTACAACCAGCTAGCTTGAGATGGCATCTAATATTATAAAACTTGTAGCTTTGCACTATCAAACTGAATATTGCCATTATACTCTATCTGGTATATGAATACTGTCGAACTCAAACTCCTCTTTCTAGCAGCATTTGGTGCCTGTTAATCTATAGGTTTCTTACACTCGCAACCCTGCCTGATGACTCTTACTCCCATGCTTCTAGCATCACTACTCTTTTCTTAATCATGAGTTTAAGTTCCAGCCAAATCCATAATATAAAAATACTTTTTGTATCGGGTAAGTATATAATACACCATTTGGAGTTTAGTATATGGTACTTTAAGGGGACATCCACCATGCATTCTTTCAAGCTGACAGCAGAGATTGAGCATAGCCGGGCTCGTTGTCTGGAACTAGGGGTCGTCTTGAGCGTCAGTTAATGAATTAGATAGTGAACCCATTGGTGTATCACATATTGTATGCCACTTTTGTAGGGTGTACCCTTTCCTTTTCATGTGCTCTCTACTTGAGTGGACATTGTTAATGTCAGAGAGTAAGTAGTATACCACACACTCATGGTGTATAATATTCAAGACCTGCTATTCACTCCTTTAAAACAGATGGTGGACATGAATCATAAGTAGGTGAATGTCCAGCAGTTAATCTCCACCATCCATTTAGGAAACATATGGTGGATGTCCCATTATTGTGACGTGTTGTTGGATGGTATACTTTCCCCTTATAGTTTGTGTTGTCTAATTGAGTAGACGTTGTGAGAGGTCATTTCTTCAGGCTGTTGTTGACCCAACACTCGAATTATTTTTTTTTCCATTTCTTTCGTGATGCCATTTTCGTTTACCCTATTGTTTTCAATTGGAAAGTATTCTATGCTATCATTCGGGTTTTTATAGTTTCCTAGCTCCCTCTCTCCCCATCCCCACAGACAAAAAAGATCCGTCAAATTTGAACAGCGAACGGTTGAGGAGTGCTAGGAACTAAAGGATACCCCATGATGCATAGTATAGAAACCTTTGATTTACTACTAACATTTTTGTTTTATTTTTTATTTATATTTTTGCAGGGTTTGAAGCTATATTTGGATTATTCAGATTCGGGTTCTTATCAGAGTATTGGGCCCGGAAGCATGGATTTTGCACACAAAGATGCATGGGCTGCTGCTTATAGTGCAGTGGCTGCGGGAGCTGCCCTTGTGGCTGGGCTTGGGGTAATGGCATACTTAAAAAGAGCTGGCTCGTAGCAGGGATAAATGGGGAAATTCTTTTTTTTGATAGCTACTGTTTGGGCAATTGATGATTATGTGAAAAATCTTATATTCTATGAAAAACGATAACCTAACTGTATTGAGAGCTGTAATTTATTCAGGGAGCTGATCTGAGCCCTTTGCTGGCCCCTTCTGTAACTTATTAAATTATGCTGTGCTCAAGTTCTGCGATACTGTAAAATTACTGAGTGAATAATTGTTGCTTGATAATTTCTCAAAAAAATAATAATAATAACTGTTGCTTGATTGTGGTATTCAGGCAATAAATTGTGTTAGTAGTGAATTTAATTACTGAGTAATTTATCGAAAGGACCCAAAGAAATGACCTGTTTAACGTTTGATCAGATTCTTTTGATTTAATTTCAGAAATCCCTTGAAAGGATAAGTGATTGTAAGTTAGAATACGAGTGTCCTGACAAAGGGGTGAAATGTCAAATATTTGATATTTTACGTGTTTTGATTAGGGCTGCCACCCCTGGCCCGGGCCCAAAAAAGCCTGAAATTTTTGGCCCAGGTTGGGAAGGCCTGGCCCGCTGTCGACCCAATAATGTCTTTCAGGCTGGGCTAGGTCCCAGCCCATATATGCTTTTGTTTTTTAAAGGTAAGATCTCTCTCTTCAAATATTTTTCCATTACCCCAAAAGTTAAAAAAGAAAAAAAAAAAAAGCCTTTTTCTATAGGGAAGTTATCGCTAATATACCTATATTTTACTATAATCGAAAAAAAAAAGCTCAAAATTTTCAAAGCCTCACCTACAACACTTTTTCTCACAATTTTTCGGCTTTTTTTTTACCAAAATAACCTTCACTGTAGTTTTTTTATCGTAAAGAACATTACGGTAATTTAAATACCATAATAAGTTGAATGAGTACTACAGTAATTAAAATACCGTAATACTAAAGTATTACGGTAATTTAATTATCCTAATAACATTACAGTAATGTAAATATCGTAATAAGTTGAAGGAATATTACGGTAATTAAAATACCGTAATACCTTAAAGTAGTATTAGGGTAATTTAATTATTGTAATATTGTCCATGTCTCATTAAAAGAACACAATAGATTTTTTGCTCTTTCGGGAGTTTACTATCTATTTACTCCATCGACAAAAATCCATGCTAGTTGTATTTTTCAAATATCAAATTTTTATGATATAATCTCTACTACTTATAGAATAATTTCAACAAAAGAAATTTTCCAAGTAAATTCTTTTGTATATTAGAAAAGAGCAATGATCCTATAAGACCTTTCCCCGCCCATGTGTGTAGGATCACCATTAAATTTAGCATGTATCTATAGAAAAAACAAGTCTCACACCCATGTGATAACTTTTTTAGAGATCCGTGTCAATTTTAATGGTGATCCTTGGGGGTCCTACATACATGGGTGGAGGAGGGTCCTATAGGATCATTTACTCAATAGAAAAACCTAACACTTCAAGATTAAATAAAAACTATCCAATTTTCAAAGAGCTAGATTTAAGTGTCTCAGAACTCACAATTCAATTCTTTTAAAAATAAATTAGTAATTTTTATATGGTTCTTAAAATTTTAGAATAAAAACATGCTTAAATAAATGTTTTTGAGCGAGAGAGTATATCTACATCATGCTCCCATGGGAACATGGATTTTTTGAAAATACATCTCCTAAGAAAACTACTTGAAGGGAGGAGAGAGGTAACCCTAATTTTAGCTTCCCGTTTGAAGCTTTTCAATCAATAGAGGTTTGGAATTGATTGGAAAAGTATTACGGTAATAAGAATACCGTAAAGGCTTTCTAACACATTATTAAATTACCATAATAATAATTCAAACTATTACCGTATTTAAATTACCGTAATACTTTTTGAAATTTTGAAGGTGTTTTAATTACCGTAAAGCTTAAAATGTATTACGATAAAGAGACTATTGTGAAGGTCATTTTGGTAAAAAAAAAAAAAAAAACCGAAATTTGTTAGAAATGGTGTAGGCGAGGTTTTAAAAAATTAAGATTTTTTTTTTTTTCTGATTTTACTAAAATAAAGGTTTGTTAGTGATAATTTCCCTTTTCTATAAAAAAAAATATACTAAAAGCATTATTTTCAAACCCTAGTAAAATCTCTCTCTCCAAACCCCTTACCTATTCTCTCCCCCAAGCCCTAATGTCTTTTGTTGTCTGTTGAGTGAAAGCCAGAGTTTACTAAAAGGAGACGAATTGTTTTGGTGGAAGAGTGATGCTCTTGGTCCCCAAGAGACTGGTTGGCTAAGGAGAGAAACACGTGGGAAAGATGGAAATCTTAAAAAATGTTGATGCAAAGAGCAAAAATGAAGAGCTTATAATTATGGAGAAGGGTTTGAGCGAGTGGTGTGCTTCACTACTTGGAAACCAGGCTTTTGCCCTCTACTTTCTTGTTCATTATTTTAGTTTTTTTTTGAAACCATAATCACTAGGCATCCATGGCCCCAACCAGTGGGTTTTCTTTATGTCTTTAGAGAGACTAGGGAAGTTCGGATAAGAGAGAAGATGGAGCCAAATAGAGGGAGGGAGAGAGAGTTTTGAGCTTTGGGCCTACTTGACCCGGACCGGCCCAGCCTGAAAACAATAATACCTGGTAACGCCCGTAAAGTGGCCCGAACCTAGACCCGCCTTGAAAGCTTGAGGCTATGTCCGGACCCTAATTTTTGTAAAAAAAATTTCCAAGAGATGAACTTTTTAATATCGCCTATTTATTTTTATTTGATTTTAAAAAAATCCACCAAAGGACATGTGATGTGGCGTACCGATGGTGTTAAACAGCTGAGGTAAAGGTTAGTTTTGATAAATTTCTCTAATTTATTTTGATTTTTTGACATTTATATTCAGGTATTATATAGTATATTGGTTGCGCATTATAGTCATGTTTTATTTTATTTGGTAGGAGTGATAGCACGATAGTCATGTTTTAATGGTGCTGTACTGTTGGAAGGGACCGATTCGTTGGAGTACTTAAAATATTCTTTTACTTTGTCCGGGTTTAGTTGGAGTACTTAAATATTCTTTGACTCTGTCTGTTGTGGGTTTTATCCTCTCCATGGAAGACCTAGTCTCTGTTGACGGCTACCCAAAAATCAAAGTTGGGATGATGGAAACCACGGTGGTTTCCGGTGAAAGAACCTAAAATATCTTACTTAATTCTAAATATGTACGCATACCAAGCCTATATTTCCACAAATTTGCTCTTGGTACTATCTCTCTCTACATTTGGTATTTTTTTTGGTATAGTTTTTATCGATGAAGATGTCATATTTATTTAAAATTAAAAAAAAAACCTACATGTTTATCCCAGACAAGTCTTCAATAATCTCTCTTTGATTTTGCCTCCATTTCCTTCTCTCATGTACTCTCTCAGTCTCTCTCCCTAATAAATCCCTCTCTTTGATTTTGTCCCCATCTCCTTCGCTCTCCTACTCCCCCCTCGCTTTCTCTCTCAATCTATCTTTCCCTCTTTGTCTCCCTAATATGAAAACCTATCTTTTTTATTTTTTCTCCATGTACTCTGTCTCTCTAAATGTCGTCCACATTTTTCTAAGGATAGGCACACCATGTACTCTATCTCTCTAAATGTCGTCCACATTTTTCTAAGGATAGGCACACCTTGAGGGTTTTTCTTTTTTTATTACACATACACGCACGCACACACACAACAAGGAAAAAGGTTTTGTCAGCCTAAGGGCTGATTGTAATAATCCTAAATTTTTTTTTTAAAAAAAACATACTTTTAATAAGTGATGGTTCATATGAGCATGATGGTCTTTAAGGACCATCACTACTTTCAAAAGCTTTTTATTTAAGTTTTTGCACACGTCTTTTAGTGGACATGGGCTTTAAACGTTCAACTATAATATAATTGTTACACCTCATATATCTTAATAATTGTTATATTAACTTAATAAGATAATATAATAAGGTATCTTAAGAATTTAAATAGGAGAGGTGATGACTCCTACCCTAGAAAATTTTTGAGATCTTTCTCTCTCTAGTCGAAACGCAGTGAGTTCTTTTCCTTTTTAGCCGAATTTTTATCGGAAGCTCCCTCTCAAATATTTTAGGTAAGTGATTTCATTATATTGAAAAATAATCCGCTATTTTTAAAAATAAAATGAAATAATTACTTCTGCTTATTATCATGAATTTTAGGCGTAATAAATTTTATGCGCAAGCGACCTCATTATTTTGAAAAATAATCTTTTTAATAAAATTGTGATATTTTATCTATGTTAGAAATCTTAAATGCTGTAAATTCTTAAAAAAATAAATTTATTTATTTTTCTTGTCTATTGTTAGAAAATTTTAGATACTGTAAAATTATTAGAAATAAATGTGATATTTCTGCTTTTAGTAAAATTGTGAGATTTATTTCTACTGTTTTTGAATATTTAGACATTGTAAATTTTATATGCAAATGACTGCCTTATTATTTGAAAACTAGTATTTTTGCATTTAATTATAGCATTGTTTGTGAAATGTTTACTTGAGAATTGACATCCCATAAATTGTGATAATTCTGTATTCTTGAATTTCTATAAGAGTTTTTCTATACATATTAGATTGGTAATTATGCTAGAATGTCTTTACAAACTGCTACCTTTCTAAATTTGAGCCCAAAATATTTGACTGGTTATTTTTGAAATATTATTGAAGTGACTGTTATCAGTGAAATTCATATTAATAATTTTAGTGATATGTTGAGTACATGATATTGCTACTTTCAAATGTTTAAAGAGATTTAAAAATACTTTAAGTATGCAAGTGGACTCATCTGGTTCGCCGATGAGGTATAAGTGGACCTATCCGGTACGCCGGTAGGGATTAAGTGGACTCATCCAGTACGCTGGTGAGGTATAAGTGGACCTACAGGGATTAAGTGGACCTATCTGAGACGCCGATAGGGATGAAGTGGACCCATCAGTACACTGATGGGGTATATAGGTGACCCACTTAGAACGCCAGTAAGGTAATTTGTGAAATCCTTTGAATTATGCACTGCCGTTAAAATGTTATATGCATTTCAATTATTCGGATTATACTTAATTATGCATTTTTGAAAGTGAAACTGTTAATGCATTTCTGTTAATAGATCTCATTTTTTTAAAATATTGATTTCTTTCAACCATGATTATTTTAGGATTATGATGATCACTTGCTGAGTAGCCAAATTCATCAAATTATGGTAAACATTTTTTCAGGATAACTGCGGTTTCATTTTGAGTGCTCGTCAAGATCAACTCTGGCAGATATTGTAGTTGTGCTTAAACTTTCTTTTGTTACTTTGTAAGAATTTGCTACTGTAAATTTGTCCTATCAAGAGATGTATATATGTTTTGACTGTCACATCTCAGGAATATCAGTATTGTAAATTCTTGGGGCGTGACACTGATGAAATAGTTTGCATACAATAGCCCTGATTCAATATGAGCCCATCGGATGGCCATGACTGTATTTTGTCTTTGAGTTTTAGTTTTTTTATACAAATTTAAATTATTTAAAATTTAAATTCTACTTCTGAAACTAGGTGTACCGAAGAAAATTATTAAAAATTAATTTAACCAAAATACCTCAAAAGATTTTAGGGATATTTTGGTCAGTCTATTTTTTATAAATTAATTTTAATATTTTTATTAGATGTGTCTTAATGAAAAGAATGGATGTTCTAGACTTCAAATAATTTTAATTTATATAAAAATATCAAAATTCAAATACAAAATACAATTGTGACCATTAGATAGAATCAATTTGAACCATTGGGTGTACGCTATTGCATTTGCCCTTGAGCTAACAAATCTTATGCAAACCACACCCTATAATTAAAGGATGGGGTTTCTATGAGTCAGTCGACTAATAACGTACATATGCCGGCCCCCATTAAACCATCTTAAAATAAATTTTTAATCTAAAATTTTAGAGATTCATGATCTATGCTAAAAGAATCATGAAAAAAAAAAAAAGAAAAGAAAAATTAAAAATTAAATGTGACTTTTTGGAAAATAAAAATCTACACCATATGAAGTTATAAACCCTTTCAGTTTTCTACAACGTAAGATGGACGTTGCTGAGTCATGAACAACATTTCCATAATTAAATCATACATCGTCTAAAACATTATTCACGTGTATTTCAATTGAGACGGCAAAGGAAAATGTAGGGGATTTAGGAGGCGAAGTGCAACAAAGGGGAGTAGCAGGCGTTGTCGTGTGGACAGTAGGTCTCCTTTTGTACTCCCACCCACCGACGATAATTTCGAAAGCAGCGCGATTTTCATCACTTCATTTCACATACTACATACACACCAAAATCTCATTTAGGAGTATTTTTTAGGCTTCCAATTTTGGGGATATATTCTCACCTCAATTTCTCAAAGAGGGAATTTTGATTGTATAGTGAGAAATAATATCTTAAAATTGAAAAAGGGAAAAAATTAACGTGCACGGTGATAAATCATCATTTTCATCATCTGAACCTTATGCCAATTAATTGTGGTATGTTACACGAATCATATTTATGTCATTTTGTTGTATCAAGGGTCATACCTTCAATCAAATTATAAGTTTCCATATCTCTTCTTAAAATTTTCATTCATGTCCTTTTGGGCATTTCTCTTGTCCTTTTGGAGTCTTTTATTTAAATTAAATCACCTATCCTAATTGTTGTGTTTTAGGTTGATGTTACACATGGTCAGTACACCTGATTCGACTTTTCTTTATCGTATCACCTATTGGTGCTACCTCTAAATTTCCTTGGATGTATTCATTCCAGATTCTATAATTTCTTGTTTTGTCACTCATTGATTTGGACATCTTCATCTCAACCATGCTCATTTTATAGATATGTTGTTTCTTGACTGCCCAATATTCCATTCTATGCAGCATAGCAATGTTATGGTTATATGCCCTAGCATAATCATAAAACATTGGATCATAGTTTGTGATAGAGATGTGCCAAAGGTTTTACGCTGGTTGCTAGTCGAACACAACCCTCCTTTCTCATCTTGGCTTGGGACCGGCCATAATATGCACCGTGAGAAATAATGTTGTAAAATTGAATCGAGACTGTCTAATTTTCAAACAATTATGTTTATGCTTTGAGATATCAAAGGCTAAAGCATTTTAAATACATTTTTTTTAGAATGCTTGATTTTAAATGAATCCCAAACTTTCAAATAAAAAGACTCGTAAATATATGCCTTTTACCCAAAGGAATAGGTTACAGTATGTTCTTGTGGGAGCATGCTATACTCACATTCACATTTGACTCTTAGAGAGACCGTTGAGAAAATTATATAAATATCCATTTTAGTTTCCCTTATTACCAAAAGAGTAATGATCTTATGAAGACTTCAAAAGACCACCATTAAATTTGACATAAATCTCTAGAAAAGTTATTATATGAATGTGGGACTTGATTTTTTTTATAAATATATGCCAAATTTAATGGCGATCCTTTGGGTCCTACACACATGAGTGTAGGTAGGGTCTCATAGGATCATAACTCTTACCAAATACCGAATACTTTTCATTATTATTTACATGCCTATTTTTAGGACTTTGTAACAATTTTTTTTAAAAAGACGAAACTACCTATTTTCGGTTTTTCAAAAACAGAAATCAAATCAATTTCAGATTTTGAAAAAAAAAAAAATTTAAAATTTCGTTGTGGCAAAAACCAAAAACTTTAAAATTTTGATTTTTTGAATTGCTTTATTTTCCGGTAAGCCAATTGTTTCTCCGGCTTTTAATGGTGGCTTTTTATCTTTTGCCTCTCGATCCTTTTCAGGCAAGTTCCCAAAACCCATCATGAGCAAAGGAGAAATGATCTCCATTTCTTCAAAAGATACTAAAAAAAGGGCAAAAATTTTCCAACAGGTTTGACGTCGAAAACGATGAGAGAGAATGTTTTAGGGTTTCGGACGAGGGGAGGCTTGGGTCAAATAAAAGTTTGACTTTATAGGGGCCAGATTTTTGTAGAGAGAGAAAGGTCGTTGTTGAGAAAGTAGCTGTGTTTCTTGGCCCGAAAGATTTTTGGTTTTTCTCGCTATGGTTTCTTTTATTTGAAAATGGAAGGGAAAAATACACTTCGGTCCACTATAATCTGCAACATTTGAAGACCAGAGATCGATAATTTACTGCTTGGTCACCGACAAACACGGCTACTTTCTCAAAAAATCAAAATTTTCTTTCATCAAAACAGGCCTCCAGCCCAAAAATGGAAACAAAGAAGAGAGATGAGAGAGAAACTGCTCCATCCTCGTCCACTGCTTCATCCAATATCAAGAAACCAAATATGGAGAGCTCGTAATAGATGTAAAAGTTTTCGGTTGTTGAAAAATAAAAAATCGATAAAATTTTTTATTAAAAAAAGTTGTTATGAAGTTTAAAAAGTGACATACGATAAATAACAACAAAATATTTGGTATTTTGATAATAACAACAACAAAAATAAATATTTATCTAATTTTCTCGAAACCCTTACTGCCTCCGATATGTGGCTGGTATCTTACAAGGAAAAGCCTAAATACATGTATGTTACATCAAAGAGATATCAACCGTAATTTCCAGACATGGACCATGGAGATTAACCGATAACTGTGACTATTTCATACTCGCTTCATACTATTATCATCTACTACTGTAGGGAAGGTGAGCCCATATTGCTGCATTTTGTGCCTCATGTGAGCTTCTTTACTGCAATACTTTAAGATTCCTATCTGGATCACCTATTGGATCGATTCAAATCGTTGATCAACCGATCCTTCGGTATAAGAAATTAATAGTTATTTTAATTTTTTTTAAAAACCTAAAATAAAATGGGTAGAACATGGCGATCTCGTTAATTTGAATTGCTACATGCCTGACACGGTCGCCTAGTTTTTTTTTGACAGAAGCGTCCGAGTCTATCAAATCAAAACTATTCTTAAATCCAACTAGGAGGAATTAAGTTAGGCCCCACCGACTGTCAATCCAAATCGGCGACTCTTAGTCCAGCCCTCTAATCTATCATGTGTACCCGCGGGAGCATATAAGTTTTTGGCGTCATGTGTACCCGCGGGAGCATATAAGTTTTTGGCGTGAATTACGCGTCACTGATTTTACGAGCCCGGAAGAAGAGAGAAACAAGGGACCGCGTGTGCGTTGCATCGAGGGAGCAGCAGCACGTGTCTTTTGTATTGAAATGCCGCATGTTTTGATTTTATGCACGTGTAAAACCTTCTAATTTTTTATATAAACTTCACACGTAGGATATAGCATGTGCTCCGCTCGCAAATTTGACCACGACAGCTTTTTCTTACCCCTCCCTATACTTAAATGACAAGATGCCCCTTTTTTATTTTTGAGATCGAGAATCTCCAGGAAAACGGATTTATGAAAATTCCTGCCGAAAATCCTACTCCAAAAAAACAAACGAGCCTCCTAAAGGCGTGTTTGATTGTCAAAATCACAATAAAGAAATGTAGCACTTTTCTATTTGATGACAAAAAAGCGAAACGACAAGTCACCGTATAACTTGTAGTAACCACTTCCATGAAAGATATTTTCAAAGCTGCATCTTTCAAAAAACCAAAGCACATGAAAATAAAAGGTTGGGTTTTTTTCCTTTTATCTTATTTTAAATTTAATACTTAGCGAGCAATGCTATTTATATTTATTATCGTAATATGCGAGCTTTGGCAAAATTCAACCTTAATTTGTTGAAATTCACCCGAAATTTGAGTATAAACCTGTACTTCACTCTCGAAATTTAAGTATAAATCTGTATTTCACCTTGAAGTCACGATATAACCGTCTTGCAATCTCTAAAAACTAGTGTTCTAAAACTCCGGCGAGTACCCATGGATTTGTCGAGTTACCCAAGGCCGGTTCTTATATTTTATTATTATAACTTTCACACTATGTGGTCCTAGCTTTCTCCGACGTACCACTCAAAAAATTCATCCTCATGTCCATTTATTTTACGTCGTGTCAGAGAAAGTAATCATTATTTAACGAAGTTTCAATTATTGTCCACCCTCTCTCACAAGCTGCAATTATTGCGCACCCTCTCTCTCTCTTCCATTGCTTTTTCTAGTTTTCTCCCGTGTGTCCCACGTAAAGATTTGTGCTCTCAAATCTACTGGGTCTTCCCCATCAAGACCCCTCACTCTCTTACCATCACTTTGTAGTTTGTATCACAAGTTTTTTTTTCTTTCTTTTTTTCTCAATGTTAGTACATGAATCCATTTTCCTAAACAATTATTTTAAGAAATATTGATTAATCACTCCATAGTCGAATCTAAATAATTGAGAAAATGCTAAGATGATGATGATTGTTTTACCACGTCAAAATAAATGAGGCAGAATAGTCTGATTTTGTTATCATGGAGAAGTGAAGACATCGGGGTAGTATGGCTTGTGGAAGTTACTTGAGCCAAATAATTGTACATGCTTTTATTAAACGAAAATGTTTTCCTCTCTATAAAAAAAGAAAAGAAAAAAAAGAGTCATCTCAAAACTCAATGAAAATTACAGTTTTGGCATTGGAAAACCTTCAAATTAGTCATCTCAACCTTGACTATTATGGTTGTTAGAAAACATTAAAGATTTTATCCTCCAAAAATAGTGTATATTGCAATGTATAATCTATATCATCCATTTTGTCCTAAAAATACGTATTCACAGTTTTGGATTATCTATACCATTTTTTAGTTTTAAGTTTTATAATCGGTGTTGGAAATTAATTTTAAATCCATTATAGACATTTCCGTTGCCCAAAGAGCTTTCGGGACGAAAATTCATGATGAGACTTTATTTTATTTTGATAAAGACAAGACCTTATAAAAACTACTATTAGAAGGTCCTACCTAAGGTTTGGAATTGTGAATAAGTGGATGTAACTAGGTAACATGTCTCCATTAAGTCCTTTTTTTTTTTCTATTCTTTTTTATTTTTAATATTATCAAATTTTATTGAATGACAAAATTACAAAGGTTCACCCAGTGAAGAAACATAAATACTCTTTGTTTGTTCTTTTTTTTTTTTAACCCCAAATTAATTTTTTTTGGTAAAAGATACGTAACAAGAACCTTTCATCCTAAGATCAAGGATCATTCATGTCAAGACTCAAGTGACTTTCAAATTATCAAAATGACCTCGCTATTGTATCATGAAATCAAGGGGACCATTTTGACATTTTTAATTAAAATTTGAAGAAGTACTTAAATAAAAAGACATTTGGATAATTTTATGGGAAATGACTTTGTGAGACCCTCTCACACTCATATGTGTAGGACTTCAAAAGATCATCATTAAATTTAGCACAGATCTTTAGAAAAATCAAGTCCCACACCCATGTGATAATTTTTCTAGAGATCTGTGCCAAATTTAATTGTGATCCTTTAGGGTCCTACATACGTGGGTGTGGGAGGGTCTCATAGGATCATTACTCTAATTTTAATATTGAAGTTGCTAATTCACTTTTTGAGGTGCTTGGACAATTTTTTTTTATAAGGGGATTTTATACAATAAGACCAATTACCTTTCATACAAAGAGAACAACTACTTATAACTATCAGATTCGAAATCTAATACGACAGGTGGGTCACAAAGTTCAAAAGATTTTATTTTAACCTTTGAGTTTGGTCAATGAGATAAATGCAATCCCCCAATTTCACATACAATGATCAATGATTAATTGTGACCACCTTACACCAATAGTAATGATCTCATTACATACTTTCCTTTTTATAATTTATAAATCCATTTTGGTCATTCCACCATAATAATAAACCCGTGCCCGTTGTCTTCCCTTTGGACACATGCTTTCATGCGACCGATTGCATTGGATGGTGAGTTGTCAGTTAAATCTTGTTACAAATCCTAACTATAAATAATCTACTACAAAGAGAGAAAATTCTACTTAACATTTGTTTGATATGCAATGAAGATGCTAAATCCGTATCCCACCTTTTTCTCCTCAGTAATTTTGTCTCTAGGATTTGGCACTGGTTTTTCATGACTTTGGGTTTTAGCACAGCATTACTACATAGTGTTTTGGGTATATTCTCAATCATCTTTCTTTACCACAATTGCCAAATATTGGTAGGGCCACATAGAAGATTGCCAAGAGAACTATATTATGGGAGATTTGGTTGGAACGTAATAGGCGCATCTTTGAAAGAGAGATTATGCCGTTTGAGAGAGTTCTTGCTACGATCAAGCGTACGTCGGGTAGGTGCAAGAGGGATGGGGGCATTTGGGAGACTGATTTTATGCTTCATCAATATAACTTAATCGAACCAGAGACAATTCAATTCAAAGGAGGCTATAATTTGGGGTATGCGTGTATTATGGAAGGAGAGTAGATGGGGTGGTGTAAAAAGAAGTTAAGCGTACTGAAATCCCAATTTTCTCTATTTGTTGATACGCTTGAAATCCCTGTGGTTGCGGATTCTTGATTTGTTGATTGTTTCTTTGGAGCATGTTTTTAGTGAAGCCACCCGTTTCACTTGCCAAATGGCACGTCCTTATCTTCTCTTTCTATTTCTGTTTGATAATTTGTTGTTATTAATAAATACTTTGTTATTTATAAAAAAAAATTACTTCAATGAGTAGCCCAAATGACAACCCCTATAATACAACACGCTTTCTTGGGCCCAAATGACAACGCCTATGATACCATTCGTTTTTGGGTGGCATAACTAACGTTGAATATGGCCAAAATAATTCCCTATATGTTTTGAAAACCCTGTTTTTTTCCTGAAAATCAAAATAATTCCCTATGCTGCCCAGTCACACAGAACCAGGGGCTGTATCTCTTTGTGTACACGAACACGAAGAATAAACAATGCATTTTTTACGGAAATGAAACTGACAAAAGGCGGCGCCATTCTCAACTAACACTCTCTCTCTACTCCCTTTGCCCCCTCTCTCTCTGACTGTTGCATGTTTGGTGACTTTGGTTTCTGTTTATAAAAGGGCCGAAAATCACGTCTTCTCTCTGTTTCTCCCTCTCTCTTGGTCCTTGTGCTCCTTCAATATATTGAAGCTCTTCTCTAATTGCAGCGCCATGCAAGTCAGGGGCGAAGGTACTTTACTCCTTTCTCGCTGCAATCTTAATCCTGTTCTTATTTCTTTTTGTACTCTGCATTTTTTTTTTTCCCTTTGTTTGTGCTCAAAACCATTTGAATTTAATCTTTCTGAGGGCTTTTAGGGAGTTATATGTTAGAGAGATGTGTTTCATTGAGGAAAGCATTTTGTTTCTTTGAGGAGTTCGAATTTCTTCTGGTTAATTGAATCTTTCCTTGAAGTATCATGTTACTCAAGGGTGATGGTATTCGGTTTCTTTCTCTCTCTACAATCTTTCCTGCGTTCTTCTCCTGATTTCTCTGTCCATCTAAGAACCTTGCGGTTTGGAAGATTGGCTTTTGATTTCTCTCTCTCGCTGTAGAATCGTAGTTGAAATTCTGCAGGTGCTTCTCGTACTTCCTCTGTTCAACTGTTACTTTAAAGGAATCTGATGATATTATGTTACATTTCTTTACAGATGTGTTTCTCTTTCTGAGTAGTTTGAATTTCAACTAGTGAATATGAAGTAGTTTGAATTTCAACTAGTGAATATGATTCCCTCGTGTGTTTTAGTTTGTTCCTGCCATTAGTTTGTCGTTTAATTTAGGGTAAAGTAGGCTGTTTTTGGGAATTGCAGGGCATTTGTGAATTATAATGTTAATGTTCTGTTTAAGAAATGAATTGAGAATGGTTTTGATGATTCTACATCGTAATGGGGTCTGTTGTGTTGGAAGCTGCCATTCTTTAGAGGTTGAACTGAATTGTTATTGTGCACTGCTAGTTGTCTTTGGTGTGGCCAATATGGGACTTGCATGTGTGTGTGAGAGAGAC
The DNA here is from genome assembly GCF_054954075.1 of Amborella trichopoda. Classification (NCBI taxonomy): domain Eukaryota; kingdom Viridiplantae; phylum Streptophyta; class Magnoliopsida; order Amborellales; family Amborellaceae; genus Amborella; species Amborella trichopoda. Next base: position 9,235,741 of record NC_142341.1, on the reverse strand, counting down.
AGGCAAAGATTCTTAAACTAGAAGGAGTCTATTCTTATAGGGCTAATGTGGTCCACACAGTTGACATTCTAAGTTGTACTGAGCTTAACCCTTAGGATTGATGATAAATATGTAAGAAAGCCTCCCTTAACATATTGAAATCTCTCTCACTTCCTCTCTCTATCTATCTCTAAATGACTAAGATTCTTGATTCCTAAGGATGCGTTATTTTTATATCGATTGGGAATTTCAGCAGTGTATTTTATTTGGCTAGCACGCAGGTTCCTCAATGTTCTTCGAAATGTCATGGTCACTGTATTTCCACCTGTGACCCATGCTGCATTGAGTAGACTGTTCTTGGGAATTGTAGGGCATTGGTTAATTATAATGGTAATGTTCTGTTAAGAAATGAAATGAGAGGAATCTTGATGATACTACATGGTAATGTGGTTCGTCTGTTGTGGGAGAAGATGGGATTCTTTAGGGGATGATTGTCATAATGCACTGGTAGATATGTAGTTGCTGTGGTCAATATTGGATTTGCATGTATGTGTGTGAGAGTGAGAGAGACAGAGAGAGATTCTAAAACTATAAGGAGAATGTGGTCCGCACAGTTGACATTCTAAGGGGTACTTTACCCAACACTTTGGCCTCATGATAAACATATAAGAAAGCCCCCCTTGTCATCATCATCCATGCCTTATCCTAATTAATTGGGGTCCGCTTAAGAGAGCCACCCTCAACATATTTTACTCTCTCTCTCTCTCTCTCTCTCTCTCTCTCTCTCTAAATGTCTAAGATGGATTCCTAAGTATTCACTGTTTTCATTTTGACTGGGAGTTTATTTTGTTTGGTTAGCATGCAGGTTGCTTAATGTTCTTCAGAATATCACGGTCACTGTGTTTCCATGTATGACCCATGCTTTGCATTGGGTAGGCTGTTCTTGGGTATTGTAGGGCATTGGTCATTTATGAGGTTAATGTTCTGGTCTAGAAATGAAATGAGAGGAATCTTGATGATTCTACATGGTAATGTGGTTGTTGTGGTAGCTGTGTATTTGTTGTGATCAGTAATTGATTTGCAATTTTGCTTGCATATGAGAGAGAGAGAGAGAGAGGGAGATTTTAAAACTATATGGAGGCTATTCTCACAGAATTAAGGTATATTCTAAGTAGTGCTATGCCCAACACTTGGGCCTTGTGGCAAACATGTAAGAAAGTCTGCCTGAAGGCATTGAGGTATCTCTCTCTCTCTAATTTTCCAAGATTCTAAATATGTGCTATTATCACTTTGATTGGAATTTTGGCTATGTAATTTGTTTGGCTGGCATGAAGGTTGCTTAATGTTCTTCTGAAAATCATGGTCACCATGTTTTCCCCTAAGACCCATGCTCTGCATTGGTGCCCATGTGACTATCATCCTAGATTTTACATTTTAACCTCTCAAATCTTTTTAGAGTGAAAATTTTATGAGTACATTATTATGATATCTATTAGTTCCATTTCTAATAGCTGTTCCACATTGTTCTTTATTTGCAATTCTTGCTCTACAATAGCAACTTGCATGGTTATGAGTACATTATTGGGATATCAAATAGATCTATAGATCATCTTTTACAATTTAATTGTCAATTTTGCAGAGTTTGATTTCAATCATTTAATAAAAGAGGCTTGCAGTCGTTGGCTGAAACCTGCTGAAGTTCACTTTATTCTCCAAAACAATGATCATTACGAAATCACAGAGAAGCTACTCGACAAGCCTCCAAGTAACCGTCTTTCTCTATCATTGACCTCTGGGCCACCATTAGCCAAGTTCTATATGTTCATTTCTTGTGGAATCTCCATTTATTTTTTTGCTAGTTAAGAGTGGAGAGGAAAGATTTTTAATTTGTCACGTGCATGCCACCTAGATATGTTTTAAGCATCTGGTAGTTTTTTCATTCTTTTAGAAGTCTATGATTGAAACTTGACCAATTTGTTGGTAGGTGGTTCTTTGTATCTCTTCAATAAGCGGACACAGCGGTTTTTTCGTAAGGATGGGCATAATTGGAGAAAGAAAAGAGATGGAAAGACTGTGGGGGAAGCCCATGAACGACTCAAGGTTATTAAATGATAAACACAAATATTCATGGTGCTTTGCATTTAGATGCTGTTGTATTGACATGTTTAATTGTAAAGAGAAGTCGATTTTCATTTGCGACAACAAATTTGCCTCCGAAAATTAACCAGAATATGAATGCACCCTTTATATAAGTTGAAGTGTGAGAAACTGGACATTGCAATCAAGTGAACTATTTGTTTTGTAGTTTCTATTGGAAGCTTATTGTTTGAATAATCACGTAGATGAGGTGTTTCTTTTTAGCTGGAACTTATGTTTGTTTACAAAATTCATATTGTCTAGGTTGGAAATGTTGATGCTTTGAATTGCTATTATGCCCATGGACAAGACAATCCCAATTTCCAAAGACGATGTTACTGGATGCTGGATGGGTAAGATCTGTTTTCTGTGTTGCCTATAATAGTAATGGATTTTCTTCATTTTTTTCATGCTTTTTTAAGTAGTTTTATTAACTAAATCATTTCCTTGTCTTGTTTCATTACACTTAGGGCTACTGGTTGTTATAATTATGTTCGTACTCATGCTTTATTACCTGTCACTGATTTGTATGTTAGAGGAATTTCCTTGTCACACCCTTCAAGATTTAAAAGTGTCATTATGAAATGGTCAACAAATATAGCAACAACATGTGCTTTCCTCTTTTATGGGAATTCTTTGTGAAAAGCTTATTTTGCTTTTTAATATCTGCAAACTTGGAAATCTTGCTTGTCCATGTATATAGACTGACAAAATTAAAATCAATTTTCCTATTTTTACTTTCTCAAGAAGGCATGAACTCTAGATTCATGTGACTTCAGCCTTCAGATTTGTGCCGTGTGTGTGTAGTACGTACTTAATGTTTATGTTTTCTATCCCTTAAAATATCCATAGGCCAAGAGATTCCCTAGTATTTATATATGCTTAATGTGTTGGTGCGAATATGATGCAATGCCAATTCCAATACTAGACACTCATAGAATATTTGTAATATACATGATGTGTAAAAAATATTACATATATATGCATAATGATATGATATACATGGACTTAAAATAAGCTTATTTTAATTTGGGTGTAAAAAATATTATGTATATATGCATAATGATATGATATACGTGGACTTAAAATATGCTTATTTTAAAGTCATCATCATCAGAGCCTTTTCCCAACTAATGGGGGTTGACTCCATGAATCTTGGTCCACCATTCTACTCAATTAAGGGCCATACCCTCAGTGAGGCCATAAGTCACCATATCTTTTCTAAGTACTTCCCACCATGTCCTTTTGGGCATACCATTTGCCCTTTTTGAGCATTCCACTTGAATTAATTTCTACCTCCTAACAGGTGCTGTACTGGGTTTGTGTCACACATGGCCACCCAACCTAAGTCTAGTTTCTCTCATCTTATCGCCTAAAATATAGCTTATTTCAAAGAAATATATAATATGATATACTCAATTTATAGTGTGAACAATATATATATATATATATAGTAATGATCCCATAGGACCCTCTCCTACCCATGTGTGTAGGACCCCAAATGATCATCATTAAAGTTGGTACCGATCTCTAGAAAAGTTATCACATGGGTGTGAGATTTGACTTTTCTATAGATCCGTGCCAAATTTAATGCTGATCCTTTGGGGTCCTACACACATGAGTGGGGGAGGGTCTTATAGAATCATTTCTCATATATATATATATCTATATAAAATTTTTATATAGAGCTGAGGCTCTAAACAATCAAATTAGAGCCCACCTCAAAAATTTCACTAGAAGATATTGTTTTGATGCTCAAATATCCTCAAATTGATCATCTCGACATCAAGATGCATGGGCATGAGAAAAAAATGGATTTCAAGGTTTGGAAATAGTGCATCTTGTAATGCATTTTGGACTGTCAATTTTCAAGATTTTCAAGTTTTCATAGATCGGCTTGATCTACACTAATTTTGAAGCTGTAAAGTTTATAATTAAAGATGAAAATATATTTTAAGGCTATCACAAAGATTTCCAGAATTGAAACCACATTTCTCGACACTATTTGAAGGTGTGCTTTACTTTGATTGTTTAGAGCCTCGGCTCTATACAAACTGCACCCTATATATATATATATATATATACATATATATATATATATATATATATATATATATATATATATATATATATATACATATATATATATATATATATATATATATATATATATATATATATAGGGCAATGATTTCATGTAACTGTTGTATAGTAATATGATGAATAACCTTAAAAAACCATCTTATGGCCATTTGTTTGATCCAAAATTTGAAATATGCACTCTTTTCATTCTAATGAACAATCACAAAAAAAGAAACAATTGAAAACACAACTTAGAAAGTATTTTTTTAGCCCAATTCACATAGGTCGTTCATTTTGGTGAGATGCTTAGATATATGCCTTAGAAGGATTTTTTCATTTTTAATTTTTTTGGATGGCTTTATTATCATTAGATGAATAATGTTAAAAAAGAAAAAAATGATTTTCAGTATATAAAGGCTAAGATTTTGAAATTTACAAAATGAATGGTCTAGATTCATTTTTGGATGTGACTCATTTTGATCATATCTAGGGTTCAAATTGATTTTTTTTTTTTTGGGGATTGATTATTGAGATGAAGAGAGTCTATGTGCAAAATTTGGGGTCATACAAATACCACAAACATGGTTTTTTAGAAGTGTCGTTGTATTATACTATAATACAACCGTTGCATTGGATCATTGCTCATATATATATATATATAAATATAGGCAAAACCTAAAAAACGGCTATAGGTGAAATGCTACAGTGTTTCGCCCCCACCACAGACTTGCTATGTCCATGGCGGTTTATTGAATGAACCTGCAACAGACGGCGCTACATCCGTTACGGCTCCGCATGATTTTTTGACCTCCAAGGACCTAGTATATCCACGACGGTACCGCCACGGACATGCTAGGTCCGTGGTGGTCGTCCGATTTTTTTGTACATCAATTGGCCTATGTGTGAAATCACTCTAGCATTTCGCCCATAGGCATCGTGTAGATGCTGCCATATATATATATATATATATATATCTATAATGAACAATTGTTTCATGCAGGCTAGACCTCATTTCTACGTTATGCGGTCCAGAGGTATAAAGCATCCATCTTAAAGATGGATGCAAAATAGGTGGTCCATCTAAAAACAATTGTAACTAATGGTCCAAATGTTTTCTTAATATAATTATTATTTATAGTTTTCAAAATTGATTTGTATTTTCATATTCATGATCTCCATGTTAAATATTATATTTTCTCTTAAAATTAAGATTAAATTATATTTAAAAAATATATTTATTGCCAAGCTCGCATTTCTACAATATGTGGGCTAGCCTCATGCTAACCACGTCCTATATATATATATATATATATATACATGTATGGGATCCTATACTATGAGGCCATTTATCTTTTTTACAAGGTCACAATTACTTTTAGCATTCAGATGTTGAATTGGACAGCTTGTGGTTTGCCACAAAGTTCAAGAATTTTTTTTGAACTGAGTCTAATCAATGATATCCTCACAACCGCCCAATTTGAAATCTAAAGGACATGAGTGATTGTGATCTCCTTGTGCTAAAAGTAAATGGTTTCTTTGTATATTTTTCCTATCTATATATATATATATATATATATATATATATATAGGGTTATGTTAGGGTGCTCACACTATGGAGTAATTTATCATTGTACTAAATAATTTTGGACTCTTTTATACCCTTGTTTTGTACATGGAGCATTTTTTTAATAAAGGTATTTTTGGTCATTAGGAGGGTATGACATCATCAACATGGGATGTGACATCACCCACATGGAGCACGCTAGTGGTATTTAATGCTCCATGTGGATGACATCACACCTCTTAATGACCAAAAAAATTTATCATTGTACTAAACAATTTTGGACTCTTTTATACCCTTGTTTTGTATATAGAGCATTTTTTTAATAAAGGTATTTTTGGTCATTAGGAGGGTATGACATCACCCACATGGAGCACGCTAGTGGTATTTAATGCTCAATGTGGAAGACATCACACCTCTTAATGATAAAAAATACCCTTATTAAAAAAATACTCTATGTACAAAACAAGAGTATAGAAGTGTCCAAAATTGTTTAGTATAATGATAAATTACTCTATAGTGTGAGTACCCTAACATATATATATATATATATATATATATATATATATATATAAGAAAAAGTTTATATAAGGTTGCATCCTTAAAATATAGAATTAAAGATGCACCGCAAAAATTCATTGGAAAAGGTTGTTTTAATGTTGAAAACCCTCTCTAATTGATCATCCGATATTGAGATGTATGAATACGAAAAAAAAGAAAAAAAAAAATTGAGTCCCCCCAAATATAGTGCATCTTGCAACACATTATATAGACCGTCCATTTTCAAGATTTTCATATGTTTATAGATCTGCTTGATTTTAACCATTTTTGGGATTTAAAATTTTATAATTAGATATGAAAATAGATTTTGAGATAATCTTAAGAATTTTTTACACCAAAATTATATGTTATGATAAAATTTAGTGGTGCGCCTTAATTGGATGGTTTAAGGTTGCAACCTTTTAGAAACCACACCCATATATATATATATATATATATATATATATATATATATATATATATATACATATATATGAAAGATACTACAAAACGCCTATAGGCAAAAATGAATAGTAATTTCGCCTACTCTCATCACCATCCAAACTTCATCGCACGGTCACAGTTCTCCAGTAGTGTTTCAATTTTCAGTTTTGTTTTACTAATCGGAATGATCTGAAATTTGGAGCGTGTGTACATCTTAGTGAGGTGCACCTAATAAAAATATGAAAAAAAATAATTAACAAAATATAAATTGACCAAAATACCCCCTAAATTTTTGGAGGTATTTTGGTCAATTTATATTTTACAAATTATTATTTTTTCATATTTTTATTAGATGCACCTCACAAAGATGTACACACGCTCCATATTTCAAGTAATTTGGATTTGTAGAAAAAAAATGTAAACTGAAACACTACCTGACAACTGCGATCGTGTGATGAAGTTTGGATGGCGATGAGGGTTGACGAAATCATTGTTCATTTTCTCCTATAGGTGTTGGTATGTATATATATATATATATATATAGGGCAATGATTTCTTGCAACGGTTGTATCATAGTATAATGCAACGACACTTCTAGAAAACCATGTTTGTGATATTTGTATGACCCCAAATTTTGCACACACTATCTTTATCTCAATAATCAATCCCGAAAAAAAAGGTTCAATTTGAACCTTAGATATGGTCAAAATGTGTCCCCTCCAACAACGAAACTAGACCATTCATTTGGTGAATTTCAAGATCTTAGCCTTTACAAACTCAAAATCATTTTAATCTTTTTTAACATTGTTCATCTAATCATAATAAGGCCATCTAAAAAAATTGATAAAGAAGAAAAAGCCTTCTAAGGCCTAGATCTAACCATCTCACTAAAATGGAAGGCTTATATTAATTGGGCTAAAAAAATACTTTCTAGGTTGCGTTTTCAAATTTTTTTTTTTTTTTTTGTGATTGTTCATTAGAATGAAAATAGTATATATTTCAAAATTTGGATCAAACAAATAGCCCTAACATGATTTTTGAAGGTTGTTGCATCATATTACTATACAACCGTTGCATGAAATTACTACCCATATATATACGGTCTTTGCAACGACTGAATGATAAAACGTCAATTTTGTATGTTAATTTTTTTTCCTTGAAAAAGGTAGGAGTTTGGCGCACCCCAAATTTGCCACATGTGTGCCTCATCTAATCACACTTAAATAAAAATAAAACAATTGTTATGCTCAAAAAAATGTTGGGCAAAGTGTGTCATCTGTTTGTAGCCATCTGGACCCCATGTTCTCTTTTAATCTAGGTCGTTGGGCTTATGCTTTAGTGTAAGTTCTTTGGCTTATGACAACAAGCTTATCTTGTAGCATGAGCCCACTTTAGCTAGAGAGGTTTGTTGAACCCTAAATTTTACATAAATGCTCATCTCATTAAATTTTACATAAATGCTCATCTCATCCCTGTGATCAAAATATTTATTAAAAAAAAAAGTAAAGAAAAAGAAATTGCCAAAAAATGAGTCCGCCATTTTTGGGGAAAGCAAGCTCTCAATTTGATGGATGGTGGATCTAGGTGTTCAATTGCTCGAAATTCACAAGCAATAAAAGATGTGAAATTTCATTTGAAAAAAATCACTCTAGGTATGTGTTTTAGCAAGCAGGCTTATATTATAGCATATACCCAAGGGCTAGAATCCTTTCTGTATACGAAATAAATCACATATGTATTTCTTAGGATGCACCATATATGGTGTACGCCCTTAACCCTCGCCCAGCCCGAAAGATCCAAAATAGCCTTTGTCATATATAAGTTAAGACTTTTTTCAGGGTAGAAAGGTAAATTGCAAGGTAAGAAAAATTAGGGAGTTTCCCTCCATCCATTTTGAATCGAAAAACCTAACTACCCTTTGCTCCTGTCCTCTTCATTGCTCTCTATTCTCACCACCTATAACCCCATTCTCATCCCCACTCAACCCCTGTTTACAAGCGCAACAAATAATATCTCTCTCTCTCTCTCTCTCCATTGATCCCTCCCCCCATGGTTGGGTCCTCTATGTGTCTCTCGAACTTGGACATCAGAATTTCTATCTCCATAGTTGGGGATGCCTTATCGTCCTCTCTTTCTCTCACTCTCTCTTTGATAAAACCCACTAACTATCCTTTATTTGAGTTTTGGGTTTTATTTATATAGTGGGAAACTTCTCTCTCTCTCTCTCTCAATGCCTTGTATTGCTGGTCTTTTGTTTCCATTTGGAGGAAGTGGACAAGCAGAAGTCGAAGAGGCACCACCAGACACCTCTAATTTTTGTCCCCAGCAAAATTTCCTCTTTTACCCTTAGAAGAAAAGACTTTATGATATAAAACGAAGGTTATTTTGAGTTCTGGGCTTGGTGAAGGTCAAGGGCGATCACCAACTTGTGAATTTTAATATATATATATATTAATATATATATATGTGGAAAATGATCCTGTGAGACAGTGGGCTCACAAGTAAAAATGAGCCCAACGGCCCAGATTGAATCTGGGCTGATCTGACTATCATGGATTCCCAATAGTGTTTGAATGTTAATTTTTCAAATCCAAATCACTTGAAATTTTACGTGTGTGTTCATAAAAAATAGGTGAATCTTCAAAAAATATCAAAAATATATTTTACAAGAGGCATCACCGAAACTTTACGGGGGTATTTTGGTCAATTTTTTTTACAGATTATTATTTTTTATATTTTTATTAGGTGCGGCTTGATGAGAAGAATACGCGCCTAAAATTTTAAGTGATTTGAATTTGTACAAAAAAATTAAAATTCAAATACTACCGGACATCCGTGATAATCAGATCGGCCCGGATTCAATCTGGGCCGTTGGGCTCATTTTTACTTGTGAGCCCACTGGGTCACAAGATCATTTTCCATATATATATATATATGGAAAACACTACAAAACGCCTAGAGGTGAAGTTCTACAATACTTCACCTATGGCTTTATCATCGTTCAAAGTTTATCACACGGTCACATATGTTTGATAGTGTTTGAATTTTAATATTTTGTTTACAAATCATTATGATCTGAAATTTTTTAGGTGTGTGCGCCTTAGTGAGATGCACATGAATAAAATATAAAACAAAAAATTTGAATGATAAAAATTATGCAAAATACCCCAATAAAGTTGCAAGGGTAATTTCATCATTTTCTTTTGACTATTATTTTTTTAATATTTTATTTTGGTGTGACTTGGTCATATGTACACACGCCCCAAATTTAGATAAATATGATTAGTGCAATACTTATAAAAATTCAAGCACTATCGAAAATTTGTAACAGTGCGATGAACTTTGGACGGTGATGAGGTATAGGTGAAGTACCGTAGAACTTCACTTATAGGCATTTTGTAGTGTTTTCCTATATATATATATATATATATATATATGGAAACGTTTGAAGGTGGGCTCTAATTTGATTGTTTAGAGCCTCGGCTCTATACAAGCCGCACCCATATATATATATATATATATATATATATATATATATATATATATATATATATAGGAAAAAGTTTATATAGAGCCGAGGCGCTAAAAAATCAAATTAGAGCCCACCTCAAAAATTTCACTTGAAGAGGTTGTTTTGATGCCCAAGTATCCTCATATTGATCATCTCGACATCAAGATGCATGAACATGCGAAAAAAAATGGATTTCAAGTTTCAGAAATAGTGCATCTTATAATGCATTTTTGGACCGTCAATTTTCAAGATTTTCAAGTTTTCATAGATTTGCTTGATTTACACTATTTTTGAAGGTGCGCTTTACTTTGATTGTTTAGAGTTTCAGCTCTATACAAACTGCAGCCATATATATATATGTCCAATTTGGCAAGGTACTTCGACCTTGTAGAAGAGCGGGGGGTCGTCCCCCGATTTCCCCCTGATGGGTAGGCTTCTGCCTCCTCCGTCACTGCCCCCAACAACATTTGCCTTGACTTATATATATATATATATATAGAAAACACTACAAAATGTCTATAGGTGAAGTTCTACAGTACTTCACTTACGACTTTATCACCATTCAAAGTTTATCACATGGTCACAGATATCTGATAGTATTTGAATTTTAATATTTTTTTTAAAAATCATAATAATATGAAATTTTGTAGGTTTGTGCGCCTTAGTGAGATGCACATGAATAAAATATAAAACAAATAATTTGAATGATAAAAATTAAGTGAAATGCCCCTATAAAGTTTCAGGGGTAATTTCATCATTTTATTTTATGACTATTATTTTGTTAATATTTTATTTTGGTGCGACTTGGTCATATGTACACATGCCCCAAATTTTAGATAAATCTGAGTAGTAAAATAATTATAAAAATTCAAATACTACCGAGCAGTTATGACCTTGTGATGAACTTTGGACGGTGATGAGGTGTAGCTGAAATACTGTAGAACTTCACCTATAGGCGTTTTGTAGATGCTTCCTATATATATATATATATATATATATATATATATAAATGGATTCTGTCAACCCACGGGCTAACAACTACAGTGTTAGCCAACGTCCCAGATTGAATCTGGGCTCGATCCAATGGTCACGACTTCATATCATATTTAAATTTTCATTTTTTTTATACAAATCTAAATCACTAAAAATTTTAAGTGTATGTTCTTTAAAAATAAGAGAATCTAATAAAAATAAAAAATAAAAAAATAATTCGTAAAATATAAACTGACCAAAATATGGCCAAGAAAATGGAAATTCGATGCCATTTTAATCTCAAATCGATTGATTTATAGAAGAAAACCAAAAATTTCTGTCAATTATTAGCTGCAAAAGCCTGTATAAGGCTGAAAATGCATGAAAAATGGAATCAAATCTTCAATCAAAGAGAAACATGTGACTTCTGCATCAAATAACTGCCCCTATAAAAATTAATGGGCGTTATAAATTATTTCTCCGCTATATTATGTTATAAACTGTTTTTTAAACTAACCGGTCCTGTTTGCCAAAAAACTGGCCCGTTTAATATAAAAATGATCAGTTCGACTAAATATCGGCCGGTTTTGGACCGGATCTTTTTTGGGGTATTTCATATACATACTAGAACACGAAAACCGGCCTTAACCGAAGTCGGAATCCTAACGGTTCCGATCTAACCGGCCGGTTCCGGTTCTAACTAGCCGGTTCCGGTTCTAACCGACCGGTTTTCCGAACACTGCTGTGTATATGATATATACATATTAACAAACTCGGAATTCCTAAAGGCTTTCGCCCTATCAGCTGGGTCCAAGATGGATTGTAGCTTTTCCTTTCATATTTTTTCCTCCCTATTCTAGTGTGCTATCGCTTTTCACATAATTTCTTCCCTATATAGGATTGCTTCTTACTGGAAGAAATCACAAATACCACCTTGTTTTTATCTTTTTCTTAATGCATGGAAATACTCCTGAAAAACAAATCTTGCCAAATTTTTTTTTCTTATTTTTATGTCTTTTTATTTTTTGACATGCTAAGGGCAAAGGTTGTGGCTCCACCACCTTGACCACCTAGGCTTTGAATCCTAAAATCTTCACAAGCCGCAGTGTAGTCTTCTTTCCACATTCTTTTCCCTTCATCAAGTTTCATTGTGAAAGGTTGCAGTTTAAGGGGGGCACAAGGATCCCTAGTTTCACTGGATGCATCTGCTCAGTATCTTTCAACTGCATTCCATGATTAGAGTAGGGGAATTTGGCACTTGACTACTAGAATATCAGGTTTATATAGGCAGTTGGCCCATTGAGTAGATACAAGTATAATGGAATCCCTAGCATGCTAGACTCATGTTCCACTATATCTTTGTTGTTTTATCTGGGAAGCACCACTTTGGTTCTTAAGTCTTGTATCATAGCTAAGTGTCCTTGAGTTAGCTAACTGCAACTCAAATAAGATCTCCAATTTTTGGAAAGAACAAAATCTTGAACTAAGCTTTTGTTGAATACCTCAGGTATCCCAAGCTTTTCTCTTTAACTTCTTTCTTCCCACCTAAGTCCATATCAGAGGTCTTGCAGGGTTTTGGTGAAAATTGGTGTTCATTCGAAGGACATATGGAACAATGTGAGCACAACACGCAAGAAGAGGTGCGAGGACTGGTTTATCTGATTATCTGAACTGCAAGATTGATCAAAGTGTGGAATAGCTTACGTTCTTGTATGTTAGCAAATATTGTGAGCTTTTCCAAGACCAGATGTATCGATTATAAATGTTACCTAAATGGTGATTTATTTCAACCACAAAGAGTTCCATCACATGTTCTGGTTGCTAAAAGGTTATTAAAAGATTGAGGTGTACATTGAGTATGTTGCATAGAAATTCAGAATTTACATGCCCCTTTGTGCCACATGTCCATGAACTCACCTTGGAATTGGAAGAGAGGCCAAGGGTTTCACAAAGTTAGTCACATAATAAAATTGCTTTGAAGTATTTTCTCCCTGTGATGTTTTCTTCCATCGTCTTTGGCCCCTGTTAGAGTCTTAATAAGGACCTTTGCAGTGCTTTTCTACACATGCTTGGACGTTTTTTTATTACTACGGGTTGAATCTATTGTGAAATTTTTATAGGCGTACAATCATCATCATCATCAAAGCCTTTTCCCAACTAATTGGGGTCGGCTACACGAATCCTGGTCTGCCATTCTACTCTAAGGGCCATACCCTTAGTGAGGCTATAAATCTCCACTATTGTTTCTCACTACTTCCATGTCCTTTTGGGCCTATCTCTTACCTTTTTTGAGCCTTCTATTTGAACTAACTCGCACCTCCTAATTGGTGCTGTATTGGGTCCGCACCACACATGGCCAACCCACCTAAGTCTACTTTCTCTTATCTTATCTCCTATTGGTGCCACATCTAAATCTTCCCGAATATATTTATTTCGAATTCTCTCCCTTCTTGTCTTGCTAGTCATCCATCTCAACATTCTCATCTTAGCTAACACTCAATTCTGCAGATATATTGTTTTTTGACCACCCAACATTCTGACCAATAAAGTAAAACTGGTCTCATAGCTATCTTATAGAACTTGCCCTTCAACTTTATTGGTATGTAGTAATTACGTAAAACTTTGGTTGCATAGCTCTACTTTGCCCACTCAGCTCTAATTTTATGCACATCTTCCTCAATCTCTCTATTTTTCTAGATTATCAACCCAAGATATCGAAAGTGTGCTTTTTTTGGTATTGTTTGGCCGTCAATCTTAACTACTTCCTTTTCTCTACTCCTATGATTACTAAACTTGCATTTCATATACTCAGTCTTTGTCCAATTAATTTTAAAATCTTTAGATTCCAGAGCATCCTCCAAAGTGCACAATATCACCCTTAATTGTTGCTATTGTGCACTTAACAACTTAGTTCAGAGCATTGTGTAAAAAAATGAATCAGTGGGGTGGATAGTCCACCCATCGGTTCGATTTCAGATCGGCATATCGCTGATTTGAATCAGTGACGTGGGAAATTATTAAAAAGCAAAACCAAAAAGTTTATATATGCACACACACACACACACACACACACACACACACACACACACATATATATATATATATATATATATATATATATATATATATATATATATATATATAATATAATGAGACCATTTATTTTGGATACAAGGTCACACTCATTATTGACCATTAGATGTGAAATCAGATGGTTGGAGATGTGTCATTGTTTGGGCACAAAGTCCAAAATAAAATTTCTCAAATGTTGAGATACACACCAATCTATTGGATTTCACATCCAATGGGTAAAAATGATTGTGACCATTTTGTATTGTTAGCTCAAAGGTTGATGCAATATTATGCACCCAACGACCTAGATTGAATTTGGGCTTTGATCGGATGGCCACAATTTTTGTTTCGTCTTTGAATTTTAGTTTTTTATACAAATCCAAATTATTTGAAATTTTGAGCATCTAATATTGAAAAATCGACACACCTAATAAAAAAATTAGATAGTAATTTAAAAAGATGAGTTGACCATAATGCCCCTGAAATTTTTAGGGTATTTTGGTCAATTTATTTTTTGTGGATTGTGTTTAATCTTTTTATTAGGTTCACCTGAATGAGAAAAGGGAACCATTTGATGTGAAATCTGATAGCTTGGGTGTGTCACAAAGTTTAAAAAAATTGCTTTTGAACTTTGAGCTGGGTCATTGAAATAAATGCAGCAACTCAATTTCACATCCAATGGTCAAGATTAATTGTGACCACCCTGTACTAAAAGTAAATGGTCTCATTATATACTTTGCCATATATATATATATATATATAAAATGTAATCGTGATCGTCAGATTGACCTAGATTCAATCTGCACCATAGGGCGTATCATATATATATATATATATGAAATGCAATCGTGATCGTCAGATTGACCTAGATTCAATCTGCACCATAGGGCGTACCATATTGCATCAACCCTTGGACATATGAGAGTTACTCCCATATATATATATATATGAAAACTTAAAAACGCCTATAGGTGAAATGCTACAGTGTTTCGTCACCGCCACGGACTTGCTATGTCTGTGGCGGTTTATTGAATGAACGCGCTGTCTGATGTAGTTCCGTGTGATTTTTTGACCGCCACAGACATGCTAGGTTCGTGGCGGTCCAAAAACGCACACTGCCTGATTTTTTCGGACGGTGATGAGCTTATAGGCGAAAACACTATTCATTTTCGCCCATAGGCGTTGCGTAGATGCTTCTATATATATATATATCATGATTATCATCATCATAAGAGCCTTTTCCCAACTATTTGGGGTCAGTTTCACGAATCCCAGTCTACCATTCTGCTCTATCAAGGGTCATATCCTCAGTGAGGCCATAAGTCCCCATATCTTTTCTCACTACTTCCAACCATGTCCTTTTAGGCTTACCCCTTGTCCTTTTTGAGCCTTGCACTTGAACTAACTTGCACCTCTTAATAGGTGTTGTGTTAGATCTGCGGTGTACATGACCAGCCCATCTAAGTCTACTTTCTCTCATCTTATCGCGTATTGGAGCGACACCTAAGTTCTTCCGAATGTATTCATTTCAAATTCTATCCTTCCTTGTCTTGCCACTCATCCATCTCAACATCCTTATACAACTACGTCCATCTTAGGAGTATGATGTTTTTTAACTGCTCAACATTTTGCCCCATAAAGAAAAGTTGGTCTCACAACTGTCCTATAGAACTTGCCATTGAATTTTATGAAAACTTCGGTTGCAGATCTCTGCTTCGCCCATCCAATTCTAATTCTATGTGCGACATCTTCTTCAATCTCTCCATTGTCCTAGATTATCAACCCAAGATATCGACATTGTGCTTTTTTTGGAATTTCTTGGCCGTCAATCTTAACTACTTTCTCGTTTCTACTCCGGCTATTATTAAACTCTCGTTCTATATACTTTGTCTAAGTCCAGCTAATTTTAAAACCTTTAATCTAGAGCGTCCCTCGAAAGTTCTAACTTTGTGTTGAAGCCGCATCGAGTCTTATCAATCAAAACTATGTCATCGACGAACAACATACGCCACGGTTCCTCATCTTGTAGGTGCCTAGTTAAGTCGTTCATAACTAAGATGTGGAACTATTGTCACTAAAAACTCATTCTTCCGTCCACTAGTTGTTTGCACACTAGTTAGTGCTCCCTCTATATCTCTCACTATCCGGACTTCTATTTGGAGACTCCTTTCTTTTCCAACGCCTACTAAATTAAATCTTGAGGTACTCTATCATAAGCTTTCTCTAGATCATAAAAACCATATGGAGATGTTTTTCCTTCACTCTAAACTTCTTAGTCAGTTGCCTAAGTAGGAAAATAACTTCAATTGTTGACCTTCCTAGTATAAAACCAAATTGGCCCACTGCTTCCAACATAGTCCGAAAGCTTTCCAAGTTAGCTGCATTAAAAGAAATAATTACTTGGTATAACAATCTGGCCACATATTGTGCTAACCAGGGTTTAAAAAATTTGTCATCCAGATCGGAACCGGCCAGTCCGGATTGGAAATCGGACCCTGTAAAATGTCAGGAATTGGTTGGTTCCCCCATGAACTGGATGGTTCTGGCTGGTTCCTTGACAAAACTGACTCGGTTCTTTAAGAGAATAAGTATGAACCGGCTCCACCTCTTTTTAAATTTTTTTTTTTTTATTAATCACTGAAGCGGTCAATTAGAACCAGTCAAAACCATCCGCGCTGGTAGACTAGATCACTGATCTGGTTCTTCGATTTGCTTAACTGGATCAAAAATTTGGAGGGCCGATATGGGTCACTGATCCGTTTTTTAAAATGTTGGAGCTATCTTATTTCTATTCTCTTTTTTTAAGTGGCTCTTTAAACTTGTTTGGACCCTTTTACATGGTAAAATCCTCGGATCGGGGGTGGGGTGTAAGAATCCATAGACCATCTTCTTCGAGACATCTATGCATGGATGGGCTATTAGAAGATCCAACCTTGGCATATATATCTTCTTCCTCTTCCTAAACTTGAAATATATATAGACTTCAGACAGTTACTTCATGTCTTTTCTTTACCTCCTCTTTCTTATTTTTAACCCCCTCAAAGTGCTTTGACATCTCTCTCCTCCTCAGCTAGAACTTGCGTGCATGCGGCTGCATCCCTTCTGACACCAGCTAAATATTTATTCGATGTGTTAATGCTGACATTATATGATTTTTGGCAATAAACTCCACCCTATGCTTGTTAAGGGGATTTGGACAAGTTTCTTACTTCGAATCTAGATCATTTTGCTTACTTGATCCAGTTGAAGGCATTGTCACGACTCACAACTCACAACTTACAGCACAACTAACAAAGTCACAGTAATTCACAGAGTATCACCTAATGAACAAACCTGAAAAATACACAACTATGAAAGTATTAAGGAAAAAATAAGAAGATTCAAGTCTTAAATGAAGAATATGAAGTAAACAAAACACATTAGGACTGACCACTAAAAATATGTTGAGAGAAATTGGAAACCAATCAAAATATGTAAAAAAAAAAAGAAGGGAAAAAAGCATAAACTCGCGTCTCTAAAATTATAATCCCAAATAACCCCTTGTCATAAACATGGAACCCTAAGTTAAACAAAAAAAGGGACATTTAACCCCCACTGGAACTTTTTTATTGTTCAAATTACAGAATTTACCCTTCTTCTTTTTCCTAATAACATCGTCATAAACATCGAGTTCGTAATGCCCCTTTTAACTTACTTGTGAGGTTCACGAGATGAGAGAGAAATAAGTTTTCAGCTAAGGTTGCTAGAGAGAGAGAGAGAGGGAGGAAGGGGTCCATGGGTGAGGAAGAAAGAGAAAGAGAAGGAGAACTTTTCCAGGACTTAGATAACATGGTGGTTAAGGAAAAAAGAAGGGCAAATTATGTAATTTGGACAATGGAAAAGGTAAGGAGGGGGTTAAATGTCTTTTTTTGTTTAACTCCGGGGTTGCATGGGATGTTTATAAGAACAAGGGGTTATTTTGGATTCTGCTGTTCGAGAGGGGGTTTATGTCTTTTGCCCATAATATCACATAACATAATATCCATAAGATTTGGTCTAAATATTCACAAAATATCAATTTAATTTGAAGTTTTGAACTATTTACAAAATATCAATTTAATTTGAAGTTTTGAACTATTCACAAAATATAAGCCCAAACATGTAAATGCTCACAAAATATTCCATCTACAACCATATATAAAACAACAAAAAAAAGAAAAACAAAACTAACACATTGCACCAAGAACAGAAATAACACATTGCACCAAGCTTTCAAAAATAAATTCGATATAAGTCCATAGTCCAAAAAGGGAAATATTTCACAAAATATTTCAAGTTTTCAATTACAAGCATATAAAATATCACAAAAGAAATGAAAAAAAATGTAAAATGATTCACATCATAATACATTATACAAAAAAGAAAAAATTTCAATGCAATAACCATTTCAAAGTGAAAATCTTTGGTTGCCAAAAATCCTCTTGTACGACCAATCCAATCTCCCAAATGAAGCTTCCAAATGTATCAAAAAGTTTTTCTTTTGATTTTGTAAGAAATTTGAAATTTTTTTCGATCATTAGAAAAATCTCAAATCCTAAGTTTTTCAGAGCTTTTCCTTGTCTGACTTACACAAGAGGGGTTTTGGGGAACAAGAATGCTCCCCAGAACCTTCCCCCCCTCCCTTTGGAGGGAAAAACCCAAAAATGCCTATGGCTGAGGACCTTTTTTGGCTCTCGGCCACCCTGTCTCAAGGCACTGCCTTGGCCGGTGCCTAGATGCATGACACGTGCGCCTTGCTACCCTGCCTACCAGTCTCGAGGTGCCGCCTAGGTGGGTGCCTAGACGCATCGCACCTAGGTACCCCACCCAGGCCATGTCTAGGCGCTTTGGCTTTCTAGCAGCGTAGGTGGCCGAGCGGCTAACGTTTTGAACATTGGGCATGATAGAATACTCCAACCACCACCCCACACAAAAAAACAAAAAACACAAAAAAAACAAAACAAAAGATTCGATATTAATGTTCTTTTTTGTCACATTGCTAGGAAAGGGTCTCTTACCCTCACCAAGTGAAGTTCAAGTTATTGCATTGAAAGTTATCAGCTATCACATTAATATTCCTGTTATTGCTTACGTACATTGTATCTCCAGCTCATTTACTATGGACTTCGCTGTTTCTTTTTTCGTGGTGTCATTATGATTTTCAATGCTTTAAGCGCATGTCTAGTCCTTTTGATTGTTGTAGGGGTTTTGGATCAAATTGTTACTATTGCATGCAACAATAGACACAAGGATTCTTTCTTTAGGTTGGTATAAAGGGTGACATCTTTTGTTCTTTTTGGCAGGGCATATGAACCTATTGTCCTTGTTCATTATCGGGACGTTACAGAGGTATGCTTGTAGTCATAATAATTTTAAGTAACTATTTGGCATGAATATTTGGATCGTAAAGTTTGTTCATTTACAGCCTTTCTCCACGATGTTTCTCTTATAAGTGTCTTTATCAAATGTGGTTACGGTAAGTGATCCTAGTAAACATTAGGATGCACAACTATATGTTAAATACTATAACATATAATTGTCATAACGTATATATTCTTCGAGTTCTTCATGCCATTGTGGCTAATGCTAGATTGCAACACTGCATGCATGGGTGTGCTTGAAGATGTATTCTCAATTAGTAGAGGTTTTTTTTTTTGGGACATTTTTTACTTCTAATAATTTTCTCATCCTTATTTTTAGATGAATTATACTCGATAATATATTTGGACCCCACTAAGCTGCACCATTGGGCCCCTCCCCTTGCCTCATTCACAAAATTCTTCACCTTCAAAATCTTACTTTTTATGCATTCATCACCAATGCCGAGGCGTGAGAAAATCTATGATACTAATCCTAAGAAAATGGTAATATTATATATGAAATGTGTGCGACTTTATGAAATAGAAAAAGGTAAAAGATAAGTTCTTAGAAGCAGAGCTAAATATTTCCTGCATCCAAAGTATACTTCTAACTTGAAAGATGTGCCAACTTAGTCATTATTCCAAAGGTTTAAATCTAGAACATGTGAATAGTAGAAGTAATAACATATAAAAGGAGGTAAAAATCTATTACTCAGGGCCATGATCTGTTTAGATGAAGCTTATGAAGGTACCCCTGCCCAAGATAAATTTTAAAACCGAAAATATCTCAAAAGAAGCAATAATTAGAGTGAAATAATTCTGCTAAAAATGTACAAACTTTTGCCTCATATTGATGCACGGAAAATATTTGATGCAGGGAAAATTGAGGTAATAATAAAATTAGCAAGAAACAAGCCAAATACAAGAAATTTTGGAGAAACTCTAAGGCTTTCTCCCACCTAGGTCTCAAGCCTTAGGCTTATTTTACAAGTCAAAGTCTTTCTTTTTCTTAAATAGGAATACATGAATATTTAAAGAGGAATACATGTATACCTCTCTAGCCCATCCCTACCCTTATTTACAATAGAAAATTATTGTTTTAGACAATATTTGTCCATACAATTAACTTTTGACCAAAAAGGTCCTATCTTATGCATAACTTGATACTAAACTCCCTGACTATAATTAAAATATCTAAAAAGTCCCTAAAATTCCTAGAAACTAAAAAACCCTAGAATATTAAACCCTAAAACTAAAATCAAAATATGCATCCTTAAAATGGAATAGAAATAAAAACACGTATAATTTTTTGCTCCATCATTCTCCCCTTATTGGAGAAAACCCGTCCTTCAATTTTGAAGTGTGCTAAGATGAATTCAGTATCAAAAACACCTTCTTCAACCTTCTTTTTCGTTGTTGGCTCAAATACTATTCGTGGTAAAGATAATTCCTCAAGAAATGGATTTTGATATGTATATTGAGGAATCCATGAAAATTTATCAAATTTAATTATTCGTGAACTCCCATTGGAAATCATGTAAGATACTCCAAACTCAATTTTCTGGCCTTTAGAGGTTTTCTCAACATGTATTTGATTACTTTATGAAATCAGGGTCATAATTTGCGATTGAGACGACCACACTTTCACTGCCCTACTCTGATTCCAATGCCCTAAATTTGTTGAATTCTCCACCTCTTCAATATTGATGAGGGCATGGTTTTGATCAGTCCTCCTGCTGCCTTCTCTCCATATTCTTCCCCCATTTCCTAAATATCTTCACCATCATCTTGATCCTTATCATAGATCAAATCTCCTAAGAAATCTTGTTGTTCATCTGAGTATATATCGAAGATTGGTGGTGAATTCCAATCAACAACTTGTCGACTTTCATGCAATCTGTGTCAAAATAAAAAAAAAATCATTCTTCAAATCGAAACCCTAGAGTGATAATCCCCACATCTAGGTCTTCTGTCATTATCCTCATCGCCTGACTTCACATGTGGAGCGCGAAAGTGAAAAGGCATGTACTTGAGATCTTCTGGGACTAAAAGATCACCGTCTTGCCCATTTTTTAGTCTCGCGAACTGCTGAGCCAGCTGCTGAACTTGCCTTTCATCTTCCTTAATTCTGTCATCTGTGGATCACAAAGCAGATCTACCAAAATCCCCCTTCTAAGGCCCCTTCTCGCTGCCATAGGTTTATCGAAATCACAAACCCTAGGCAAATAATCAACAAAAATGTTGAAATCAGCAAGATCTAGGTTGTTTTGGCAAAACTTTGGCCAAATTTGGCAAATCCTAGACCTCACTATAACTTTCCTTCTTTGTTGTTGACCTAAGGCACCCAAAAAAGTGGTGCTACAGTAACTCTGTATGTGCTACAGTACCCTTCGTACGTGCTATAGTAGCTTCTGTGTAGATCGCGGGCTTTGATACTACTTGATGCTGAGAAAGTTGAGGTAAAATTAGCAAGAAACAAGCCAAATACAAGCAATTTTGGATAAACCCTAAGGCTTTTTCCCACCTAGGGCTCAAGCCTTAGGCTTCTTTTACAAGACAAGGTATTTCTTTTCTTAAAAAAGAATACATGAATGCCTCTCTAGCCCATCAACGCCCTTATTTATAATAAAAAATTATTGTTTTAAACAATATTTGTCCATACAATTAACTTTTGACCAAAAGGCTAACTTAAGCATAACTTGAAACTAAAATCCCTAACTTTAATTAAAATATCTAAAAAAGTCCTTAGAATTCCTAGAAATTAAAAATCCCTAGAATTAAACCCTAAAACTAAAATCAAAATATGTATCCTTTAAAACCGAATAAAATTAAAAATAAGTATAAATTTCCTCCATCATATATTTAGACTATGTGTTAATTTATAAGGGTCTAGTCTTTGAAAGTAAGTCTTAAGAAAAATAAATTGGCTGTAATAATATTTGTGAAAGTTTTCTGAAAATAGAGAGAGCTTTCAGAAGTAGTTGTTTATCAAACAGGTATTGAAAAGATGATTACCACTATTTTACTAATACAGTCCATAAATGTACCGTAGCGATACTTTCCCTTAGAGGACCGACGCAGTCCCAAGTAACGGACTAGAAAGAGCCCTTCAGGCAGTCCAGGAAGGCTTTTAGGTAAACAGAGAAAAAAAAAATGTAATTGTTAATAGGAAATCACATCACCTCTTCTGATAATAGTTCAAATTGCTTCTTGTGAAAAATATAGTTCAAATTTGTATCCTCATGAAGATGATGTTGAAAAGATATTTGAGCTGTATTCCCAAAAAGTGCTAATCTTAAGTAATTCCTATCCTAAGTTTTTGAAAATTTAAAAGAGTATCAAGAAATATATAAGGGCATTTGGGGATCAAAATCTAAGGCACATATAGAAGCATAGATATAATATTAGTATCTGACAATATTTTCTGGTTAACTTTTTAATAATATCATTGCCACACATTTTGGAATTTCTCAATAGTCCCCTGTGAATCTAGGGTCCTCCCAATTTAAGCTTCTTAAATTCTTACTGATCAAATGAATTTTTTTTTTTTTAAACTTCATTGTATCTAAGCTGAAAAAGTAAGCACCGGCTGGAGACCAAAATCCGTATTGCACCTTTTTCTAAATCATTGTTGCATATCCATGTTGAGTTAGTTTGGCTTCTGTTCATATGATTGTACACATTTCTGCCTGAGATTAATGGTAGCACCTTTCTGCAGGGGAGGAGTAACTCTACATCGAGATCTGATGCTTTTAGATTCCCAGCTCAGCAAGCTGATATTTTTAATGCTCAAAATCTGGGTCCTAACCCTGGCAGCAGTGAAGTATATAATCCTTCATGGAGTTCATTTAGTCCTGGATCTGGGGAAGAAGTTAGCTCTCATACACTCACGGGAACTGAAGGAACAAATCTTTATGATGATAATTCTGCAAATGCAGAGGTTAATCAAACATTGAGGAAGATTGCTTTACAATTAAGCGTGGATAATGCTGATGATAACTCTTTGTACTTCCTGGAGAACCTCCCTTCAAACTTCAGTGACAATGATACCTGTCATGGTCGAAACCAATCAGCATATGAAGGAGGAAATACCGACCAAGATGGCATCATGAATTTGCCACCATCGGAAAGGGAACAATGGGAATACAGTCAACATTTAAACACTGGGAAACAACCAGTTGATGGATTGAACAGAAATTCCCTGTTGAACAGTGGTCAGTTTCATACTCGTATTTCTGGGTAATACATGGACCATTAAGTAACTTAAAATGTGAACAAATGTTGTAGTGCTCTTTGTAAGTTCTACATGTTTGTTTTCATTCTACAGGATTGCGACTCTAAACTATTATAAATTGATTCCCTCTTTTGACATAATAGTCCCATTCAACCCATTTAATTACTTCAAACCTGTGCCCATGCCACCATGGTTTATTATGCAATTTTGCTTATGTTGCAAACTTGTTTTTCCTTTTGTTTATAAATATATTATAAAAAGATGATATTTTTCTTGTCAAAACTGATATTGATGGTCTTCATCTCGTTTTTGTTTATAAATATATTACAAAAGGATGATATTTTTCTTGTCAAACCTGATATTGATGATATTCATCTCGAACTTTCTTATAGGTGAATTTCCTGGACCACAACCTTCTCAATCATTGGTTGCACAACATTCAACTGAAACGCCAGGATTGCCAACTTGGAATACAACTGGGACAAATTTCCAGTCAGTTGGCTCTGCCACACTGCCTATACCAAGTTTTCCCCAGTTGTCTATGAACAGGACCAATTACTATCTGGTTGACAAAATTGATGCAGCGGTTCCTACTGGATTTCATAAAATCCTAGAGAATGTAAGCTTTTTTTATCTTTATTATCACCATTTAAATCCTACAGTTAAATTGCATTGAATTGGTTCAAATATTTGGTTTTCCTCACCCAGCCGGACAAAATAAAAAAATACTACTTTTGTTCACACAATCAGTTAAAGTTATCATCTTCTAGCTTGTAATTCATAATATCTTGTAACATGTTTCTGGTAGACAGAGAGGAATTCTGCTATATGGCATGAATAACACAAAAATAGTTGTGTGCTGTCTAAAATTTGGGATCTCACAAGAAGAATGTAAACAGATCTTTACTTTTCCACACATCATCTAAATTCTGTTTCCAAATTGCATAACTCTTGTAGGTTCAGTTTTTCATGATTGTTCTTAAAATTGGTTTGGGTTATTATCATGGTGTTTGTTTGTAACTCTATTTCTTGTGTTGGTATCCAGTTAACAGATGAAAGTCCTGAATAGGCTTCAATCACCCAAAATTGTGTTATGCATCAAATTTATGTTTATTTTCTTATTTCTCTTTGCTTTGCTTATAGCCTTTTTGGCTTCATATATTATGCTAGCAATGGACAATTGGACGAAAGTGATTGTTCCTGGGGATATTGCATTGGGTGCAGTTTGTATAGAGCTGAGGCTCTAAACAATCAAACTAAAGCACACCTTCAAATAGTGTTAACAAATGTGGTTTCATTACTGGAAATCTTTGTGATAGCCTTAAAATATATTTTCATTTTTAATTATAAAATTTAAAGCTTAAAAATAGTGTAGATCGAGCAGATCCGTTAAAACTTTAAAATCTTGAAAATTGATGGTCCAATAATACGTTACAAGATGCACTATTTCCAAAACTTAAAATCCATTTTTTTCTCATGTCCATGCATCTTGATGTCGAGATGATCAATTTGAGGATATTTGGGCATAAAAAAACCCTCTTCTTGTGAAATTTTTGAGGCGGGCTCTAATTTGATGGTTTAGAGCCTCGGCTCTATATAAACTTTTTCTGTTGCATTTGGCAGTCTAGTATATCTATCTTGAGTTCATTTCCTCTGAATTTTAGTGTGCAATTTGTGCATGTCATTTTATGCTTTTGGAAACAAGTTTTTTTGTTTGAAATATCAATGAACATAACTGGCTTTCCATTCTAATGATATTTGTTTTTACCCCTAATGATATTTTAAAATCAATATACAGGAGATGCCGCTATATTCTTCTGAATTGCCAAAGATATTAATGGATCAGGCAAAAGAGGGAACAGATTTCTCATGGCAGCTGGCTGATGACCCAGGCAAGAATGCGACCCAAACAACTTGTTCTTCTGTAGTTTTCGGAAATATTGAAACTCAAAATCTTATTGCTGCTGCAAATGAAATCTTGTTTGGCCCTGATGATCACATCTCATCAACAAGTGAAGCTGTTCTTCCCCAAGTTGGACAGCCTAAGTACACTTCGAACTCATCAGAATCAAATGTTAGCCAATCCAACTCTAGCATGGACATACTTGGGAAGTCAGACGGCTTTGCTTGGATGGATAGCACAGAGATAGCTTGTAACACTACATATTCTTCTGAAGTTCCTCCATGGTTTAGCCAGGAAAGATATCTTGAAACTTTATTAAGTGATGCCAGTTCAGGTCTGACGGTTGCAGCAGTACAACGCTTTAAAATCCATGAGATATCCCCAGAGTGGGCATATTCTACTGAAGGTTCAAAGGTACAAGTGTGATGCATTTAACTTTCTGTATTTTAGAGTTAGGAGAACCTCACCTTTTTCTGGAAAAAATTTCTACATTAAAATTCTTCCATCGTTAAGGAAAGGTCGTCTTTTTTTCTTCTATTTTTTTTTTTTCATTATTTCATGCTAGTTGAATTGAATACTCTTTTTTGTTTGAACTTGAAGTCAAATTTTCTTTCATTGGATGCTTGGGAATGTCAAATTCTATGCTGTTTGATTCTGTATCACTATTCATCAATGACTTGTACTACAGTAAAATGACAGTTTGGTTGTGTTGTCACGTGACTCATAATATCTGCAATGGAAGTTCCTCGTCCACTGCTTAAAGTCC
This sequence comes from Amborella trichopoda, assembly GCF_054954075.1. Lineage (NCBI taxonomy): Eukaryota > Viridiplantae > Streptophyta > Magnoliopsida > Amborellales > Amborellaceae > Amborella > Amborella trichopoda. Next base: position 9,209,163 of record NC_142341.1, on the reverse strand, counting down.
TGAAGTACATCTTGATCTTCCAGGAACATCATATCAGACCACTCAATGTTTTTTCTTCCCTAACTAAATTGAGACAAAATCCATTACACACATGACAAAAACCACTCTGGGTGGCTTCTGCCCTTCAGATTTTGCCAGCTGCAAAATTGTAGTTAGAATCCATATGCACTTGACATGAGATGCCACATGAACCGTTTAGAGGAAGTGTTAATCGATCACTCTATCTGAAATATGATTTTTTATAGTTGACAAAAAACCCAATAGTGAGAGACTGGAAAGTGTTGACTGCAATCTGTTGGGGAATGCAGCCTTCTATATGCAGTTCCTTATACACTTGCAACTATTTTATAGCATTCCTAACGCATGGCTCCTTTTTGCACTCCAAAAAAAGTGTAAACTTTGGATAAAATTTGTTTGCACCTCGTCTCCTTTCAAATGTAGTATTTTTTGATTGGTGGTGGAGAATCCAGTTCAGAAACATGTTGTACCTAAGTTAAAGCTCAGAAGATTTAGCTTCTTTGTCACAATGAGACTTTATTGATAGTAAGAATTCCCTATTTTGTGCCTTCCAACCTTCTTGGGCCCATAAATGCCGGTTATCAAAATATCATCATCTGAACCTTATCCCAACTATTTGGAGCTAACTACATGAATCGTGTTCAGCCATTCTGCTCTATCAAGGGCGGACCATACCCTCTGTCAGACTATAAGACACAATATCTTCTTCTCATGGCATCCATAACCTTTTTAGCTTTCCCCTTGCCCTTTTAGAGCGTTTCACTTGAACTAAATTGCCCCTCCTAACCGGTACTGTATTAGATCTATATTGCACATGGCCAACGCACCTAAGTGTACTTTTTGTCATTTTATTGCCCATTGGAGCCACCATTAAGTTCCCTTGGATGTATTCTTTTCGAGTTCTATCCTTGCTTGTCGTGCCATTCATCCATCTCAATATCCTCATCTTAGCTACATTCATCCTATGGTTCTGTTGTTTTCTTGACCGCCCAACATTGCGTCCCATAAAGCATGGTTGGTTTTACAACCGTCCTATAGAGCTTCCTCTTCGATTTCATTGGTATGCGATGATCACATAAAATTCTATATGCACATCTCCACCTTGCCCACCCAGTGCTTACTATGTGTGACTAGGAGTGGCAGTGGTTCCGGCAGGGCCAGGCCATGGGCTTTCTGGTCGCGCTCGGATTTCAGGTGGGGTTTGGGCTTGCTTTTTGGGCTTTGGGCTAGGCTCGGGCTGGGTAAGTAAATTCCCTGGTATTTTTTGGCTGGGTTCGGCGAAATAGTGATTGGCCCAAACTCGTCCTGAAAGCTTAAACATTATATCCCCTTCTTCTCTCTCTCAAAGCCCAAAAGCCTTGGTTTAATATTCTTTCTTTGGGTCTCTCTCTCTCCTCTAACCACCATCGCTCTCTCCCTCTCCATCTCCACCCCCTACCCCCCCTCTCTTTCTCCATCTCCACCCCTTGTCTCTTCATCTCCACACCTCTCTCGCTCTCCATCTCCACCCCCTGTCTCTTTTTATATCCACAGCCCTCTCTCTTCATCTCCACCCCCTCTTTCTTCGGGCCCAAACATTATATCCCCTATTTCCTCTCTCACAGCCTGAAAGCATTGGTCTGTTATTCTCTCTAGGTTTGTTCTCTCTCTCTCTCTCTCTCCTTTGACCCACCTATGTGTGTATCCATCTCCATCCCCTCCCCGCCCTACTCTCTCTCCGCATCCACCCAATCATCTCATTCATTCACTTTTTAGTCGTTTCCTTTGGAAAACATCAAATCAAGCAATCACACAAAAACCCCAACTTCCACATCAAAAGCGAAATCAAAACAAGGGGAACACACACAAACCAAAACAATCCCCAAGTTCTCTTCTCTCTTAACATTAAAACAACCCCCAACTTTTCCAACCAACCCACCGATTTTTTGGCATGCATCTCCATTTTCCATCCAAATAAGCCTCTTCCTCGTGAATTTGACCGGAATATCCAACCCCAAATAAGCTAAGTAGCTCTAATTTGCGACCCTTCATGTTTCTCCAACTCCTCCGCATAACGACATGCTCTTTGATGTATGAGCATAAAAGACGGGTGGAGGATGTGGTGAGGAATTTGAATTTGGGGGCTGTCAGGAATGGGAGATTTGGTGGTAGAGAGAGGTGGTGTCACAGTGTCGGCAATGTTAGGGGAGTTTAAGAAAGAGAAACCAGGTGGACAGAGAGGGTACATATGGAGAGAGAGCGGGTGGAGATGGAGAGAAAGAGAGAGGGGTGGTGGGTCAAAGGAGAGAAAGAAGAGGTGGTGGGTGGATGGGGGAGGAAGAGAGAGAGACGAGGCACTGAGCGGGGGGTTAGGAAGAGAGAGAGAGAAAGAGAGAGAGGTGGTGAGTGGGGGGTTAGGAAAAGAGAGAAGAGGCAGTGGGTCGGGGAGGAAAAGAGAGAGCCACGTGTCCTCTCTCTATCTCTTTTCGCGCCCACATGCCACTATTTCTTCTCCCCAGTTGCCCTTTTCTTGAGGTTAAATAAGTTTTGGGCTGGGCCATATCGGGCCCAAGCTACAAGAAAGATTCCTAGTAGGGTCGGCGCCAAGCCTGAAAAATATATTTTTTGGCTGGTCTGGATCGGGCGACAAAATCTTGTTTGAAATTTTTTGGGGTGGGGCTCGGGTGGGCCTTAACCTGGCCCGTGACAACCCTATGTCCGACATCTTCCTCAATCTCTCCATTCTCTGCAATTATCAACTCAAGATATCGAAAGTAATCTTGTTTAGCTATTTCTTGGCTATCAATCTACTGCTTCCTCATTTCTACTCCTATTAGTACTAAACGTATATTCATATACTCTGTCTTGGTCCGACTAATTTAAAACCTTTAGATTCTAGACCATGCCTCGAAAGTTCAAACTTTGCGTTTACTCAACCTCTAATCTCATCAATCAAAACTATGTCATCCACGAACAAGATATACCACGGTACCTTATCTTGTAGATTCCTAGTTAACTCGTCCATAACCGAAACCAGGAGATATGGGTTCAACTATGACCCTGATGTAGGTCCGCTTTCACTGCAAAACTTACTAGTTTCTCTACTAGCTGTCTCCATACTAGTTAGCGGTTTCTCGTGCATATCTCTCACCATGTCAATATATCCTCTAGAGACTCATTTCTTTTTAACACTTACCAAATTAACTCTCGAAGTACCCTACCATATGCTTTCTCTAAATTAATAAAGGCCAATAGAAGGATTCTTCCCTTCTCCGTAAACTTCAATCCGTTGCTTAAGTAGGAAAATAGCCTTAATTGTTGACCTTCTTCGCATAAAATCGAACTCATTTTTTGATACACCCATTTCATGTCTTAGTCGTTTAATCACTCTCCCACAACTTCATAGTGTAGCTCATAATTTTAATCCCTTGATAGTTCGTACAGTTATGTATGTCTCCTTTGTTCTATAAAATATGTACTACAATATTTTTTCTCCATTCGTCAAACATTTCCTTCATTCTTGACATTTTGTTGAACAACTCGGTCAGTCAGAATATGCCAATCTCTCCCATGCATTTCCAAACATCTATCTGCCAATCTCTCCCATGCACTTCCAATCCACTATCGGGATACCACCTAGTCTTAAAGCCTTTCCTATCTTCGTCTTTCTCAAGGCTTCTTTATATATACTAATCCTGCGAATGTATCTATAACCTTTGACTTTATTTATGTAGAAGGTTCATCTTAATGTTGTGCTCCCATAGTATTTTTTAACAATTTTTTAAAATAAAGTCGACTCCTTTTGTTGACCTAATCATCTTTCGCCAAGACCTTTTGATCATCAATCTTAATGCATTTAGTATGATCTAGATCCCTATAGTTCTTCTCTCTTATTTTTTCTAGTTTGAAGACATATTTTGCTCCTTCTCTTGTCCCCTATTTATCATATAAATCATCATATGCCTTAAGCTTAGCATTACTATTTCTTTAGTGTATTTTTTTAGCATTTTTATATTCTTCCGAATTTTAATCATTCGCTAATTATAGAATGCTTTAACTTCAGACTTGTGTTTTTATTTTGATTCAAAATATCTGATTCCTTTTATTTGTATGGCACAAAATGGAAGCCAACTCACATGCTTAATGAGTTAGAAATACTACTTGATCTACTTGATCTACTTGCATCAAACCTGTTATGTCTTTCTAACATTTGCATACTACTATATAGCCAGGGTCTTCTTTCTTATCTGTTGCTGGACACCATATGTCGCATATTTCAGTTACTTGCCTATGTATTTGAATAAACATTTACATCATATGGTAGTGTTTTCATCAGTTTAATCAACAGTTTGGTAGATCTTTGATAACTTTGATAATGTTGCATCTTTTTTTTAGGTTTGTTGAAAGTCAGATATCTTAGATACCTAAAGTTGTTTGCCTGTTGGAAAATGTAAGAGATTTTAATTTTATGCAATTTATCCAGGTTCTCATTATTGGAGAGTTTCTAGAGGATCCTTCAAAGTCTTCTTGGTGTTGTATGTTTCGTGACATTGAGGTTCCTGCAGAAATTATTCATGCAGGGGTCCTTCGATGCCAGGCTCCTCCTCATGTAACTGGAAAAGTTACTTTATGCATAACTTGTGGAAACAGAGAAGCTTGCAGTGAAGTAAGGGAATTTGAATATCGTTTTAAGCCAGACATTGGTCCTGTGCATAGTCAATCTCAAGCAGAGGAACCCGGAAGCAGGGATGAACTGCTTTTGCTTCTCAGGTTTGGGCAAATGCTCATTTGTGGGAAAGTGCAGATGTCAGAAGAGAAAGAAGCTAGTGAAGACTCATTGACTGCACTTTCACAAAAGTTGCAAATGCCTGGTGGTCCATGGAGTCAGATGGCAGCTGCAATCTCAGCTGGAAATGCGACACCTTCCTTTACCATGAACTGGCTTTTGGAAGAATTTTCCAAGGTGAAATTGGAGGAATGGCTAAAATCTAAATCCAAGGAAGGAGAAGCCCTATCAAAGCTAGATCAAGAAGTAATTCATATGATAGCTGGCTTAGGCTATGAGTGGGCTTTAAATCTTGTTCTACGGTGTGGTGTCGGTATCAATTTCCGGGATGCACATGGTTGGACGGCCCTTCATTGGGCTGCACGCTTTGGAAGGTAATAAAAAAGGCATTATATTCTTTTTTTCGGTTGGGGCAGTTCATTTGTAGGACTCTAACATGGGAAGCAGTGTTGCAACCATCAACACCTTAAGCAATCATTCCCAAGCTTGAATACTGAAAATGTTTAGGTTAGCTTTTTTCTTTTCTAGGAGACAGACAGACTCCAAAGTTTGAAACCTTGACCTCCCTTGCCAAACTAGTATTAGCACGAAAGCCGTTGCACTAACACTCATCCGTTTTCTTGCTTGCATTCGTTGGTTTGCTTTTCACCTTGTAGTTTTCTCGTACTATTTCCCCAGGAAAATCCTTGTTGCTAAGTTTCCTAGAAACTAGGATGAAACTGAAAATCGGTAGCCTGAAAGCTGGGAACCCTGTTTGACAACATGTGATGTTGGTATTTTTTACATGTTTGGCATGTTTGGTATTGTTTAAAACCTAGAACTTGCCTGTCTTAACCGTTCATTATATATTTCATTGATTAGATGTTGAGATGCATATTTTGACTAAGATTTATTCTTATTACAACCTTCTAATGCACTACTTATAAAATGTATGGTTCAGATTGTGAGCTGTTGTCATGAGTACACTAGTACACACCAATCACACTAGCACAGTACACTCTTGACAATTGAAATAAATCCACAGGAGTTTCCATATCAAAAGCTAAACCCAATTCCAAAAACTAGCTTTAGCGCGCAAATCACTATTCAAAGAAATGAAAAAGGAAAATAGAATGAAAAACCATAATCACCTAAATCAGTCATATAAGAGAATGAAGTTTCTATAGGGCCTAGGCTTTATGAAAACAAAATAAAGCCTCACCTCAAATCCTCGTCTGGAAAGCACTTTTGGCAATGGAAATCTCAATGATGGATCTTTTCAATACTGATAATAAAATTTGAAACTCAAGTAATGGTACAGATCTTGCAGATCTATGAACACTTAGTTTTAGGGTGAAATGGACGATCTATATAATTCGTTACAATATACATATTTTTAGAGCTTAAAATCCTATTTTTTCTCACAACTAATTTGTTCAAGCTGAGATGATGGATGTAAAGGTTTTCCAATGCTTGAATTGTAATTTTTGATGAATTATGAGGTGAGGCTTTACTTATTTTGATAGGGCTGCACTGCTGCGGCCTTATCAAACCATTTTCTTATATAAGAACCTCAAAGTGCAGAAATCAAATGCCTCCAAATCAAAGTCAATTCAGATAATTATCTTTTTATCCAGTATGCAAAATAGAGTAAATATCAAGATGATGAATAATAAAAAAAATTATTCATGATCTATCCATACTCAATGCTCGCATGCTTATGCTCTTCATTGTTGGAACACTTCAAACCCAATCTCCATCCACAATTTCAGTGTATGATTTATTTATATGGGTATGATGCCACATCATTAGGTTATTCTACTGGCTAGAGTTAACTTGTAAGACTACTGCAGGAACAGGAATTTAACAAGTAACTCCTTCCCTCTATAGTGAACAATGACAATGTAACAAGTTTCAAAAGACTTGCATCGATGGACGTGCCTCAGATGTAATAATTCAACAGCTACAAAGGTGCCATGTCTCAAACCACTACTAAGTTAAGAGAAGGCACCAAATCCTCATCCATAATATACTGAGCCAATATCGATCTGATAACTTGAATTATTTGAAGTGACATGTCAATGCAATTACTCTTTTGATATATAATAACACAAAAATATGGAATACTTGATTCTTTCATTTAATTAAAATTAATGTTGTAATACTTTTGGTTCACACACTCATCATAAAGTGCACTGACATAGGCAGAAAGGCTCTTTAACGAAACCATCTGAACTCATTGAAAGAAACAAAAAGATGCTATGCTTAAATCACAAGGTATTTCAGGTTATATAAATTGACTATTTTACTTGCAAAAGTGGCTCGTAATGCTGCCAAAAATAAAAAAAGGTGAAGAGAAATTCCTTTCTTATCAGATTGAAGTCTGAAAAATAAGATCAACCAACCAAATTTGTCTTTGATCCATGATATGGTATAAACAACTAATTAAAATAAATCTATTTGAAACATCATCCTTCCTTGATTCTTTGAATTTCTAGCATGAAGCTGTAAACTCATTAAATCATATTTTTTAATGATTTGCTTCAGTTACCCATTGTATCCTTGTTAGTGAACATTAAGAACCATCAGTTTCTGGAATCCCTGTAAAAAATTATCTTCCATCTGTATCATCTTGTAAAAAAAAAAAGAATAAATAAAACAAACAAGCAAACAAAACAATAACCAAATTGGTTCAGGCATATAAAATTGCAGACAAATGATACAGATTATGGAGCAGAAAAAAAAGAACAAAAGAGAATTCCTCTCTCTCAAGAAGAAAATAGGGATTTAAAAGGTATCAAGACAATCCAGACAAGAAAATTGAAAAGGAAAAACATAACATATTGATACAGGAAGAAAAGGTGGGAAATTGAATCTACCGTTCTCCTTAATCTTAAACAAGTAAAATCAGCAAGAGGAGAGAAAGAACATGGCTGTAAATCAAGCCAAGAGAAGAAGAACTTTCTTTTTTGATAAAATAAATTTATTCCAATAACATCTCCCCTCAAACTATACATCCAACCTTTTATAAGCCTATGAAACCCTAATTTAACTGGAGATCTAAGTAAACACTAATACTTTAAAATACCCCTAAAACAATACCAAAATTCCAAATATACCCCTGTTCTACACATTTTCAGTTTAAGTAAAATATTAGACTCGTTTTAGTGAGACTGTAGGTTCTGCCTTCTTTTATATTCTTCGTATTTTCTGCGGCTTGTGCATATACTAACTCTGAAGGAGAGAGCGATCTATAACACACACATATACTCGCCCAAGGTTTTAGGGACTCGGGTAGGTCCTGCCTACTTTTATGTTTTTTTTGTTTTGTGACTTTGCATATATTAACTCTGTGTGAGAGAGAGAGAGAGAAGGGATAAATCTAACACACGCATACACACACATACAGAGAGATTATGTGGCTTGTGCATACACTAACCTAAGAGAGAGAGAGAGAGAGAGAGAGAGAGAGAGAGAGAGAGAGAGAGAAGGGACATAACTGACACACACACATGCACACACTCGCTTATCCTTTGAATCAGGATCTTGACTGATAGTGTGGTCTCTCACAGGGAAAAGATGGTTCCGGCTCTTATAGCTGCTGGGGCATTACCAGGCGCTCGGACCGATCCTACCTCAAGTGACTCGGCTGGAGAAACTGCGGCTTCCATTGCTGCTACTTATGGTCACAAAGGACTTGCTGCCTATCTTTCTGAGATGGATTTAACCAACCACCTTGCATCACTTACCCTAACTGAATGTGAAATTACCAAAGGATCTGCAGCTGTAGAGGCTGAGAAAACCATTGAAAGTGTCATAAATAAAAGTACTGCAGTTTCTCTTGGTGCAGAGGATGATACCTCGCTTAAAGTCTCCTTGGAAGCAGTTAGAAATGCAGCTCAGGCAGCGGCGCGTATACAGGCCGCTTTTCGTGCTCATTCTTTTAGGAGGAGAAGGCGGCACGAAGCTGAATCTGTTCAAGATGAGTATGGGATGACCCCAAGTGAGATTCAATGTATATCAGCTAAATCGAGATCCTTTCACAACCTCCAAGACTATGGGTTGCACAATGCTGCACTTCATATTCAGAAAAAGTATCGTGGTTGGAAGGGGCGCCAAAAGTTTCTAAATTTACGTAAAAACGTTGTGAGGATCCAGGTATGCTCTTTTGTCATTGGTGGCCTCGTTTGGTTCCATTCAAATTGATAGTCACAAATAGGTTCAGAAAGAGAGGCATGATTTTCTTGTAACATACAACTATAGGGATTCAATTAGATCAAATTTTTGCATTGAATCTATTTTGTTATTACTTAAGCTACATTGAAAAAATATTGAACAGTTCCAGTTCTCATTGTCATAAATTGGGCAGGAAATGTCTGATTTAGAAACAAATTTGTTAAAACTTCTATGTTGCAAATTAGGCCTGTGAACTTTGTAGATGGTGACCATCGTGTGCTTTAAATCATCAATATCCACAGTACTGTGATGGTTTGCTTTTATTAATTGAGCATCAGTACTCATTGCTTGGTTGGTCATCCAAGTGAAAGAAGCTGTCCTTCACTATTGTTAGCTATCATAAGTCTCAAAGTTCTGGTGAAGAATGTTAAACTCTCATCACATTCATTGTCACCAGTTTTTGGATACATAAAGGAGCCCATTATGGGAATGTACAATAATACCCTTAAACAAATCATACAATGCCAAACAATAGACTTATACATATGTACATCACTTGTATGTTACATATGTCCTACTACTCCCCTCTAATTGACATTATAACATGGAAAACTTGTCTTTGTCACGAGAATTTCTTTAGTGAGAGCTTCAGTTATAATATCTGCAACTTGATTTAAAAAATAAAATCTGCAAATTGATTTGAAATTTGTATGTGTTCAACAACGATTTCATTATCATGGACCATCTCTTATTTAGTGATGATCAACACACCTAGATGTTTGATCTTCCCATGTTTTACTGGATTGTTTGATATCTTTATAGCACTTTTGGTTATTATAATGGATCTTTGTTGGTTTCTCTAGCTGAATGCCTATTTCTGAATATAAATTGTAGACCCATGTCAATTTTTAAGTTACAAGAGAAAAGTTTATATTTTACTTCAGTTCTTGATTTGGCCGTAGTTTCTACTTTTTGCTACTCCATGATACAAGATTTCTTTAAAATATACAACAGCCAGCTCAGCTGATCTTCTATCATTTGGAGTTTGCTAAGTTGGCATAAGAGAAAGTTGCTAGTTCAAGCATACCCTGTAAGACACAGAAGATTAGAGTTCCCTCTATATGCCCCCATATTGTCTTTAGAGCCTCAAGGTGTGGCTATCTTGGTTTTTGCATATGTTGTTGACTAAAGGAGATTGTGCCATGTAACCTTTTGCTTTAATATTATATGGAGGATTTTGGATATTCATTTGATTGAGCTCCCCATCCATTTATGACCCCCAGAGCAGTAATAGTTCTTATGGTTGTGGCTTTAATCATGGTTACTGAAAGTTTCTTCATAGTCTAGTCCATACTTTTGATTTTATCCTTTAGCCATTAGGATGAATCTTTTTACTCTTCCATCTTGTTTAAGATTTACTTTATAAAGCCATTTGTAGCCCACTATAGTTTTAATTTGAGTTAGTGGGACTAGGTCCAGTTAGGAAGAGGTGGGTACACTCATCTTTACATGTTCTGCCCCTTGCATAGATATTCTATACTTTGAAATAGGTCATGTGAAAGAAAGGAGTGCATATCAGTATTAGAAGAAGAATTGTATGAATTAATCTCATTAAAGGTAACATGGCAATAAGTAATCACATTCACATGTTGATGGAATATAACATCTACAAGCCTTATGATCAGGACTGTAACCAATGAATACTCCTCGATATGCTTTGAGCTGAAGTTCATTGCAAAGTAAACAATAATATGCGCAAAACATGTGTCTCCAAATAAACACAGTCAAGAGTAATCCATAAAGTCGTAAGTCCTGAAAGTTCCAAGGAAGAGAGGCAATTAATAAGGTAGATTTCTGTTAGAAAGCGCCTTCCCACAAGAAGGAAGAAACATGAGAGTCAAGCATCGAATGTGACGATTCTTTTGTTTGGTGACTCCATTTTGTTGCAGGGTAAACTTACATGAAAACCGATGTTGGATTCCATCATCATTCATGAATGTTGAAAATCATATGATGTATATTCTCCCCCACCGTCAGATCTCATAGCTTTAATTGGTTTCCCAAAATAATTTCTAAGTCTGCTTGAAATACATAAACCAATGCAAAAGTTCAGATTTATGTCTAACAAATAAAATCCAAGTATTTATACTGCATTGATCAATAAAAGAGACATAATAATGATATGCATGCATAAAATCCATAGGTGAAGGCCCCCAATCATCATGATATACTAAATATAAAGATTCATAAATAGTATTTTCATCAATTGACAGTTAGTACTTTATGCTATTAAGCTGTGTAGTATGTAACAAAATTATGTCATCATCTCCAAGTCTTTGTAGGGTCTTGGAATGAGGATCCTCAAATTGACAGTGCCAAAATTCCATAGGAGACATAGTTGCTAGATTATGTCGGGTGACCAATGTAAGAGCAAAAATCGAATTGTCTCTAAATTATAAAGCCCCATTTTCTGTAGCCCTTTAGCAATCAGCTTCCTGGTGTCTTGGCACATAACAAAATAATTTGGATGTCATAGGCCATAGTGTTATTATTTCTTGTTGGTTTTGGGAATCACAAGAACATTGGTATTTGAAACTTTTAAAAAAGCAGTTGATATTGGGTTGTGCCAATATGAAACATTGGAAGAGATGACACTTCACCCATATGTGCGTAACTGAACTCTGCTAAGAGTATGTGTTCTTAGCAACATGACTAGTGGTACCAGGGTTAATGGTCCACGAAGTACCACCAAAGGAACTTTTATTGGTGTCAAGAGTGAGGGTACTTACATGATGAGCCAAGTTACGAGTTTCAGTTGGTGGTGTGGTGCCTGAAAAGTTGTGTCAAATCTTCGGAAACAATCATGAGCTCGTCCACTCCATAAAGAAGGTGCTCTTGGGGCTTTTATTATGAAGTCAGATGCAAAAGGGTGTGGGTTGTATGATTTTGAGGTGCTGATAAACATGCTCTCTTAATCAAGCAAGATAGGGCATAAGTCTTCTAAGGAAGGGTAAGGCCGGTTAGGAGATAAGAGATGTAACAATCATTGATGTCCCTCTCCAAGGCTACTTAAAATGAAAAGGCTTCATCGTTATCAGGTACAACCTTTCATATAGCAGCTAGATTATCACAAATAGCCGTAAGTGTTCAAGGTACCGAGAAATCGATGAAAACCCACATTTACAGTTAGTAGGTCCAAATGGAGTTGCATTTCTTTGGCCTTCGATTTTTTAGCAAATAAATTTTCTGAAGAACCCAAGCAGTTGGGAGATCAACAATATTTGTCAGTATATCTGGGAATATGGAAGCAAATAGCCAGCTACCCACAAACTGATAACCTTGGCTTGTTTAGTTTCATATTCTAGATAAGTTGAGAAGCCTCTTAGTTGTTTTTTTTTTCCAGTTGATTTTTCTGAAGATACTGTGGAGGACAACCTAAACCCATCAAGAAATCCATCAATATTTTGGCTGTGCATAACTAAAATAAACTGGTTTTCCATTGAAGATGGTCTCAGTGGTTTGGTTTTAATGGATCGGGGAGCAACCACATTTGATGATTCCATGAGTGATAAAGGAGAAGGGGGAAATAGATTGCTATCGTCTTCGCAAGTAATGATAATTTATCGGTCTGTGAATATGAAGAAGGAACCGATAAAGAGAACTTCGAATGGGTAAAAATAGGTTCCACGGATTCAAATAACAGAGAAGAAACTTTTAGAGAGAGAAAGCTAAGAGGTGAGAGATTGTCACTCCTTTTGAAAGCCAATCTTGATTTTGTATTTGTGCTGAAATTTCACACACCAAATTTCAAACATCAAGACTACCGAATCTCTGGTTTTTGGAGATACCTCCTCAAAATCATTGTTACCTTGAAACTTGACTTTATTAGTGTTGCCCCAACACTTGACTTTCTCTCTTGTGTCTTATGTTGGCATGTGTCGACACTTTGACACGTGTCGACACGCTTAGACACTTGGACTAAAAAATGTATGTATTATTTTATTTTTAATTTTTATTTATTATTTTTAAAATTTTGCTTTATGATAGATGTATTAGTATATTTATATGTACAAGATTGTACGGACATGCCAGGGTCATACTCAGTTCTTATGCCAAAGTACCAAACACTTGAGATACATAGTAGACATGACACCTGTGCCAGTGTCCATGTAAAATTACTCAATAACACAATTTGGGGCTTTTGTTTCTTGCTTGGAGAGGATTTCGAATTTCTTGTGATTTTTCTCCAATTGATGTAGCAATATATTATCATCATCATTAGAGCCTTTTCGCAACTAATTGGGGTCGGCTACACGAATCCTAATCTAGCATTATGCTCTATTAAGGGCCACAGCCTCTGTGAGGCATGAAATAGATAAGAGTGAAATTTCGATCTTCTCAGTACTGGGTGTCGATGGATCAGTAGATGGTTGATGATGGTGATTGGCAGGTTGAGGATTCGGCTGCTGAGATGAAAGGTCGAGGATTTGGCTGCTCTCGCCTCTTGTGTTTCCTTTGCCCCTTAGGTCTAGTAACTAACATCTCAAGGTTTTGGGGAAGAATGGTAAACTCTTATGATATTGATTTCCCCACCTTTTTGGAATATGGGGAGCCTATTATGGGAATGTACATTCATTAGCCTTGATCAAATCATACAATGCCAAACAATAACTTATTGATGTGAATCAAGAGATATTAGTGTTTTAAAATGTGGGATACGGCCAAAAGCTGTGGGGGAGCCGATGCGGCTTGATGCGGCCCGGATGCGGGTGCATCGTGACGATGCAGTCAATAAATGTAAAAAAATTCTAAAAAATCTAAAAAAATAGGTTAATGCCTAGAAAAATGTATGGAGGTGATATATGTGGTAATAGCTATTTTAGTTTAATGATTAAACTCAAAATTATTAGCTGTCTGAGATTTTGTATTCAGTTATCCACTATCCCCGATAGAAACTAGAAACTTGAAACTAACTTCATAAAACATTCAACAATCAACGACCATAAGCATAAATTTGCACCACAAGCACAAAAGCACAACCATCAACAACCATAAGCACAAAATAGTGATATTACAAACCAAAAATCAAGCTCAAGAAGAATTAATAGCCAATTTTGAAATTTGAAGTCAAATTTTTTTCCCCGATTTCTTATTACAAATTCACCCTAACATCCCCAAATTAATAACCAAAAGCATCAAATCAACATCCAAGTATCAAACAACCGCCAAATCAAAGATTTGAATGAAAAATAAATTTCCGCCAAATTTTTTTTTCCTTCGATTTGATGCAAAAAAAGCCACAAAAGTGGCTGGAAATCATCGTTTAGGGGGTTTAATACCCCCCCAAACAGTTTTCCCCATTTGTGGATGGTCAAAAAGACCAATTTGCCCCTCCCCGAGGAGCAAAATCGAAAAAAAAATCGGCAGAAGGGAATGCGGTGGGATGCGGCTACAATGCAGCCTGATGCAGCGCATATGCAGCTACGATGCAGCCTGATGCAGCGCATATGCAGCTACGATGCAGCCTGATGCGGCGCATATGCGGTCAATTCTGATGCGGAGCCCACTGCATACCACATGATGCGGCTGCATATGCGACGATGCGGCCTTATTTTAAAACACTGAGAGATATAGAAGGTTACACGGCTGCAACGTTGATCCTTACAAGCCAAGAACCCCTTGTTGATCCAACTGCGAAAGCAAAACAACAACTTGATATAGAAAGTTACACAACTGCTACGTGATTGTCATCAGCAGTAGTGTGCCTCAAACAAATAGGGATCTAAACAGTTGGATCCAAATCATGAGGGTTTTTATTGAGATGGTGCGAATCAGAACTCGAGTCTGAGTGGGAGTGGACTAATGATGTATCAAACTACATTGATGGGTTCGATGCGTGATGGCATCGAGGAGAGCCTAATTTTGAAGAAGAACAAAAAGGGTCCAATCTTCAATTGGATTCGATATTCTTTGAATCAATGGATGGTTCTATCTTTGATAGTGCTCCTATCTTTGATAAAGAACTAGGTGATAGTGACAAAATCGTTCCTAAGATAGTGGGAATAATTGGTTTTTAGCCCCTGTAGGAAGTACCAATCAGAATGATATTGATGGTGGTGGTGAAGAGGTAAAAGATGAGGTGTTTAGTGGGGGAGACTATAAAGAGCTCATTTCTCTCATCGATGGTGGTGTCGACCCTTCATATTTCCACAAATGCACGCTACTATAGTTGGTTGTGCCAAAAATCTCAACAACTTGTTTAAGGATATTTTGATCAGCCCATAAGCCACAAATCCTAGGATGAAGCCCTAATGTCAATCCAGAATATTCGGGTTGAGTAAGGCATTGTGTTTGGTGGAGGATTCACATATTTCAAAACTCGAGGATGAATTTTCCCAACTTGGGGCGAGTGATGCAAATCAAGGTATGGATTATTCAAAGTTTTAATTTTATTTTTTTGTAATTTGATTTTTATAGATGTGGGCGTGCTTTGTATTTATTAATTTTCAGGAATTATTGCAATAGGGTCAAAGCATAATGACGGAACAAGATTTCTGTAGCCAACCCCAAATGGTTGGGATAAGGCTCGTTGGTGTAAAATTGGGATCAAAAAATATAGATCTGAGGCTGATTGTGCAACAACAACTCGGCTTCCTTGATCTTGATCAAGGGAATGAAGGGGAAGGGATCTTTAGCCCTAACTCTTGCCACTCAAGGTACTCGCAATGCGCAAGGATGGCCTTCCAACTAAAGGTACTTGTAGTACGCAAGGATGCCTTCCAATTCAAGGTTCTCGAGGTACACAAGTATGAGAACTCTCTTTCTCTCTCTACAACAAGTAGAAGAAGAAGTTTTCATTTTATTAAATGAATTATCGACAAAGCTAACCACTTGTTCCAACAATGTTCCATACATATAAACCAATTTGCGAGAACTAGAAAATGACTAAAGTACCCATAACAAAATGTGAAATTGACTAGATTACCACTGTGCCTTATTTCCCATACTTTGCGACATCCATGCACCCAAGTTCCCATGCATAAAAGCAAACTTACTAAGCATTGAAACTACACATTTTGACCTGTGGACTAATGGAGACTGTCACACAATAAATTACTTCTCTTTGCACCAAATTTCCTAGAACTCAATGAATCCCAAAATGACCAAAATCATCCTGGGCCCCAAAACAAAAAAGACAATGACAATCATGTCCCCGTGACCAAAAAACTTCTAGATGCAATGGAGTATATAAACCAGTATTTTCTGAATGCCCCTTTGCCTCTTGGCATTTTATGCACGGGTCAACAAATCTATACACATCTCGGCTCATAGAGGGCCAAAAATATCTCTCCTCTATTAAAGAAAAGGTCTTATCCCTTCCAAAATGTCAACCAAGACCACTGAAATGAAAATTAGCAATAAGATGCTCCCTCATAGAGGTATTAGTGGCACATAAATGGACACCATAGAACTAATATCCATCGGAGAAAAGAAATTAGGGATATGAGTTACCATTGCTTGTTCGGCACCTCTCTATTAACCTTAAGTATGGATCATCTTGATAGGCTTCTCGTACCGCTTTTAAGCCGACCACTTGAACTGCTAATGTCCTCACCAAATGAACTCTCCGACTAAGAGCAATAGCCATTTTGTTTTACTCTCCCAATTGGTGCCTTATTGTGAAGGTGTATTCTTGCAAATAAGCCACCCACTTAGCATGTCTTGCACTAAACTTCTTTTGGCTATTAATGTGCTTGAGTGCATCATGGTTAGTGTATAGAACAAACTCCTGGTGAATCAAGTAATGGTGAAGAGCTTGAATGACAACATAGAACTCAATGTCATAAGTCAATAACCATTGCTTTGCATCATAGAGTTTCTCACTGAAAAATGCAATGGATTTCTCTTGACTCAATATAGCTCCAATTCCCTCATGAGAGACATCACAGTCTACCTCGAATGCCTTTTGAAGTCAGGCAAAGCAAGGACTGGTGCATGTGTCATCCTCTCCTTAATCTCCTCAAAATCCTTTGTAGCTGTGGGAGTCAACCGATGCCTTCACCCTGTAAACACTCGGTGATTGGCGCCATAATGGTGCTGAAATTTCAAATGAACCGCCTATAGAATGCGGCAAGTCCATGGAAACTTATTGGCGCCATAATGGTGCTGAAATTTCGAATGAACCACCTGTAGAATGTGGCAAGTCCAAGGAAACTTCACACTTCAATCGTAATTTCAAGTATTGGCCAATCTAGTATTACCTTAACCTCTCAGGATTGACCTTAACATCATCCGAAGAAACCGCAAAACCCAATGACACCAAACTGTTTGTCATGAAACTGCACTTCTTAAGGTTAACATACAATCTCAGCCCTCAAAACAATAAGTGCAAATGACTAAAGTGTGCCTCTGGATCAGAACTATATATCAAAATATCATCAAAATACACGACGACAAACTTGCCAAGGAAATCTCGCAAGACTTGAGTCATCAAGTGCATGAAAGTGGTAGGTTCATTGGACAATCGAAATGGCATGACAAGCCACTCAAACAAGTCATTCTTTGTCCTAAAGGCTGTTTTCCAGTTATCCCTTTCTCGAATTCAAATTTGGTGATACCCACACCTCAAATCTATTTTCAAGAACACCGAAGAACCAGCCAACATGTCTACCATGTCGCCAAGTCTCGGAATTGGAAACTGGTACTTAAGGGTAATCTTGTTTATGGCTTGGTTATCAACACACATGTGTCATGAAACATCTTTTTTAGGTGTGAGTAGTGTTGGACAGCACATGGGCTCATACTTGGTCAAATCAGTCCCTTATCAATTCATTAACTTGGCGTTGTAACTCCTCATGCCCCTTACGACTCATTCGATATGCCGGTAAATTTGGCAAACTAGATCACGGAATAAGGTCAATACAGTGTTGTATACTCCTTATTTGGCAGTAATCCAGCTGGTAATTCTTCTGGCATAAAGTCAACAAATTCATCCATTAGAGGCTTAAAGGTTTCTAGCACCATAGAACATTATTCTTAAACTCTTTTTTGCCTATCACGAAAAGTTTGCCCACTTCTTTATTAACTTCAACAAATTTTCGATATTAGAGCAAAGCCAAACCCTCTTCCTTGATGGATTTAGGTGAAACGTTTTCTCACCATGGCAATAAAACAATCTTTCACCCATCTTTCCAAAAAGTATAAGTGTTACGCTCACCATTATGGAATGTCTTGTGATCATCTTGCCATGGGCGACCCAGCAATATATGGCATGCATTCATTGGTGCAACATCACACCACACCTCATCTGTTTTATAAAAATTATTAATAGAAAATATAATAAGACAATAGGAATTAACGGGTACCTCAACTCCTCTTTTGAACCAAGCACCTTTAGTCGCAACTTATCAACAGCATCTTGACACCATGTTCTCGCAATTGCCGCTATTGATGATTAGGTGGCACACTCTCCCATCATGAGTACACCGGATGCGAAATATATTTGATCTCAGTTAGCTATCATCTTGTGGGGCTTTAGAATGAGAGAGAACCCTTTAGACCAGCAACATCTATCCTTGGTCCACAGGCACCTCCTCTCCTTATCCATCTTGACCAAACTCTTCATCATACACCAGCTCTCCAAAATCAGCAACTGCCACCTCTTCCTTTTCACCACTTTCCTCAGCTTCGGATAGATTAGCATGCCGTTGGGCAGCAGCTGATGGTCACGCTGCTGCCCTCACTTCATTACATTGGAAGCACTGTACACTAGATGCTCATTTGTCCAGGATCACAAGCAAGTGTTGTATGGTGGTACAGCCCATGATCGATCATTTGATGTCCTTTCCTTAATTGGGCCAGCAACTCTTCGGGTTGGAGGCGTCACCCTCTTGGGCTGTGGCATACCTACTCCTGGCCTCCAACTAGTACTCCTTCTTTGCCTCTCCTCAGCTAGCAATGCAGCCTGATATGTCATTTCTACTTGGGACAGATGTTGTAAGGAGAGTTCATTTTGGATTTGAAGCTGCAAACCTGTGATATACCTTGCCACTCGTTAGTCCTGTGTCTCATCCAACCTCGTGCGCAAGGACAAGCAATGGAATGCTTCCATATACTCACATATTGACTTCGATCCTTGATGCAGTTGATGGAACTGTTTATCGGTTTGTACAAGGTTTGGAGGAAGAAATTGCTCACGCAACTTTGCCATCATTTTTGCCCAAGGTCGAATCTTATTTTTCCCCTTTGGCAATTTAGCTTCCTGAACTTGATCCCACCAAATGGATGCAAGTCCCCGAAGCATATTGCAACTAATTTTACCTTCTTTGAATTTGACAAATCCTTCCATTCAAAGAATCTTTATATTGCTCAACCAATCTAAATACTTTTCTGTTGATAGAAGTCAACTTTAATACCTAAGTCGTCTTCACGTCATGCTTACCCATTCCTCCCAGTTTGGACACTTGAGTCACCATCCGTCTCATGCCTTCTTGATACCCGTTGTGAACCTATGCTTTCGCGTGAATCAGTCATCGATTATAAGCTACGTGAAGTCATCTCCATCGCTGACTCATGGTTTATCTCCAAACATGCCCTCATGGATGGAATTTTGGCTGGGGATCTTCTCGCATTCTATTGATTTCTATCTTGCAAAAGCACAGCCACTGACTCCATTAGATTGTACACGGTTTTTGCCAAACTATCGAGTTCATGACCTACATTTCTTCAGCCATGACGCCTACCACGAGCAGCCATCATAATCAATGAAGCTCACCAACCTCACTCTTATACCAAATGGTGCAAACTGGCACTGCAAAGTATAGATTCGAGGCTGATTGTGCAACAATGATCCGGCTTCCTTACTCTAGAACAAGGGAATGACGAGGAAGGGATCTTCAGCCCTAACTCTTTCCAGGCCTTCCAACTCAAGGTACTCGCAATACACAAGGATGTCCTTCCAACTCAAGGTACTTGCAGTACACAAGAATGGCCTTCCAACTCAAGGTATTCGTAATACACAAGGATGGGAAATCTCTTTCTCTCTCTACAACAACTAGAAGGAAGAATTTTTTATTTCATTAAACAAATTATCAACAAAGCTAACCAATTGTTACCACAATGTTCCATACATATAAAGCAGTTTGCTGGAACTAGAAAATGACTAAAATACCTCTAACAAAGTGTGAAATTGACTAGATTACCCCTATGTACTATTTCCCATACTTGCATGCAACGTACATGAACCCAAACTCCCGTGCATGAAACCAAACATCTAAGCATTGAAACTACAATTTTTAACTTTTGGACTCATAGAAACTTTCACACAATAATTACCTGTTTATATACCAAATTCCCTAGACCTTAACAAATCCCAAAATGACTAAAATCATCCTGGGACCCAAAACATAAAAGACAATGGCAATCACGTCCCAATGACCAAAACACTTCCAGATGCAATTGGCATCAGTCATGTGATGATGATGGTGATGATGGTGGGATAGGGTTTAGAATTTATTTTTAATATTGTTGTGGTTAAAGAGCATGGGTCCGAGTCCTGAGAGTGGCCACTTTGTGCATAAGCCAAAGGTTAGGATTGTTTCCAGCCACCCCTCCTAGGACCCCGCTTAGGCGGGACAACCTCCGGGTTATGGGTTACGGTTAAAGGCAATGATTAGTAATATTTCTTTCCTTATAGGATTAATGTGGGGTTCTTGGCTTGTTAGGATGATGAACAATCACATAGATCTCCATGAAAGTAGGATTAGAGAGAGGGGTCCTAGTTTGAAGGCATTGGTGGTGTTTCTTATTTTAAAGGGATTCCTAGAGTAATACGTTGGAAAGAGAGGGAGAGGACCTGTTTCCCTAGGTTTGTGTATCTAGGGAGAGAACTGC